>NW_026055120.1:728620-1117561 GCF_022829205.1 Neoarthrinium moseri | reverse complement strand
ACGAGCCTTTCTATATACTGCTTTTCTATGTGTCGTCTTGTTTCTCCGGCCACAGCAGTACTGGTTTGGAGATATATTCCCACGTTGTGCTTCAAGGTTCTATGTTAGTTACATTTATGGCTCCAGCAAGTGATTCGTCAGAGGTGAACACGGCATGGCACGCATCTCAAAGCATCGGTCCTCGGTCGCGATTGGATGTGTTGAGTCGGTCGGATGTGTCAGCTACGGCCTCGAAATTTAGGTAGACAAAAGTGCGTATCTGCAGTACGTACTTGTATGATAGAGAACTATGTAATACCATCGTGCGCGTGAACATACATGCAAGCGAGTCTTTGTCCCAGCTACACTATACTACCGTGGGTGCGTTCATACCACATGCAGCAGGGTGCTGAGAGGATATTGTATGGAGACGAAGGTGTCAGACCACTAACACGGCCAATCAGACTGGTAATGACAGTCTCTGTCTTCCGATTCCTTCTCAGAGGCCGACCTAGACATCCTGGCAACTCTCCAAATCTTCGGGTCCGCGCGTCGTTGACCGCGTAAGTCTATCGCCTATTGTACCAATTTCATCAATAGCCCAGCAGCTGTGTGGGCTGAAAGTGGTCAATTAGCTGGTAGTGCTGTGGATGCAGCCCCGAGGCTGAGTCCAGCGTGCACCTGGAAACGCAAGTTCGTGTTAGGATTATTTAATCAAAATAGGAGT
The DNA here is from genome assembly GCF_022829205.1 of Neoarthrinium moseri. NCBI lineage: Eukaryota > Fungi > Ascomycota > Sordariomycetes > Amphisphaeriales > Apiosporaceae > Neoarthrinium > Neoarthrinium moseri. The sequence goes on along the minus strand of NW_026055120.1, from coordinate 1,116,855 downwards.
ATCCCGTAAGGTTACCACATATGGCAAGAGTCCATATTTGGTGGTAGGCGCTTCTACTCTGTGGCAAGGTCGTCAAGTGAGAACACTAGCTGTTGTGGCGTATTGATATAATCCTGGTCTGGCGGTAGCAGCAGCGCGCATGACTTGATCATACGTCTTATGAATAGGCAGTCTTTACCAGACATGCTCTGAGGATTCTTTCTGGGGAAAAGCTCTGGTCCTGTGGCAGTTGTGTGCTGCTGGTTGTGTGGCATGCGTGCACCATCCTGCTCTCGACTGCTTGTGGCCGCCCCGAATCCAATGTCCTATTATGGTGCACCAAGCCAGGAGAATCTGGCATCAATGCTAATTGAACCGAGCAAGCTGACATTTTTGGTCGTCTCCTAGGCTTCTTTGACTCTCTTGACTGGGCGTACTAGGCTATCGTCCGGCAGGCCACTCCGTTTAGTCCCAGGAAGCGAGGAGGTTCGAATGTCATTATCGTCCTGGCTGACCCTGCGCATGGGATACGTGGTTTTCAACCCTTCAAAACAGTTATTGCTGACCTTGTCCCCTGTGCTGAAGAATGGATGTTGCAGGGCTTGTTGAGCCGTCAGACGCCTGTCAGGGTCATACTCTAAAAGACTAGCCAGCAGCTTGTAGCCTTCTTGGCCCAGTGAAGACAAGCTCGAGTTGGAGCTCGGCGACGACGTAGAGGAATGTGCACCTATGGTGCTATAGTACCACTTCTCCAGATGGGATGCCGAGGCGGCCTTGCTACCGTGGTGGTGGGAGTGATGGTGCAGCATTGGCGGCTGAAGGCTGCCCAGCGCGCCATACTCTGGCATGCCGGTAAGGTGAGGCCAGCGCTCCTTGGTCGGCAACCCCATGATGTCGACGATCTTCTGCATCTGGTTGCGCTGAAAAGGAACCGTCTTTTTTGAGTCCATCTTGGCCTCCTCTCCCTTGAAGATTGGCCGAAGGGAGAGCAGCTCGGCGAAGATACAGCCAACAGCCCACATATCAATGGCTGGCGTATAGTGACGGCTGCCCAGCAGAAGTTCCGGGGCACGATACCATATCGTAACGACAACCTTATCACCGCTGAAGAGGGAATGGAGGGGCTTCTGGAAAAGCCGAGCCAGGCCGAGATCCCCAATATTGACTTGCCCAGCAGAAGTGACCATGATGTTTGCTGGCTTCAGGTCGCGATGCAACACCCAGTTGTTGTGGAGATACTGACAGCCGTTCAGGAGCTGGAACATGATGCTTTTGACGGTCGCCGGAGGGATGGGGTGCCTTGGATTCTGGGTATGGTGGTGAATGATTTGTAGCAAGTCGTGCTCAGCGTACTCGAACACCATGAAGATGCACTTGTCCTCGAGAATTATCTCAACCAAGCGAATGACGTTCGGGTGGCTCAGCTCGGAGCAAAGTGCCATCTCGCGTACAGCAGACTGTGATATGCCGGTGTACTGGATCTGCTCACCCTCCTTGTCGGGCTTGAACTTTTTGATGGCAAACTCGCCAGGCTGGCCCTGTCGACCAACAGCCTTGTAGACTCGGCCATATGTTCCGCTGCTGATGAAACCGATTACCTTGTACTTGTCTATGACCCTAACCTTGGACTGGTAACCGGCATTAATACCACGGTCTGCGGGATCTAGGCATTCTATATTAGTACTCTACGCGGTATGCCATATCAAGATGTTGGTATGACGCGCTGACAGTAGTCCAGGTAGGGACGCGAAGGAAATGGAATCTCGTCCAATTGACGAATATGTCGGGGAGGAATTGGGCATTTCTCATAGCAAGACAGTGGATAGGAGGCCAAACTGTCATCACTTTCCATAGTCGCTTGACCAATAACGTCGAACGGCATGATTGTAAATAACCATAGATATTGTGGGAGGAGGTGCAGCTGGGGTGCGAGTATTGATCAAGGGGAGGGATATCGTTCACACGGGGAATGTGTGGAGGCTGTTTGGGTGTGTCGAAACCTCAGCAAATCAGAAAATTTGAGAACCAAGTACCTTCAAACGCTGCCTGCACGCTCCTCTTGAGACTCTGGTTCCTAGCCGATACCGAACCCGGACCAGAAGTCCCCGTTGGCGGGTTCGTAAGACTCATCTCGGTGGCTATCCGTAGATCCGATGGACCACTAGTGGAGAACCACCCAGATGCAGTCAAACTTGACTTCTGAAATCACTTGTCCTTTTCCAGGTTCGGCTAAGCACGGGGAAATGACCGACGATGTGTCTCGAAAGCACTCCAAGAGCCGGTCGAGCAAGATGATACTGAATGGGATGCCGAGATAAAGTGGACCCTCTGTACGGATGTTCCCGACGTAAAAAGCATCCGGCTGTCGCGAGGACCAGGGTCAGTATATATAGAGCAGGGAATTCAAAGAAGTGCTTGCTGATGTGATTGGGAAACAAGCACTGTTCTGTTGAATCAGCTCTGAGGTGATGGGCTGATGAGGAGAGGTCGGATCGGAGCCATATGTGTGGCTGATGTTGGGATTCCCGTGCAGGTGTGGCGCAGGTCCAGGGATGGTAGCAAACTCAGGGGAAGCAAGAGAAAGCCAATTCATAGGTTCGTGAATTGGGAACTCGGGTACGATCACAGCATCGTCTTTCCTGGTCAGGTTCAATGTGATTTCCTCTCATGTATTCTAATTCATCGGCATATAGAACTTTTGCATTGATGGCTCTGCGCAACGCCACGCCCGAGAAAATGGGATAACTCTAATAACCACCGTTCGGCTCGGCTGGACTCGACTCGACTTGCGTGACGGGAAGCTCGCTCTATCGCGGACCTAGCTTCTCCAGAACCCTTGTGCCCTGCTCTTCCCACTCCTGCTTTGTGATCCACATGCTCTCCTTGTCGGCCATGATGTTGGCCAGCACCGCACCACCCAAGAAAACCATGTGCCTCCGTCGCGGGGGGTCTTCTATCCTAACCTTGAACTTGCTCAAACGTTCGGGGTTGCCGCCCAGGACACGCGTGAGCCATAGCTGCTTCAACTCCTTCTCCAGGCGGCTGGGCAAGCCGGGATACATGCTGCTTCCACCCGACAGGACAATGGCCTTGAAGAGCGACGAGCGCACGTCGACATCGGCGGCCTGGATCGTGTTGAACAGAAACTCGGCAATGCCAGGCTGCTCGCAATCCACGAGGTGGGGTTGGAAGAGGCACTCGGGAGCCTCGAAGCGCTCGCTCCCTACGCGGATGACACGGCCGTCGGGCAGGGTGTAGCTCTCGACGAGGACGGTCGTATCTTCACTAAGACGCTTGTCCAGCTCCAGGTCGTAGGAAACATAGCACAGCTTCTCCTTGATCTGACGCACTGTCTCGAAGTCGGCGGTCCGGTTGAGCGCATAGCCTCTGCGCAGCAGCAGGGCAATCAGGTTGCGCGTGACGTCGCGGCCGGCAACATCCAGCCGCCGGGTGAGGTGGTTGAGCACGACTGATTCGTAGACGGGGACAATGTGCGTGACACCATCACCGGAGTCTACGACGACACCGGAGCTGAGACCTGCAGGTGGTTCACATTAGCGTACAGTCCCTCGGCCGCTTGACTGGCGAGGCCAGCCCCATGGCTATGGCGGGAGTCGCGTAGAATAGGGCCCGCCTGGCTGGCTGGCTGGCTGCTGGCCGCTGACTGGGGAGCAAAGTGTGACGTACCTTGGGCATACAGGGCCAGCACGGCCTGGATGGCGACATAGACTCCGCCGAAGCCGTAGCGGTCGAACATGACCTCGCACATCTGCTCGCGGTTCCTAAGGGGGTTCATGGGCGGTTCGGTCAGCAGGATCTTGCGGCCGGTCGGGTCGACCTTCATCTTCTCGAAGAAGGTGTAGTCCCAGAGGTGCTGCATATCGTCCCACTTCTTGACGATACCGTTCTCCATAGGGTAGCTGATCTGCAGCATGGTACGGGCGGCAGCGGCCTCGTCACCGCACATGATGTCCTTGATGATCATGTCATTGTCGCTGCCCTTCTCTTCGGATCGCAGGATGGGGCGGCCGACGATGGAGGGATATTGGAATTCGGGGAAGTTCTGGGCGGCGTATCCGACCTTGAGGAAACCTGTGCCGCCATCGAGAACTGCGGCGCATGGCCGTCAGCCAGCGTTCGGAGCGCACGCAACAGTACCAGCAGTCGGGACGGGGGAAGAGGGGAGAGGGGAGAGGGCGAAAGGGAGAGAGCCAGGCGATTACCTATGGGAGGAGCCGCCATGCTGGGTGACGGGCGGCGGGAGAGAGCAGAGGCAGCGGGCTATGAGGGATCGTGCGCTGCCGGGAGCCGGCCTGTTCAGTTCGGGATGGTCGAGATGAGGGTATTCGCGGATGTCGGGCGTAGGGCACGGAATGGAACAGTGGCAGCTGAGCTCCGGATGTGGCCTTGCTGGCTGGCTGGTTGGCTCGCCGAGTGGATGGACGTCAGTCTGGAGATGGAGATGATGGCGGGGTCGCACGGCGGCTTGGGGGGCCCAGGAGAGGTACAGCCACACTGTTGGGCCACTGATCGAGTGACCTTGGTGCAGGCAGCTCGCTGCCCGCTGGGAACCGGGAGCTTCAGCCTGTCCAGGCCTTGGTTACTGTAGTGCCCCCACTAAGTTAGGTACCGAGGGTGCCTACCTAGGTACTGTGTACTGTGGTAAGCGGAGACGTAGAGGGGAGGGAGGGTGCTGTGGCTCAGCACAGCTCTGCAGCTTTGCAGCCACCTGAGCACCTTGGAAGCCCAGAGCCCCCGCCGTCATATGCCCCCGCAGCGAGGCCCAGAGCCCGCCCAGTTGGCCCGCTACCCCTGGACCTAGGTAGAGTTACCTACCTCCAAAGGTACCGGACGTACTGTAAGCACGCACTTCAATGTCAAGTTCTTGGCTTACCCACCCAGCATTAGTGACCTTTGTACGGATGTTCTATAGCAAGCAGTGGAGCAAAGTCAGATGTGTTGATCATCCTGCCATTTGTATAGACTCGCGTGCTGAGGGCTGCCCTAGCGCTTTGGTCTGCGGCTACTAAGGGTGACGGCGCGACATACCCGACTGGGCTGGACGAGGGAAGGGACCAAGGGACATTCCACATCAGAGCTCCCCGGCCAGCTCCACAGATTGCGTACCCAGCTAGGCATAACTAGTTGCTTCGGTGTCGCGGCCGGCCAAGCTCCTGGCTGAATGGGCTGCACGGAAAGGAGAGCCATATATCGGACTGAGAGTGTCTACCTGGACTTCTTTCATCTGCAAGATCGTCCTCGTCCTGTCGTACCTGCCTACCTAGTGACTCAAGGCAAACTGTTTACGCTTCAATTGACCGCGTGGCTGGCCGGTCTAGGCATAAGAACCAAGTCAGCTGCTTGGGAGGGGGTGGACGGGGATTCAGCGCAACATCACCGTCATCGGCCCTCAAAGTTAGAACCGCCCAAGTGGCGATACTTCCTGTGTCCTCGGCCTCCAAACCCATCTGCTATACTTGAAATAATTGCTCCTCCCTAGTGAAGAGTGTGTAAAACCCGTTGCACGCATATCCCACCACTCGGCTGCCGCTCGTCGTTTATAATGTCGCCTCAGGGTGTGGCGGATGGCGGCTCTTATAACGCCAACATATTGGTGCTAAACCCCAACTCGTCCAAGGACATGACCGAAACCATCGAGACGGCCATCGGGGCGATTCCACTGTCAGATGTGAGTATTGCGATCCCGTCAACAACACTAGGGGCAGGCTGGGCCTGGACTGCTGATACCGTACTCGCCTAGTCCACCTCCTTGGAATTCTACACGGCTCCCTCCGCCGCTCCGCCCAGCATCAATGACGGCGACGACATTGCCGCCAGCACCGTGGCCGTTCTGGCCGACGGGTGGTGGGACACCGGGAATGAGCGCTCCTTCGCGGGCATGCTCGTCGCATGCTATAGTGTGCACCCGTTGGTAGGCCAGCTCCGCCAGAAGCAGTCCAGGCCCGTTGTCACTGGTATCTTCGAGGCCAGCATCCTGACCGCACTGGCCCTCCTTAGGGGCCCTGGCGACAAATGGGGTATCGTCACGACGGGCAAGTGGTGGGAGGAACATCTGGCCAACGGCGTTCTGGACTTCCTCGGCGCTCCGGAGAAGACGGACAGGACTGAGAATTCCAAGTTCGCCGGCGTCGAGTCCACAGGCCTGAACGCTTCCGACTTTCACCATGGCGTTGCGCCCGAAGTGGTGAACCGGAAGATCAGGGACGCAACCAAAAGACTCTTGGCTAAGGGCAACGTGACTTGCATCGTGATGGGGTGTGCTGGGATGGCTGGGATGAAGGCCGAGATTCAGAAAGCAGCCCGCGAGGCACGCGGTGAAGAATTCGTGCGGAAGACATTGAGTGTCGTGGATGGAGTCGGAGCTGGCATACTTCAGCTCCAGACCATGATCACGCAGCAGCGGGTTCTCTCCATGTGATTGGCACTACCTGCAACAGAGTGAAAAGCCACCATCAAGGGTCAGGGGTCAGGACAGACACTCTCGGCCAGATCAAGCCAACCTACTGGAACAGCGCACCCTGATACTATTTTGATTCGGTGCCTATACTGAATATTGGGTTCCTATCTGTAGCATAATTGAAGATTGTTTACGGCTGGCTCAATCAAGACGTCTTGTCCGCCCCCAGACTTCATCCGCGTCCTTCTTGCCTTTCGTCTCTGGTACCTTCCAGGACACGAATAGGCCCGAGCACACAGCCAGTGCAGCAAACACAAAATAAACCCAGCCGGCACGGCCAAACCGCTCATTCAGGGCAGCATTGATGATGGGGAAGAACTGGGCAACCAAAAATGTGGCAATATAGTTGGCTGCGAGGCACCAACTCTGCGTCGCGCCAACAGCCTCCTGGCCTACAAGTTCGCTGGCCATCATAAAGGGGACAGGCCCGAGGCCGACAGCGAATGCCGCAACAAAGAAAAGTACCGTCACGGCGCTCAGGATCTTGATCCCAAATATGATGGAGAGTGCGAGACACAAGGCGCTGGTGCCTTGTCCGGCGATGGACAGCAGCAGACAGGTCTTGCGGCCGAGCTTATCCGGCAGAGGGGAGCATGACACGGTCACGATCAGGTTGATGGCCGAGATTACGATGGTTAAGAGCGCCGAGCTGATCGGGAGCAGGTCTGCAAGCAGGGATACCGAGTACATGATGATGGAGTTGATGCCGCATAGTTGCTGGGCAAACATGATGCCAATGACGGCAACTATGGCCGGCCGAGTGTCGGGGTCCCGGACGACTTGGAGAAAACCGTGGTGGCCACTTTTTCTGCCTCCTTTGGTTGCGGAGCCCGCAGTCGAACCCCTCCTGGTTGTCGTAGGGTTTACGTCGGCGTCTGCAGCGCCATCCAGGAGGCCTTCCTCTTCGGGGATCACGACGTCCGAGCCCCAGGATGCAACTTCTTCCTCAATGTCGTAGTCCTTGCCTCGGATGCGTTGGAGCGTTCGTTTCGCTCGAGAAACGCTCTTGTTGGCGGCGAGCCAAGCTGGGCTCTCGGGGACGAGGGAAAGGCCGAGGCCCTGTGCTCCACCGATCACGACTCCCGTGCCGAGGATCCATCGCCAGGCGGAGCCGTAGCTCAGGAAGTACCCCAGGGTCTGGGTTGCCAGTATACCGACGTTGATGCTGATCTGGGTCATGACGCCAAAGAAGCCTCGCTCCTTGGGCGGGGCGATCTCGCTGATGTACAGTGGCACGATGACGGTCGATGCTCCTGCGCCAGCGCCAGACAAGAGTCTCCCAATAGACATGACGGGAACCGAGCGGGCTACCGTCTCGACCAAGGAGCCGATGACGAAGAGCACACTTGTAAGTCGCATCGCAAGAAGCCGTCCTCTGGCCGACGATATCGGGCCTGCCCCGAGCGCACCGACGAGTCCTCCAATCGTAAAGGTGCTGGAGACGACAGCGAACGCAGCATTGTCCATGGGTATGCAATCGGCAGTGTCCGGTGTATGGGCGTCGCCGGAGCTTAGAGACGAGAAGAGGGCAGCGATCCGAGTCGAGATGGACTTCTTCTGACAGGTGATGACATCTTGTGGTGCGTTCAGCTCGGCCTGCACCAGACCCAGGTTAGAATTAAGGGAAGCAATGGCTCCGCAGGCATCATGGCGCTTACCAGATGGTACCCGAACTGCAGAGACCCAAGGGTGCTGATGACAATCAAGAGGACAAGGTACGGCGAGACATCGTGGACGAACTGGCGCAGACCAGACGCCATTGTATGGTGGTGGACTCGGCGGAGTCGTCGCAAGAAGGGCGGTGGGATGGAGACGGAGGGACTGTCTGTCCTTGGCGTTGGCTCAAACAGCCAGTCTGGGCAATGGCACCGTCGTGCACAAGCCGTAGATGGGACGGCAGATCAGAACGTGAGGTCCGGTGCAGATAATGGTGCGGTGCAGGTCGACGCACATACACATACTCTATATATATGGTCTCCTAGTGCTACTTAGATGTGGAAACGTGTTGTCGGACGGGGGGGGGGGGGGGGTTCAAGTTCTCGTTACCTGACTACCGGCACAATTGCGGGCGGCCCGCAGCGGAAGAAAGCGTCAGGTCCGGGGTGCATTTGGCGGGGGAAGCCGGGCCGTGGGGCGGCGGGCTCAGCTGCAAGCAACTGCGCGGGACGAAACTCGATCCCTCCATGCCCCTTGTCCGGTGATGATAAGTTCTACTCATGGACATGGTCCCACGGCTCAGATTCAACGTGCCGCAGCAGGACATGTTGGGAAAGGCTATAGAACTACATTCGAATTGTTCTCTCACCAGGACGCACCGGAAATGACGCACGGGGTGCATCTCGCTTGCCCGCTTGTGCTGTGCCACGAACGCACAAGTATGTGTAATCCCCAACTTGCAGGTCATCGGTGGCCCCGGAACAAAAGCATCTCGATGCCGCAGCTGCAACCGCAGGAGACGTCCCGCACAAGCGTAGCACCACATCGCAGCCCAGTGACAGTGACATGACAACTTGGATGAATTCCAGATAGGCAGGCATGAGGGTATTCTATGCTCAGTACACATGTTCCGCATCAGCCGAAGCCGCCACAGCCCCGGCTCGTCCTCATTCTGCTGTTTCGCTGGCCGGGCGGCTCCCCTTCCAGATATCGGCTCGCTGGCTCTCGTCTTCCTGCTCCTCGTCCATGCCGAACTTGGTCATGCTAAAGTCCGGCAGCCGTTTCTGCTCCTTTCGTGACAGCCCATGCTTGAGCTTCCACCGTCTGAGCTTCTCCAGCTCCTCGGCGACCCTCTGTCTCTCGGCGTCCTCGTCCAGCATGGTGCCCTCAATACTGAGGTACCCATAGTCACCGCTGACGCCCACTTCGAAGTTCTTGATCTGGAAGCGCATCGTGCCTCGTACCCGCTGTCCTTGACTGTCCACCCAGTATCCGGTCGTGTGCAATTGGCTAACATCGTCATCACCCTCGTCCGCGGGGTCGGGGGTTGGCAGCTTGGCTTCCTCGGGCGTCTTTTCGCGTCCTTTACCCTTGGACTGCCCCTGGCCCAGTAGACTGACCCATCGCCATCCTGTTGGCAGGCGTCCTGCTTCGATGGAAGCGTTGAACATGCCCCAGCACACGACGCCCAGATGGCCTTCGGTCTGCATGTTGACCGAGCCCTCCATCCAGGCGCCCCGAGAGGGCTTGAACAGGTCAAGCTTGGCAGTCAGCCATCCAAAGGCCACGGCGTACTCGTCGATCGACTCCAGCACGGCCTCGTCCGAGTTGTCACTGTTCTCGGTCAGCGACCCCTTGCCCGGTACCTCTCCCAAGCGGACGTCGTGGTATCCCAGGAGCACGCCCTTGAATGCTGGCACGTAATGATTCAACAGAGGCTTGAGGTGCTGGTCCGCGTAGCCGTCGACGGGCTCGATCATGCCCATCGGGAAGAGGGGTAGATACTGCGACACCTGCTGGGTGAAGAAGGGATATGGCTGCTCTGGCAGCTTGCCAAAGGGCTTGCCAGCCGACGTGGTGGCGGCAGCAGCAGCATCGACATCCACGGCGTTGACATCTGCGGAGTCGTCCCCACCCTTGCGGCGCTTGTCCTTTTTCTCCTTCTTCCGCCTCTTCTTCTCGGCTTGCGCAGCTTCTTCGTCCTCGATGTCTTCGGGGGCTTCCGCCTGGGCCGACTGTGGGGGGTCCTCGGCGTCATCTTGTTCGCGTGTCTTGTCCCTGTGTTTCCTCGACCTCCTGTCCGCCTTTGCCTCTTTCTCGTGGTCGGCTACGGTGGCGGCAGCGCTGGTTGTGATGGCGGCTGCGAGGTCGGCAGCTCCCTCGGTCTGATGTCGCTTCTTGTCCTTCTTCCTCTTCTTGCCAGTCTCGGGTTCCGATGTGGGTTCTTGTACATCGGCCATGGATGTGTCGCCGTTCGCCGGCTGCTCGTTGTGCGCATCTGACTGTCGCTTCTGTTTCCTCCGCTCCCTCTTCTGCTCCTTCCTGCTGGCGCGGTCGGCGTGCGGGTTCTCCGTATCATCGTCGGCAATGGCTTCGCTCTTGGACCGCTTGTGTCTGCGCTCCTCCTCGGGCTGGGCCTCGGCGTCTCGATGCCGCTTCTTGGACTTGTGGTCGCCCTTCTCCCGTTTGGACTTCTTGTCCTTCTTTTCGGGGGCCATGGCGGCGGCCGGCTCGGGCTCCGGAGATGGCATGATGTTGCAATTGATTCACTGGGCGTTGGCCGCAGGCCTCTCCAGGGGGATGGCGTTGCTCAGGACAAAGTCGAGCGTAGGAAATTTTTGGGACAGCGGTCGATCATCAGAGTCCGCCTGGTCTTGCAGAGCGATTGGCAGGGTCTCGCGAGAAAAAAAAAAGTTTTAGTGGGGTATCCTGGGCACAATTTTCTGCGGGAGCTCTCGTCAACCAATGGGGGCCCGTGTCATCCCAGGCCAGCCAGCCAACTGAAACTACCTTGGTTAGTCCTTGACTACCACGGCCAGCTCAGCCAACAAACGTCTCACGGACGGCGAGCCGGATGGTTCGCCGTTGTCCTTCCGAATCGCGTATGCCGTTTAAGAACGGAAGAACGGAAGAGCGCAATAGAAATAGAGACCTTTCTATCATGCAAAAGCATCGTTGCCGGCCATCTATATCACTCGGCCAAACTCCGCCGGCTCGCACTAACAAATCTCAATAGCCCTTTCCCATAACCGCCCGCTCAACCACAGCACTCAGAGGCTCCAAGTCATCCGGTTTGACGCCCAGACGCTCGTTGTCCGTCTTCTCGTACAGCGTCTTCCCGTCGGACCAGATTCTCCTGAGTGTGAAACCGGTTGCTAGTGGGTTCCCTTCGTCCCAGAGTCTCTTTTCCGTTTCTCGGAGCTCAGCCTTGGATGTGTACTTGACCTCAAACTTGGATGCTGTCTGCTTCTCAAACTCGGCCAGGATATCGCTCTGCGTCCGCACAAATGACTGCACCCTCAAGATCCTTCCCTGCGATGCCTGCGGGCTCGCCAGTGCAGCCGCCACGAACTTTCCGACACTGGTCTTCAGTCAGCACGAGACTGTGGTTTTTTCTTTTGTCTCCCTTCAGGGGCCGCATAGGCTCGTCACTTACTCCGGCATGGTCGTGAATCCGATCCTGTCATCACCTTCCCCAATGAGCACCGCCTTCTTCTTCTTCCAGTCGTAACCACCACCAGCCTCGGCTCCGGGTTTGTATTCCAGAAACATGTCTGCATATGGTCCAGTGACTACGTATGTGATCTTAACCTTCTTGACGTTCTCTCGGATGAACTTCCGGACCTTGAGTTTGTTCTGGTGCGGCTTCTCGTCCTTGCTGGTCTCATCATACTCGATGTCCGTGCCATATTCGCTCGGGAAGAACCACTGCACGCTGTCGCTCTCCTCGGCAAGGCGTAGCAGCTCGATCTGCTCCAGAAGACCAGTGCGGCCTAGACACGACACCACCGTGTCAACGTCCTTATAGGCTTTGCGGACGTCGTCGGCGCTGTTGATGTCGCCCGTGATGACTGTCAAGCCCTGTGACTTCCAGGAGGACAGCAAGGCTTGCTTTGCCGGGTTCGACGCCGTTCCGGGAGACGTCAGGATAGAGATGTGTGACAAGGAGCTGAGCCGGGGCTTGGCGGCGAGGATAGCCGTTGTAATGTACTTTCCGATCACACCCGTCGCACCGATGACGAGAATCTTGGAAGGAACGGAGCTGGCCATGGCGGGTATCGACCTCCCTATGTTTTGCTACTTTAATGCCCTGGACTCTCCTTGCTTGAAACTATGTGGTTGGGTTTGGTGTGCACGAAACCGAGGTCGACCACGTGCGAGCTTCATGGAATTGTGTCAGAGTTGCTCCACCTAGCTTCCGGGGCGGCCTTCAACCAGGGCAGTTCCGCAGTGGGGAGGTTCCAATGTTGTCATTGCGGGGTAACTTGCAATCAACAGGGCGCACAAGTTCACGCATGGTCACGACATCGGCTTCGAGCGAGAACCCGGTCGAGAGCGAGTGCCTGTTTCTAATTACGATGGGCTGAGATGCCCATGGCATCGTAGAAGACAGAGGAGCCGTTCAAGGCCGGAGCCTCAGGCGGTACAAGACCTTCCAGGCCGGGATTCTCAGTATACAGGCACCATCCAATGCTCTGCTAATCTGGCGCTCGCTAAACGATGTGCTCACGAAGCTATCTGGTGCCAGTAGTCAATTGAAGGGGACGGTTATCGGAGTAGTATGCGGGGATGACCGCGCGGCCTTTGTCTAGGAACAAGGCCAACAAGACTCATATCTGCTACATATATACGTGCCGTTCATGCTTTCAAAAGTCTATCGGATCCTAAAGCTTCGTTCTAGTAGACATACTGGATTCTAGTCAGTGAATGAGCTGCTGTGTCAAGATCAGCACGTACCTTGAAATACGGGTTCTCGAGGTCAGTCTCGTCTAAGAATGCCCTTTCATACCCCTGAGCGTCTATGTCGTTTCCAGGACTAACACCATTGATTAGGGCTTTCCGCTTCTTGTTCCGGGACCAGAGGAGTAACCATATCCCACCCAGACTCAAGACTTGAACACCGATGCAGAAGAACATCATACCCACTCCAAGATTATACACTGGAGCCTGTTCCGATTTGAAAAAGAAGGGGCCAATGAAGTTGCCCAGGCAATACCCAATCAACAACATTGCATTGGTTGTAATCTTCTTCGTGTGGCCGGCCGTATTCGCTGTGGCTACAGCCATTGAAAGTGTCCATGTCGCAGTGTACGTGAATGAGATCCATAGACAGACCAGTCGGCCGTATGGCTTGGTGTTGTCGATGAGCCACAGCCCACAGACACCGGCAAGGAACGGAATAAGGCAGACAAGCATAGTAGCAAGTCGCGAGTTCTTGACATATGAGGCAAAAAAGCTAATTCAGGTCAGTCGGTGTCGCCCTGCCGACCTCATCATCTCGAACCTACCAGGCTAAAGGACAAACAACCAATTGGACGGCACCGGAAGGCATCTGGATCAAAGTGGTCTGCAGGTTGGAAAACCCTATTCCTTTTATAATAAGCCCCTGGAACTGTAGACCGGTTAGCAATTCGGGGGCACTCTCAACTCTCCGGTATGCCGATGAGCTTACTGTGGTCAGCCCGCCATTGGGAGAATTACTGGCTACAGCGAACAAGAAGAGTAGCCAAGTCTTAAGATCAAGCATCGCCTCTTTGAACTGCTTCACCTTGAAGTGCTTGTTTTCGATTCCTGTGTTGTTTGCCTTGACTCGGTTGATCGCCAAAGACCGCTCATGGGCCGTCAGGAACTTCGCGCTCAAAGGTGACCCGGGGAGGCAGAAAACAAGAAGTATTCCCCATGCAGTAGTTATGGCACCCCAGATGAGAAAGATCAATCGCCAGCTGGCTAAGGATGACTGAATATGACCAATACCAAAACTTGCGATGCCTGCAATGACGTATCCAAGTCCTGCTGAGCCAATCCATATGCCCATCCGAAGTGGCTGCTCCTCACGAGAGTAATACCTTGCACCACTGTCAGTACCAGTTGTTAAGCAATTTTCTTCCGGTAATTATCTTACATAGAAAACAACAGCATGGTTCCAGGGTTGATGGATGCCTCAAAGACGCCCAAGAACGTTCGAGCAGCTGCCAGTCCGGCGAAGTTGAACGCACATGCATGACACATCAAAACTATACCCCAGGTGATAACCTAGAAGATCAGCGTGATGACCGCCTCTTTATAAGCGCTTACTTACCGTTCCTGACATAAAGTAGTTGATTGGGAGTCGTTGCAGCATCATGCTGGTTGGGAACTCCCACGCGAGATAACCCAGGTAGAAGATTGCTCCTAGCCACGAATACTCCGTACCATGCAGGTTGAGATCAGCCTGGAGGTTGAAGACTGCTGCATAGCCCAAGGTAGTTTTGTCAATCGACTGCAGGGCATAGGTGATGCAGAGCAAGGGCATCAACCGAAGATCGATCTTCCATAAGAGAGACTGGAGCACCTTCCTGTCGACATGATCATTCTCGGCTTCGTGGACTAGATCTAATGCAGCCCTTGCTGGCTTGTTCGCGACCACTCTCTTGGTGTCCATCTGCGAATTGTCTTTCGTGTCACTCATTGTTCCTGCTACCTACAAATGTCTAAGGTAATGGCGTACACCGTGAGCTTCCTGCAAAGTCTCAAGCCTGCTGAAAGGTGCCCCTCCATATATCTCGTGCTTATCGGCATGTCTAGGATCCACGGTTCAAGTGACCCGTCTAGCTCTCATGGATTACATATGGTTGGCCGCAAGTCACACTTTTCTCTGTTGTTTGGACTGGGGTACGGCTGCGGAGACCTGGGTTGCCCGCGGGAAACTACAACTTAACTCAGCGAATGGCTGTCTCCACTCGGAAGCAATGGTCATAATGTCAGCACACTTGCCCGCCAAGAAACAGTTTACCTCGATACGATAAGGGGCCCAAAAGGTTCTGTCAATTAGATCCCTGTGGCCAATCGTGGCGATTTGGCTTTCATTTGGTCGAATGGCTTCCTGCCTGGGACATTGCTGGAGTTAGATTACTTAGCTCTCAATGGTCAATGCCAACAATCTGGAGATGATCTGGAGATGAGCTTGCCCGACAGCATTGAGAAGGGACCATAAGCGCACCACGTCGAACAGTCTCGAGATCCGTGGTTTCTTCAAAATTGTTGCTTGGCTGGGCTAAGGAAAGCGATAACATTCAGGCCATGAGCCAATGACTTAGCTTTAGAGGTCCTATTTGCATAGAGGATAGCAGAAATAATGTCCACCACCCGCGTGATATAATGCTAGGACACTTTGATATTGCTATTTATACTACACTGCTATTGAATGTGCCCCATAAGCTGGGAAAGAGCTGGTCAATGAACGATGCATCCGGTATGGCCATCTCTTGCAACTCTGGCCAAGGCATACTTGGAGCGCTTGTTGTAGAATATGGTAACATCAGTCGCTCTATTATCTCAGCATGTTGCGCCAGACAAACATCACCAAGGTCCCATCCATACGCATCTTTATGGCTGCGCAGTGCAACAATCAGGTCCCAGGCGAGGCGTAGTGAGCTGCTCTGTGCTAATCCCAGTTGACTGCTCTCTGTTTCCAAAGCACACCGCAGCAGAAATGTTGTGGTGGATGGAAACACGAAGTTACTGACGGGCAACCAGAAATCTCCCAGATTTGTTTCTCGTAGGTCTTGGACTAATAGCACAATTTGTTCTGCGGTGATTCTGACCTGCATATATCGATTGGCGAGCATATCCGAATCGGCATCGTGTTTCTCTCTGTCATCTTCAAGCTCGAGCCTGCGAAGGAGAAGCTGCGTCGACAGATACGCGAGCCGCAGATTAGCTGCCCCAGGTAAGTCCAGATGCGTGCCCCGTGTTATAATGCGACGCACGTCAGCTCCAAGAGTCTCGACCCATCGGTTCAGCTTGAACTCGAGATTCCCGATCACACCGCATCTTTCTCTATCGACTCGATACAAGTGTTGCAAATAATAATCGAGGACATTCGTCGTCAAGTCAAAGAGGGCCACGAAAACTGATACCGCATTAGCGGCACCAGTAGCACCGCCGTGCTGTTGAAGGTAGGCCGCAGATGGTGATGGCACGTCATATTGGGTTCTTTGAATATGAGAAGGCGTACCATACGCCAAACTCGACCTAAGGAAAAGGTCTCGATTAGCCGCGATGTTTCTAACCCCTCTCGCAGAACTCACCACTTGTCATGAATGAGAAGAGACCACCATATCTTCATTCGTAGAAATTTCTCGGCCTCTGGAATGTCCCACGGAAGAGGGTCACGATTCAACCCAAGTGAGTGCGCGAGTGACACAGCAGCACCCAGTTGAACCCCGTTTCCAATCAGGGATGTTGTCGGTCGGCCGCCGATATTGAGTAACAGCGCTGTGATGGTGGAAATTCCCGGTGAGAGATGTAGTTCGGAATACAATGCTTCATTGGCCAGGTTCCATATGAAACGTATGTCAGGCGGCCGATATTGTCGGAGTTGAGGAGAGAATCGCCAGTAGACTAACGTATGAGCGTACAAACATGACAGCAGTGCGGGTGATATCTTTTCTTTCGCATCACGGTGCTGCTTCTTGAATGATTCGAGGTCTAGAAGAGGTAAACAGATGTTCACCTTGTCAAAATACCTGCATGTAACTCGTGAGCACACTGGTCATCCACTTGCACGACACACTTACAAATCTATAAGCTGGTCGATACAGGGCTCTAGGAGCTTCTCAATAAAGTGAAGCTTTTGTTGTGAGGGGTTCGGGCTGTTGTCCATCCCTGAGGGTGTTCGGTGTCAGCAACCATAGTTGACAAGAACTGAGACGTGGGTAAAGTATGTTTAATGGTTTGGCAACAAATCGTATTGACGTACCAATGGGACGCTTCTTGACTGTCGCGAATAGTACTGGCTTCGAACGACTCGCAGGGACCGGGCGAACCATCCGCACTCCTCCATTGCTGCTACTGATTATTGAAAGATAATCGGCGAGCACCTGACTGTCGCTTGTATTGGCAGGGCCAACAATATGTGGGTTTTCCTGCTCTGCATCATCTGCTGAGAGAGGCGTCGGCTGGCAGTCCTTTTCTGCACGCCTCAGCTCCGCCCAGGTATTGCCCGTAGGAGGGCTGGACTCATTAATATTGGAAACTGCCGACCTATCATCTTGTGCCGTGACGGGACTTGAGGCCGCCAATGCAGACCTTGATGATGCCGGCCTTCTTCGACTGGGGCTTTTGATGACACGGTTAGATGTTTCATTGGTCTTGGGCTCGACCTCTCCTGCAAATACACATTCGGTCCCATGTACTCGGCACATCAAGCATAAGGTGGACTGAGCTTCGATCTTACATCTCGACTTCCGGCGCCGACATGGTTGACAAGCTGGTCGCAGATGAGACCGGTATGGTCGCTCCTGAGAGCCAGACGCTGGAGACTGCATCTTTTGGTGGTTCTCGGCTTGTCCCTGCTGGCTCGTCGTCCAAACCTCCGCGGGAAAAGGGTCACTCCAGTCCAAATGGAATCGCGACATAATCATAGCTTCTGAGCATTTTCGGGCGGGGAGCTGGTTTCGATAAGCCATCGGCCAACTCCCCCCATTCCCAGAGCGTTACTAACTAACTAGTGCTAGTGTTGAATCCTTCCCCACTTCCAGTTCGCCGCGGAACGTCGCCGATCGGACACTGTTATCTAACTTACGCCCGCTAAGCTAGCTCCGACAGAAAGTCTTATTAAACACACTCAGGTACGAGTTACTTCATGTTCAAGCTATATTGAAAGCCCCCGCATCACGAGCCAGCTTCTAGTAAGGGTTGGCATGCAGGGTAATCATTAAAGCCTCCTAAGAACAAAGTGATCGAGGGCATTTGCCTCCATGTTGAACATCTGCATGCTAATCGACTTTCCCTGGTTTGAATAAGATGAATACCCATCCGTACCAGGCTTTAGATATTGACGGACGGGTCAAGAGGGTTCTGGCCAACACTCCCTTAATCGACGGCCACAATGACCTGCCTCAGCAGCCACGCGCCTGTTTTCACGGCAAAATTCACAACAACGAGAAATTCGATCTCGACAAGGGGTTTGAAAGAGGAATGACAGATATTCCTAGGTTAAGAGAAGGCAGGTAGAGCCCCTCCCGTCTACAATACTACCTGTTAACTATTCTAAGGTGCTGTGGGTGGTCAATTTTGGTCGGTCTGCGTACCGTGTCTGAGATCGGCAGAAAACTTCTCCACGCCTGAATATTCCGATATGGCAAGAGATGCCATCGAACAGATTGACTTGACTCTGAGACTGATAGAGTCTTACCCAGCGACTTTCCAACTGGTTTCGGAGCCAGACGAGGTTCCAGGAGTCTACGCTTCAGGGAAAATTGCTTGTTCCATAGGAATCGAAGGGTACGCTCTCTCAAAGCCCATACTTGAGGCATAGTGTGGCTTACTGACTTTCATTGGCCCATCAGCCTGCATATGGCTGGTAACATCATCGGCATCATTCGCGCTTTCTATAGACTCGGCGTGAGATACGTGGGTTTCTTCGCCCAGCAGTATCAGGACATAACTAATCTACATAGTGTACCCTCACACACGTGTGCAACAATGCCTTCGCAGACAGTTCTACATCAAAGATTGGCCCTGTACACGGCGGATTATCCAATCTTGGACGATCAGCTGTTGTTGAAATGAACCGACTTGGTAAACATCAAAAGCAGCCTTGTATATGTGTGGTACTGATCTGAAGGCAGGTATGATCGTTGATATTTCGCACGTCTCGGAAGATTGTGCTCGACAGGTGTTAAGTATGACTAGAGCACCAGTAATGTTCTCTCATTCGAACGCGAAGAGCGTCTTCGAGTGCCCACGGAATGTTCCGGATGACGTCTTGGATATGGTACCTGCAAATGGCGGGATTGTAATGGTCACGTTCGTTCCAGAACACGTCGCGACGAGACGGAGAGACGCGACTCTTGACATGGTCCTAGACCATCTGTTCTACATTGCCAATAGAATCGGGTGGGACCACGTTGGCTTGGGCTCCGATTTCGACGGCATTGCATCGGTAATCAAGGATCTTGAAGACGTCAAGTGCTATCCTAGGCTTTTGAAAGCAATTCTTGACCGAGGCGCGACAGAAGAGCAGCTTGCAAAGGTAGCCGGCGCAAACATTCTCCGAGTATGGAGAGGTGTAAGTAAAGTGAGGAACGAGATGAAAGCAGAAGGTGCTATGCCTGTTGAAGATGTCTGGGAAGATCGTACGTGGTGGAGATATGACGGGTACTACCAGATGCCAGACCCGGACCCGGAGGACAAATTGGGCTTGGATTGGTACGGAGTACCGCCACCGGACGAGGGGCTGTATCTGGAAAATTGAAATATTTAGTAAACCTAATTCGTATCTCAAACATGAATACGAAAGGGAAGAGAGAGAAAAAAAAGAGAGAAAGAGGAAAAGTGAATCAGGATGCCGTTGATAAAACGACAAGAGTTGTAGCAATTTGTCATGTAAAGCGTTCATAGAGACTACCTAAGCTTTAATGATCCTTCCGGCATCGTTATGGGTAAGGTTCATCATAGTGACTGCAACTACTGGGCTAATAAAGTTGCGAAGCAGTAAACCGCCAGTCACCCCTGTTTCCAAATATGTGAATAAGGACGTAGCAGATTGGCATCCAACCCAAATAGAAAATTTTCTCTATAAGTATTGATATTCATTCCCTTTCTAATCGAATTATTAAGTTATGCTATCTAATACAAAGGTTGAGACCCTGGAGTTGATGCAAATGCTTCTTCGAGCACAGTGAGGCCGAATTCCAACTGCTCTTTCGTGATGGTGATAGGAGGTGCAATACGAAACGTGCCACCAAAGCTAGGATGGCTGCTTAGGTTTGCCCATACGCCGAGCTCGTACGCACGGTCGCCGATTTCCTTAGCCAAGTCAAGATCTGGTGTTTTCGTCGACCGATCCGCGACAATCTCGACGCCAGCCATCAAGCCTCGACCCCGAACATCACCGATGCAACCGTACCTGCCCTCCAACCTTTTCAGTCCCGCATGCAATATCTTACCCAGCTCCTTCGACTGGTTTACCAAGTTGTCTCGTACCACAATCTCAAGCACTTTGTCGCCAACTGCCGCCGGGAGTGGATCATTAATATGAGTCGTATAGAAACAGAAGTCTCTCTCCTTGCAAGTCTTCTCGATCTTTGCACTGGTTACAACGGCGCTGAGTGGCAGCCCGTTGCCCAAGGTCTTACTGAGTGTCAGGATATCCGGCACGACATCGTCATGGATAATAGCCATCAAATCTCCGCAACGACCAACACCCGTCTGCGCCTCATCGACGATAAGAAGCATGCCTCTGCGTTCGCAATGCTTCTTCATTGCTTTGAGATAACCAGCGGGAAGCACGTGCATTCCGGCCGATGACTGAATAGGCTCGACAATGCAAGCAGCCAAAGAACCGCAGGAGGCCATATCGATCATTTTCCAGCCGTATTCAAGTTCAGCTTCCCAGTCATAACTGCCGTCTGGTTTCCGGAAGATGGTCCGATAGGCATTCGGCTGTGGTAGCATGTGCATGCCTGGCATCAATGGTCCCTGTCCTTTCCTGCCGAAATGATACTGGGTGCCAAGAGCCTGAGCTGTGACGCCATGCCAACTTGCACCCAAGCCTACAATCTCAAACTTGCCAGTGAACACCTTGGCCATTTTGATCGCAGCTTCATTGCTCTCACCCCCAGTGGACAGGAAGAAAGCCTTGTCCAGGCCCGCGGGCAGGAGGTTACATAATCTGTCCGCGAGAGAGATCACCGGTGGGGAGACCATGCCGGAGAAGAGATGGTCAAGGTTGGCTGCGTGTTCAGTGATTGTCTTCACAATCTCGGGGTGGCCATGACCGAGCAGGCACGACATCTGACCTGACGTCCAGTCCAGCACTTTGTGGCCCGAGGCAGTGTAGACATACAGGCCCTTGGCGCCACAAATAACATCTTTGTTAAAGCTGGTACCGTAGTACAACAAGTGTTTTTCTGTCTTCCTCCGTAATGATTCCTCGTCAACATTCTGATAGAGCACTGGGGCGGCATCTGATTTAGAAAAGGAAGGAAGTGCACCGCCAGTTGGCTGCTCGCCAATGATTCCAGGTGCCATCGTGTAATTAGGACGTCGAAGGGGTGAAGTAGCTTAAGAAAATAACCACCACAGAATCAGAACCTACGGATATTAGACCTTTCGAGGCCGCATATTATACGATTTTCAGTACGTTCTACTTGTGGAATCCTGACTTCATCAGATTGGCCAAAATGCCCGAAGTTCGGAACGTGCGAGGGCTTAGCAATGAGAGCTATCCGCGGCTTGTGGGTTCGTGTCGGCGCTTCACTTAAACAGTAACGACACGTTCCTTATCAATTCCGCGGGCAACGTCGGGGCTCCACCCCTCCACGCCGGACAAGCCTTGCGTTGCACCAGGGGTGCGCAGCGATAAGGAATTTTTGAGCTACTAAGACAATCGGCAAGTCGTATCGTGTGTTCGTAACCTTCTTACCAAACCTGATTATTATATTTGCCATTTAGTTACTTCAGGCATATAAAATACACGGTTAACCAACACACTTAGAAAGGATTAGCAGGGTTTGGATGAGGCCGGTGTTGCTGAAACTTCTGGTCATGCTACGGAATCTAATGCTGCTACATACGAAAGCAGAAGTTTTGAGATTTCGAATACCCTCAGTTTCACTTAAGCGGATGGGCTCGACGCTATTTCCCTAGGAACTATCTAGGCGGAAGTGCATGGTGTACAATGCTCTCCGTCGCCAGGTTTCCATGCGCTAGTAGATGTTGACTCTGCACATAGTGTGGTCCTCAACTGGCATGGGCCGAAATATGCATCCGAGGATACAAAGAGTACCTTCGTGTGGTGGCGTGTGTCTATGATTAAATCGATTGTGATGATAGGAAGGCCTCGGCGACTTGACGCGATGCATGCTAGTGATGTTGCGCGGGTAGGAACGAATCTAAATGAATAAATGCCTATAATCACGAAAAGCATCTTTTGAATGTCTTAAGGCATATACACGCGCCCGCTCATGGTATTCACCAATGGATCTTCAGATCATTCCCTGTGCCAACCAAAACATATGCAAAGCCCCTAAACTCCAAACGCTTGCCCAGCCGATCCAGCGGCCTAGGGCAGGCCATAATGCGAAAGGCAGATCCCATGAAACGGTATAATATCCGTCGGATGTCTTCGCCCATCTTCGTAATCCCATTGCTCGTATATTGATAATCGGTGCATAAACAAAGCAATATCACCCTGCATGTTGGTGTTGAATGCTGTACGGTCCGGTTCGTCGACCATGTCCATCCATTTCCATCCCTGCATGGCTCCAGGAGCCGGAATTAGCTCAGTAGCTTCGTTGACCTCTCGATCAGATGCTACCCTGAAAATTGCATAGCCGGTGTTCAACCTGGTGCCTGGGGGGAAAGGGCGCGTAAATGAGCCCAGGGTAGACCGATCCAAGGTCTTTGGCTGAAGTCGCTCAGTGTCTACAAGTGGCGGTCGGTAGCCAGGGAGCATGCAGGCATCGTACTGCGACAGCTTCCGAAACAAGCTGCTGACCTGCCTCGAAGTTGTCTCAACATGCTCCGGCAGACTTGTCAGACGGAAGGCGAAGGGCTCCTGTGTCGTTGAATCATTGACCTTGATGGTCAGGCTCTTCAAAGGACTCTCAACGTCGAGTACAGCGAGCGCCAGTGCCACAAGAGATGTGTGCAGATAATGATCATACTCCACGACGATGTGCTGAACGGACATGCTCGCTGCGAGGAACAATGCTCCACATTTGCTAGGATTGTTTCGGCTCCATCGCTTCACTTGAGCCCATTCAAGGACATCGGTGTTGACGTTGAGCTTTGGAGTCTTGGCCAGGTGACGCATCCGTTCCAGGCGACGATCATCCACTGCGTCGTCTGCCAAACACCTCCTCAGGAGCGGCTTGCTTATCTGTAGTTGCTTGTATGCCCTCAGCGACTCAGCACGAGCCTCGTGACTGACGAACAATAAGGCAGGCTGGGGGGTCAGTGTTGACTTGTAGTCGCCCGTCAACAGATAATGCGCCCACCAATCAGACTCAGACGCCCAGTTCCAAGCATCCATGTCCATTTTCAGCCTGAAGTAGATAGTCCGTTGTGGTAGTGCATTTCGCCAGATCTTGCACCGGAGTTCGGGAGGTAAAAGCCCGAACTGAGGGAAAGCAGCTTCCAGCTGCATCATCGATGCGTCAAGAGCGCTCTCAGTAGGTCTTCGACTCGTTGTCAAGAATGACTGGAGTAGTACAATCGCGAGTCTGTCTGGTATCTGTTGTCCCGATTCATTGTAAACAAGCAGACTTGCATTCGATCTTTGTCAGTAGAATAGGGGTCTCGGAATATTTTTACTCAGCGGATCCACTCGAGGGACCACATCGGGAGATAACGTATGTTGGCACCCTTATTTTCCCTCTAGCCAGACCGTGGCGTGATGGCGGTCGCCGGCTGTCAGATTTTCGCCGGGGAGACAATGAATAAGTGGGTTGAACGTGAGGGCGACGAGTCATGGCACCCGTGTGTGGGTAGTTGAGAGTTATGGTGGGATACCTAGACACTCTGGCTCAAAAAACAGGCAATAGCTATAGCATTTGTGGGATTGGCATACATGTCTCAACTATAGTGCACAGCACCAGGTAGGTAGCGCAAGTTATATTTTGAGTGCATTGGGTTCATTGGAAATGCGCGAACTCAATGCGATGCGATGCCTCGAGCTGGAGGAACGAGAGGCCAACTTAGCTATCTCTTAGCGCTCGGCAGTGCGCTATGGCCCAGCGGTGCGAGTCACTGGACGGAGTGTGGATTGAGCTAACCCCCCTACCTTACGGAGCAGCCGAGGCTCTCCGAGTTCTTCATGCTCTAGTTATGAAGAGCCTCGTCTTGGCTTATAGAGAGCGCTCTGGCCGGACGTAGGTTGCACCATAAAATAGATTTCGGATTCGCCCGCCCAACCCGTTTTAGCGACTACCGTTGGCGAGGCTGCGAAAGGGTAGCCCTGGGTCCACAGTAATCTTTGCACGCCGTGTTGGAGCCAACTGTTCCGCAAGCCAACATACAACTCACTTGAAAAGGCGGCTCAGATTCGAAAGTATTTTGACTCAGAAGTTTGCATATGATTTATTGCTCAGCTAACTATCGTCAGAATAACTTATTCTCTTGTTGACTGTCTTTCTCCACCTCTGCTTGGCTAAGAGGCCCAAGGCACAGCATCCAAACGTTTAGTTACATATGAACAGACTTAGTTAAAGCCTGACATATCTCGATTGTCTATTGTGGCATCTTTCAGTAAATTGCATTGGCGCGGATTGGGTTGATCTCCGTGGCAGACGACGTCTTGCCCCAGTAGGCATTCAGCTGACCCAGACGAAAACCGTGCGACAGCCGTATGGCTTATTATCAATAGCTGGACATTGCGAGTCCAAACTGGAGATTCGTCAAGCTTTTGAACAAGCTTCACCCAATTAACGGCTTCTAGACCGCAGCTCTTATCTGACGTGCCTAGGGTGAAAGCCAATGTGCGGGGATCATGGGCCCAGGTCATCCAACGTTATCGGGACGGCCTATCAGCAATCGCCGTTCGAATCCAGGGGCGTCGATAGCATCGGTAGCACCCTTGCTGGATTCCATGGCTGCCCAGCTGTCTTGGGTCTGCAAGCCCCGGCCATCACCAGGAAGGACTATGCACCTGATCATATAACGAGGCAAGCCCCCAAGGGTTGCAGAGATGGGAGGCCACACAGCAGCAGGACTCGCCACGGCTGCATAAGGCTGCCTTCATATTCGTTCTTTGTAAACGTGTGCCTTCAACAAGACAGTATTCTTGTTAGCACTATTACCGACACTTCCTGGCCGTGGTTGGTATTCCGACAATGTACTTGAAGAAGGCAAGGGCATAGCAGAAAGATGTCTCCCAACGATGTTCCTTCATCCGAAAGAAGGGCTTCTGTCAGTGATGAGAACCGTCTGGCACAGTTTGGTTATAAGCAAGAGTTGAAGCGTGATTGGGGTCTGTCTCACAACTTCGGTGTCTCCTTCTCCATCATTGTACGTTACCAGCGCATCGCACTAGGCTCGGCAACAATGGATTGTTAATATTTCACACAGAGCGTCATCACAGGCCTGACGACTCTGTTCACTTATGGCCTCAACACCGGCGGACCAGCTGTCATGTCAATCAGCTGGATTGTGGTGTCCTTTTTCACCATGATGGTTGCGATCGCCATGGCTGAGATCGTTTCCGCGATTCCAACCTCAGGTGGCCCTTATTTCTGGGCAGCGATGCTTGCGCCTCCGCAGCACTCTCCATTCGCTGCGTGGATGACAGGCTGGTTTAACCTCTTAGGCCAGGTAGCTGTGACAACTGGTATCTCATTTGGACTGGCCAATTTGATTCCCACGGCTGTAGCTGTTAAAAACCCCGACTACGAATCTACACCAGCCAAGACGGTTGGCATCTATGCTGCCGTACTGGTGTCGCATGCCCTTGTCAACTCATTCGGAGTTCATGCCTTGCGGTTCTTGAATAACGCAAGTATCATTCTTCACTCGGCCGGTATTACTGCACTTTGCATCGCTGTTCTTGCCAAGGCTCCTTCCCATCAGCCTGGGTCATTCGTCTTCGGCTACTTTTACGATGGTACCGGTTTAGACGCACCTGGATGGAGCGACCGCGCGAGCGTCGGCTATGTTGTTGTATGTGGCGCCTTGCTTTCACAGTACACGCTCACGGGATTTGATGCCTCGGCCCATCTCTCTGAGGAGACCAAGAATGCATCATGGTCAGCACCCATAGGAGTTGTGTCCTCGGTTGGATTCAGTGCTCTATTTGGATTCTTTGTCCTCATGGCGCTCCTGTTTTCGATTCAGAACTTTGACGATGTTATCAACACTGAGGTCAACTACGGCTCGCCAGTCTTGAAGATATTTGTCGACGTATTCGGTGAGGACGGCGCCCTCGCCTTGTTTACCCTGATCATGGTATGTGTGTGGCATTGCGGCCTTTTCAGCATGACTTCGAATAGCCGAATGATGTTTGCTTTTGCCCGTGATCGGGGAATACCACACTTCTTCCATCAAGTGGACACTCGGTTTCGTAGCCCGATTCGTACTGTGTGGCTTGCAGCGACTCTCAGTTTTATCCTCGCACTGCCTAGTCTCGGCTCGAGCGTTGCGTTCTCGGCTGCTACCAGTATCGCGACCATCGGGCTCTATATCTCCTACGGACTGCCTATACTGATAGGATTGATCTGGCAAAAGCCTTTCGAGGCAATGAAGGGTCCGTTCAATCTCAAAGGTCTCAGCCGTCCGATCGCTGGGATAGCATGTGCGTGGATCATGGCCATCACAGTTGTGTTCTGTCTTCCAACAAGTAATCCGGTGACCGATCAGACCTTGAACTATACCGTAGTGGCTGTGGGCATTATCGCAGTGGGCGCTACACTTGCATGGGTAATCAGTGCCAGGAAATGGTTCACAGGTCCTGCAGCAGAAGTGGCCGAGGCCATGAGGTTAGGCGTTGATTTGATGGAACCTGGTGCGCTGGAGGAGAAAGAGAAACACGTGGGAGCCAAGGAGATTGGCGCTGGGCCTGCCAGTGAGTGACATGTATCTGGGTGATTGGCAGATGGTGTAGTGGAGGGTCTGCTACCAAAGCAGCATGAGAAACGTGATATGCACAGAAGTTTGCGTTGAGTAGCGTTAAAGTATCACACCATATTCCCGAAGTGCATGTAACACATCGATGTGTTGAAATGGCATTGGATATCAAATTGCTAAGTTGCTAAGTTGCTCATGTCTTCTGTAAGGCTTAGGCTGACCCGCCAAACGATTTACGCACGTATAATTACTCAAACTATCTGTTAGCAGCGTTATGGTGAATTTGGACTATCACAAGCGATAGCTACCTTCATACTGCGCTTATTCGACCTTGAACTTTGGGATAAGTAGTACTCAAAGGTGGAAGCAGAACACCGGTGTCACCTGCAGGGCTTGTACAAATTGCGTTGTTATGATACCGTGATTTTGTGACGAAGTGATTATACACCCCCGAGTTCGGACGCGCTGGCATCAACAAAGGATTTATCGGATCCTATATCAGGCTAGATGAGGATATCAGGGCCTGGCCATTCCTTCGTTGGCTTATGTTCAAGGGTATTAAGTCAGGGCTGACCATGGCGCATCATCCACGGAAGACGTTCGTGTGGCTGACATTATAAGCAAATTCATATGTACATATAACCTCTACCGGACTATATCAATATATTCAGTACCCTTCTTGGCAGCTGTCTCCGGTTGTGTGGTTTAGACGTGGTCGTGTCCAGGCCAGACATACATTGTAGGCTCACCTAGTGACTCAAGTGCGCGACAGCGTCTCGTATGAGTCACGCCGCGCAAAAACATGAGAATGATTGTGATCGGTCTTAAGGCCGCCATCACGCAGTGAATCCTTCGGACCTGCCTCTAGGCGACAAGAATCTCTCCGGAATCTATCCGTGCAGATATGCAGCCGGAGTTATGCTACACCCCACCTCGGTCAAGGGCACCAGAGCCGAGGTGGCCAGCTGTTTAACGGTGCAGAATTTCGAAGTCGGGCGAACAGCGTACCGACTTAAGCCAATCAACTGATCCAGATCGAGACAAGCCCACACCAACTCCACCACCACTGAGCCATGGCTTAGAAATTGCCCTGGCTCTCAGATGCGCCTCGTACTTACCATGCTGCATCGCCGCGTGGGGTGGAGGGGTTTAAGAGTCATGCCCTGGCAAGGTGAGGCGCGTTGGTCTACCTCCCTACTGACACGGAGTCAGCTGATTGCGGTACCCAAAGACTTCTACCGTACTGGCCTGCGGGCCCTTGCTTTACTACAAGGGATCACGCTTCTCCAGCTGTGTGGCTGGTCCTAATCTCCGACAGTGTACGTGCCCAACCTCGACACCATTGCAGCGCCGTTTGGTATCACCGAGACAGCCAAGCCCATGACCACGGATTTAGCAGCCAGCTGTCGATGCTGTCAAGCATGATGGGGTCCTGTGGAGTGCAATGGCCCGCTGCCGAAGATAGTGGGGCCACCTCTGGATTTGTCAGACGATATGCCTGATGGACGAGATTTCGAAACAGAACCCCGGGATACTGGTCTCTGGGGCTATATAAGCGTGCGTTGGGCCCGGCAAGTAGGGGAACTTAGGAAAGCTACGTTCATATCTCCTGTCTCTTGTCCCTCACCGTTGAAATATGTCTCCTGAATCCGTACCATCACGTTTTGAGTCCGAGGCGGCGGACCCTTCGCCCCTGGGTGAACCCCTGGAGTTCCCGGTCTCGAAGCGAGTTGCCATCAACCGCTTCCTGAAGGGTGCCATGTCCGAGGGTCTGGCGAGCTGGGATGAGGACGATCTCTCAGCACGTGGCATTCCCGGCAAGGACCTCGCAACTCTGTATCGCAAGTGGGGAGAGGGTGGATGGGGCCAACTCTTGACTGGAAACGTCCAGATCCATCCTGGCCACCTTGAAGGAAAGGGCAACAAAATCATCCCCCCGGACGCGCCGTTCGAGGGTGAGCGCTTTGAAGGTTTCAAGGCCATTGCCGATGGTGCCAAGGCGCATGGGAGTTTAATTGTCGCTCAGGTCTCTCATGCTGGGCGCCAAGTGCCGGAGGATATTCAGCAGCACCCCGTCAGCGCAAGCGATGTGCAACTGATCACGCCGAGCATGGGTGGTAGAACATACGCAAAGCCCCGTGCTGCGACGAAGGAGGACATTGAGAGCTTCATCCAAGGCTTTACCCACGCTGCTGTGTACCTCGAGAAGGCGGGCTATGATGGTATCCAGCTCCATGGCGCCCACGGATACCTGCTTGCGCAGTTCCTCAGTCCAACGACCAACCTCAGAACTGACCAGTACGGTGGCAGCCTAGAGAACCGCATGCGCCTTATTCTGGAGATCGCAGCATCCATTCGGTCAAAGGTCTGCCCCCAGTTTATTCTAGGTATCAAGATCAACTCGGTGGAGTTCCAAGAAAAGGGATTCACAACAGACGACGCCGTTCTGCTCTGCCAGGCTCTGGAGAAGGCCGGGTTCGACTATGCCGAGACGAGCGGAGGCACCTACGAGTCCATGGGTTTCAAGTACCAGAAGGAGAGCACTCGGAAACGAGAGGCCTACTTTATCGAGTTCTCTGAACAGATCCACAAGTCGGTGAAGAATCTGAAGTTGTACACGACGGGAGGATTCAAGACCGTCTCTGGAATGGTCAAGGCCCTTGAGAGTGTTGATGGTATTGGCATCGGCAGAGCTGCGGCACAGGAAGCTGACCTGCCCAAGTTGCTGCTCTCGGGCAAAGCCAATGGCGTGAGGACGTGTGCTGTCGCCGAGGATAATCTATTCGTGCGCCTTGTAGGTGCCACCATGCAAATCAAGCAGATCGCCAACGGAGAGGAGCCGATTGATTTGTCAAAGGAGGAGAGCTTCCAGCAGATTTATGCAGCCCTTGGAATGCCGGCAGCTTAAAAGAAACCAATAGACTAGCGCTGTGCTTTGGTATATACACAGACAGGGGCGCATGATAGACTGAGGTAGACTGTACTAGAAATCATGATTGGTCTTTGATCCGAGTTGTTCATGCTATACTAGTGATGCACAGCCTAACAGTGGGCACGGCAGGGCAGTACACATTTGTTACACTAGAAGTATTCACCAATATAAAAAGATGGGACCTTATTTCAGATGAAATACACGCTACAGCCTGAATAACGATTGAAGCAATTGCTTGAGGTGTCTGGAGGAATTTTCAGTGGGGGCCGAGCGCAAATGATACGCTATAGAGCACTTATTACGCCGCGATGTTTCAACCAATCAGAGTCGAATCACTTGATTGGTTCATCTGGTCAATCGATTGGGGATGTAACTCAGTGGTAGAGTGTTCGCTTTGCACCACCTTGCAAAAGTGCGAAAAGTCCAGGTTTCGATCACCTGCTTCTCCAAGTATTCTTTTGTCTCGCCTTGCCCGGCTTTTTGCTGTTCACGTGAACTTATGGTTCACTTCGTTATCTTCATCTTAAGTTCCCTTGACGTGATGAATAATAAGTCTGATCACCCGTCGCAGTTAAAAAGTTTATGTCAACTGCATTAAGTAACCTACCTCTTCCACTTAGAAAATGGAACCGTCTGGCCGTTATCCAATATTAAGATGGAATAAAAAGGTCATGTCCTCGGCCAGGCTCGAACTGGCGACCTTCAGATATCCTGAATTATAATCAAGTCATACCAACTATATGAGACTGACGCTCTAACCAACTGAGCCACGAAGACTGAAACTTAGACGGGACCTCTAGCCCTTGGAGAAGTTTATAAGCTGGACTCATCAACGTTACGTTGATTGAAAGTATAATAAACCAAGGGTGTAGTCAACTCAAACGAACTCTTAAGAGAACATCAGAAAGGCACTTTACGGGACTCGCGATGCCCGCTAAAACGTATTGGCAAGGGTGATCAATATATCCACCTTCATCTATCGCACGGTATATTCAGAGCCCGTCCCCGTCGACCACGAAATAGAGGCTTACGTCTCGATCTAGGCAATAATCGGACCGTCCCAAAGCAGGATTTCCCACGCAACGGCCTGTGGAAAGTCTTTGACAGTGTCATGGCATGTTATAACCCCCTGCGTCCCTTGTGTGTTGTCTGTTATTCTAAAGAACAGACGGCTTCCGCGAACCAGAACCCAACATCGCTGTCTCCAATGCTGTAGCATGCTGCATCTGCAACGACAATCATCGCACAGGTCTTGTAACGAACCAGTTTGAAGTCATAGAGTTCTCGGCTTGGGACCCTGATCTGGCGAAGTGGAGCCGGGTTTGAATTATAGGGCCAAAAGAAGTTTCGAATCATTTGAAGAATATGATACTATATCAGGTGAGTCGCAACCACTGTCTCCTTAGGTTCTGAGAAAGGGGTGGCTCGTGTCACTAAAGAGTGAGTCAGGGTATCTTCATTCTTGGACGAGTAGATGGCCGTTTGGGGTGACTAGGGACGGGCTTCGACCAACGAGGCTGAAGAGTGAGAAAACCGGAAAGTTCCTGTCCAATGAGTCCATCAAGAGCTATTGGAAGGAGAATAATGGTGGCTGTTGTAAGCGCAGTCACAAACGAGGAATGTAGCTGCCTGGTGCTGCGGAGATTGACGATGCCAGTGTAACCAAGGAACTAAGTAGAGCTCTGCGTGAAAGCAAGGGGCAAATAAGGGACTCAGGCATCATATAGTTCTGGCGCCTGGACGAGGGTTGGCATTGCGCTCACTTCCATAGCTGCATGCTGTCTCTCCAGTAGGAAACCGCAAGCTCCCACTCAGCACGTCGGATTGAACGTGGGTAGTAGATGTTGCAGCCCAACAACTTCTCCGTAGCTCGTAGCGGAAGATTGCAAGCAAGTATGGGAAATGAATGTTTGTGATTTTGAACGCCTGAAGCTGTATCAACCCAGTGAATCTGGTGGCTTGTTTTTATATTTGCCTGCGTTGAATCACCTCCTGCTTTTACTTCCTGTGAATTGAACCTCTGGGTTGGCCATCAGGAGCCAGTGCATATTGTTATGGACCGGGTGGTTGGTGAGTCTCAAGCATGCTACGAGAAACGATGCAGCAAGAAGAAAGCAGAAAGCTGGAGTAGTCCCAGGAGATTCTGTCGAGCCCACCAATTGGGTTGGTCGCGGTTTCGCCATCCGCGCCGACCAGGGGAAATTATACTAGGCAGTTAGCTGGGCACATGACGGAGACACCCGCGGCTCAGGCATGGCAAGTTGCTACGATGCGTAATCGACATGGCACATATCCCAATCGCCGTGGGATGGCATCGAGGTGAAGTCATGACGTCCAAATTGTTGTCGCGTGGCCGGCAGCATGTATATGAGCGGCAGATGGCCGTCGGTTAGAGCAGACAGCTTCCGCTGGGTACGTTCCGATTGCTAGCCCACGAGCACCTGCGCCAGGCGTTTTCTGAACGTCGACGTGCTGGGACCGACTACGGGTTTGAACCGATGGTAGTGGAATACTATGGGACACGATGTTTGTGCATTTGTGCATTTGTGCTGATGTACGCTTCTCTTTTTGGAGCAGAGCATTGGGACGCGGGCTCATCTCGTCTGCAAGACATGCAGAGGACTGGACGGAACCCAGGTCTTAAACGGGTGCGGGCTGCCAGCCAGCCAGCCGGGCCATCCGAAGACCGGAGCTGGTGCGCAGAAGCCTCGGGCTCCGCAGAAGACGCAGAAGACGCAGAAGCTCGGCGAAGCGCTGATTTTCCCGCCTGGGCCTGGCTTCTTTCTCCCCGCATCCGCGATGGGCCGCCTGGCAGTTCTGGGTCACTTGGTTACCGGTACGTACGTCTCTGTGAGTTAAGTTGCTAAGATGCGAACTACCGGCACCCCCTACCTAGGAACTATAGGGGCATGCGATGGTGTGCAAGATGGACATAACCTCTCCTCCTCTCTTGCCTTCAAAGCCTATGCACATCCGTGGACAGGTCTAGGCTCCTGCCATAGTGACCCCGTAGACAAAGCTCGAAGTTCAATGCGGCATGCAAGGGTCTTGGGTCGATCGCCAGTTGAAGCTCCGTCATCACTGAGGTAAAAAGTCGGCCGTCGTCTGCAGCCCACTGACTAATGTGCCGGCCAGGCTAGAGTAATCGTGGAAACGTAACCCAAACTTACCCAAGTCAAGCCTGGAGTCTGGAGACCTTGGCTATTATTTACTGCCAGTGCTGCTTGCAAATGCCCGGCTCACACCACAGAATCATACCTCACGCCCTGGCTGCTCTCCGCCCCCAGTTCCATCGTTTCTAAACCTCGCCTGTAACTCGTCAACCCCCGCTACCCACGATCGCGCGCCGCCGAGGCTTGTAAGCCGACCCCGCCGTCGTTGCGAGAGCTCATCCAAGTGAGACCCGGAGGTCCCTGCGTCAGCTCCTGCGTCCCGCCGCATGCCGACTCTTGAGCAGCAGGCCATGGACCGGCGGAAGCAGGAGATGTGGCAGACCGACGCTGCCGACCTGCCGTCCTTCTATTCGCCACAGTCGCGGCCGGTCCCCGATCACGAAGACGGCGCCGCACCGAGCGCCGCGCAATTGCAGCGCGATGCCCTGTCTCTGGCCGCGCTCTCCTCGCTGAATGATGTGTCGAGACCACCCACGTCGGCGTCCACCCGTTCGGACGACCAGCTGCCGCCGCCGCCGTCGCTGCTGTCCCCTCAGTTCACCCCTCCGGCCACCCCCGGCATAGCGACACCGACCACCGAACAGCCTCGCAGCGTCCCCGTCGACTCGTCCCTGCCGTCCGGCGGTGCGGGGGCCAAGCGGCCGCGGCTCCTCGAGACGTTGCCCGAGGTGCAATGCATCGTGCGGGCGCGAATCCCGACGGTGGCCGGGACGGAGATGTTCCTCCACCTGTACACGAACAACGTGGACAACAAGGAGCACCTGGCCATTGTCTTTGGCCACAACATCAGGAGCAAGAGCCTGGACGCCCCGAGGCAGGGCGAGACGGAGATGGACCGCATGGTCCGGGGAGCCTACACGGGGAGGCTGTTCCCCGGCAGGACGACGAGCGGCATGATCAGCGCGGCCGAAGCCGCTGCGCAGGCGGCCCCGGGCACGCCTACGGGGCCGCCCTTGGTGCGCATACATTCAGAGTGCTACACGGGCGAGACGGCGTGGTCTGCGCGGTGCGACTGCGGCGAGCAGCTCGACGAAGCGGCGCGGCTCATGGCGCTGCCGACGCAGATCAGCAACGGAGGCATCATCATCTACCTGCGGCAGGAGGGACGGGGGATCGGGCTGGGCGAGAAGCTCAAGGCATATAACCTGCAAGACCTGGGCTCCGACACGGTGGAGGCGAATCTGCTGCTGCGGCACCCTGCCGATGCGCGCAGCTACGGGTTGGCGACGGCAATGCTCCTCGACCTTGGCCAGGAGGAGATCCGGCTGTTGACGAACAACCCCGACAAGATCCGGGCCGTGGAGGGGCCGAACCGGGAGGTCAAGGTTCGCGACCGGGTTGCCATGGTTCCGCTGAGCTGGAAGGGCAAGGGGGAAGGGTTCAGGAGCCGCGAGGTCGAGGGCTATCTCAAGACCAAGGTGAGAGATGTCGCGTTCCGGAGGGACCCCGTCGCAACCGTCACTGACAGCGTTCTACAGATCGAGAAGATGGGGCATATGCTAGATGCGGGTGGGATGCCTCCGTCGTGATGGTTACATAGACAAGTGGGCATGGCGGTATAGATGCAGAAAAGGAGACATAAAAGCTGGGGCGGGACTGAATATAGTCTTACAGGCGTACACAAAGCCTGGGTTGAGAGCTACATCGTGGAACCTCTGATACCAGCATATTCGAGGACCTTGCCATCACGTATGCGCCATGGCGTGAGGGCATCTATCTAGCACACATTGAGCCCTCGTCTCGCAGGTCAACTGGGCCGAAAAGAGCGTTTGTAGGTCCAGAGAGAAGAACAAGAGTCCAATTGCCACGGCGCAAGTCCGAATCCAAGAAGATGAGCATACTGCTTGAACACTGCGATCTAGGTCCTGGGCAAGCCTCGTTCGATTTGGGGCGAAACCTGGATGAGTCAGGGATTCTCCTCAACTGCATAGGCATGATCACTTGGCCAAGTCGGCCACAAAACGATGCCTCGTCTCGTTGCTGTGCTTCGAGGAGGCCACATGGGCGTGCAGGTAAACGGTAGCCGCCAGGATCAGAAACGGACAGGCGCCGACGCAGCTGCAGATGTGGAAATAGAAGGCTGATCTCCCGCATGGGCAGCGAAGCTGCACGGATACCGAAAGCGTCTTGAACAGATACACGGCGACCCTAGGTAGTACTTGATGCACTCAAGTAAGTACCTAACTTGGGCAATCAGCCAGGTAGAAGATACCCAGTAACTGCAGGTGGCCCTGCCCAACAAGAAAGGAACAAAAAACCCAGGTAGCTCCCATGCTGCAGGCTGGTCCGGTAACCTGGCCCTGGAGCCCAGCGGCATCCAACCCCACCACTGGCCCGTCTCGCCGTCAGGGCTGTCTCGGGGACCGTTGCCCCGCATTCCTCCAGGGCTCCAGGGCTATCAGTTTCACTGGACTCCAGCTAGGCACCTAACTAACTTAGGTAGTGACTGACCCTGGCTGGCAGGGCTGCCACTGGGATCGGCTTCCCCAAGATTCAATTAGCGCGTTTGCGCGTCCCATCGCAACTGGAGCCAATTCTTTTTTTTTTTTTTTCCCCCGTTCCCTCGGAGCTAACAAGTTTAGGTACGCGTGTAGGTATCGCCAGTACCACAGCTATCGACTGCCAGAGTCTAACAGCTTGCCAAAGCCCAGCCCTGGCTCAAAGTTGACGAAGAAGTAACTTCTCTGACCCTCACGCGCGTAAGAATGCAGATACAGTAGTTTCAAGTCCACCCCATTCTCTTAATCCCCCCCTCCCCCGGCTTCTTTCTTCTGCATCTGTTCCTCTTGTCACTTTTCCTCTGCGCCATCCCGGAACTTTTCCCCCTCTGTGTCCGATTAATACATCCATACCGAGAACTTCTTCCGCCACCACCACCGCCGGCCACGAACCGAACCACCCTCATGCCATTGTGATGGCCTCACCCATGCGACTACGCCTTGTCGTGCGTCGAAACGGACTCCCCGAGGCCAACGTGGTCTGGCCCGTCCCTCCGCACAACAGTCCTACCGTCGCCAAGCTGCTGGAGCAAGTCAACGACATCCTGCCTCTGGAGAGTGGTGAATGGGGCCTCGAGGATTACGCCGTCGAACTCCGGGGCAGCGATGGCTCCAGCTTCGAGTGCCTGCACTTTCAGTCCGTTCGCGACGTACTGAAGGATGATGACCAGATCTTGTGCGTCCTGCCCATCCTACGTACCTCGGCACTCTCTCGTTGTGTGTTGCTGCCTCGGCATGACCAAGTCGCTAACAGACCCCTGATAGCATCCGCCCTCTATTCACAGACGACCTCCGACGGCGCCGAGTCAGCGGGCGGCACCAGATCTCGACTGACGGCAAGCACCTCATCGATGGCATAGCATTCGGGAGGCCCTTGCTCAAGGCCCCTCGGGGTCGCCCGGCTTTTGACATCCCGCCACGGAAGCGCCGTCGCATTGGCTACGAGGACCACGACGCCGATGACCGCGACGAGGAGGACGAAGACGACGCCGATTACGAGCAGGGAGAGGAGGATGAGGAAGAAGAAGAAGAGGACGAAGAAGACACGCCCATGCTGCTGCTCACTAATGGGGAGGATGAGCACCGAGAAAGCCGCCGGAGAAGTGTCAGGTTGGCTACAGACTTTGACAACCTCGACGCTGACGATATTGACGAGGAAGAACCCGGATCGGACGAGAACGCTGACCACGACGACGAAGATCTCACCAGAGAGCTCCAAGATCTGCAGAGCCCCGGCGGAACCCATGGCATAGACCGTCACTCCGCTGAAAGGGAGCGGGCCTCGCCCCTGCAAGATAAACAGCCACGACGGTTCTCACGACCCGGCTCCCCGCGGCGCTCTCGTGGCCGTAGGTCCGAGACTCCTCAGCCCGTGCCATCCTCGCATGAAGACAGCTCACTAGACCTGGAAGTACTTGATAAAAT
Organism: Neoarthrinium moseri; assembly: GCF_022829205.1. Taxonomy (NCBI): domain Eukaryota; kingdom Fungi; phylum Ascomycota; class Sordariomycetes; order Amphisphaeriales; family Apiosporaceae; genus Neoarthrinium; species Neoarthrinium moseri. Next base: position 1,080,168 of record NW_026055120.1, on the reverse strand, counting down.
CAGTACATTGCGGGCTGCTTTTCCTGCTGCCCCGTTGCGTGTGTGCAGAGAGATTCTTACCGCCGAGGATGGCGACTTGAGGAAGTCTTATCTCGCCTTATTGCAAGGATTCAAACCAGCAATCTCCGAATCCGACCTCGTCAAACGATGGCATCAACGTCTCCCAGGACCTGGCAGCAGTGGAAATTTGGAGACCTCCCCGCGACAACCCCCACAGCCAGCGGCTGGCGTCGACGAGTCAACGGCAAAGAGCGCCAACGAAGTGGACGATGATGCCCAAGACCAGGAGGACGCAGAATCGGACGAGGACGACGACGGGGATGTCACACCTTTCGTCCGACGATTTGACCGCCAAGGTCTGCCCCCTGGAACAATCTCGTCAGGTAATGGTCTCAAAGCCATGGCCGGCATTTCCGCCTCCTTCACGAGCAGCAGAGCACATGGCGAAAGTAAGGCTACATCAGCAACGCTGACTGCCAGCAAAACGAGCTTTGATGATCTGGACGAGGCAGACGAAGACGACACTTCGAGCAGTGCGGCGAGTTCCAGCTCGGGCTCGAGCTCCGAAGAAGGGGAGCTGAGCGACCCTTCGAGTTCAGATGATTCATCGTCAGCCAATGACGAGGACGAAGACCCGGCGTCAGGCGATGCCAGTAACAACGAGGCCCGTTCCGATTCTAGTACTAGCAGCTCTGAGGACGGTGGCGATAACCACGACGACAGCGACGATGACAGCGGCCCTGAAGAGATGACTGCAAAATCCACTGCGAAATCCAAGCCCATCGGCCGTACTGCTTCTGGCAAAGATAGTTCCGACGCCACTTCGAGCAGCAGCGAGGACTCAGACGCTGATGACGAGACATCCTCCTCCTCCGAAAGCTCGGATGACGAAAGCTCCGACGACGATAGTAGTAATCCCGAGTCGAGCCCAGAGTCGGAGAGCGATGAGGATGCACTTGCTGCGAAGCGAACCACAAAGCATGCTATGGCCCTGCAACAGGGTCTGTGTCTGCCCAGCGGTGAGATAACCCAGTCACAATCTCCCTCGGTACCATCCCAACACGCGGTCCCTCCCGGCCAGGGAAAATTCGCCACGCGGAAACGCAACATTCGGCGCAGAGAAGCCGAAAGGGCCAAGAAACAGGTTGCCCAGGCCCAGACCCCCGAGCACACGCAGGCGAACACCTCGCTTGCTTTGCCAATATCAACGTCTGCTAGTCTTGAAAATGACAAATCGAAAGAGCAAGAACTCTTTGAGGCCAAGCGACAAGCTTTGCTCGATGCTCTTGCGAATGGCGGAGTCGAGGTCGGGCCAGGCAGTCAATCTGGCCTTGAGGGTTCTATCGCTCCGCAAACCAACAAGAGAAAGCGGAACGAGGCAGACTCTGCTAAGGCTGCAGACACCGAGGCCAACGAGGTTGAGGCATCGATACCGCGTGACGACTCGGTAACTGCTGCGCTCACCCTGGAGGCTCCGTCGCCAGATTCAGTAAAGAGACGGCGATTAGACCTTGGTGCAGGGCGCCGCATGCTGTTCGGTGCGCTCGGCCTTCGCAATCCCAGGACCAAGGATGATGAGGACAACCTCCGCAATAGACTCATGAAAGATGTTCGACCTTTGCAGAATGCGCGATTGGCAGAGGACGACGGGAAAGCGAGCACGGCCGAGACGGAGATCGGAAAGGAAAACGCTGCAGAGAATACGACGGCAGATCCTGACGCCTGGAAGGACAGGATTGTCTACCGAGCCGTTGAGTGTTGCCAGGCTGATGTCGTACTCAGTGAACCTCCTTTCCCGTTTGTCCAAAGATGGGATCCACAGCAACAAGGCAATTGGTTCACCAAGAAGAACAAACGCGGCGGGCGTGGCAAGAAAGCGGAGCGCAACCAGTTGCATTTCTACCAAGATGATTCGCGCGGAACGAAGGGATCATACGGCGATTCTCAAGGTTGGGACGAGAGCTACTATAATGAAGCGATGGGGGCTGGCCAGGAGTCTCTCGACGCCGACGTCGAGCTGAACTATGATGATGTGGAGCAGCCTTTGGATTCGACCAGGGACACAGGCGATGAGACAACCCGCTTGAGCGACTTGGACGACCTGCCCCCGTTGCCTGATAACGTTGAGGATCTGAAGCCCTTGCAGCCGGGCGAGGCACAGAATGGCATGGTTATCACGTGGAAACAGTACATTCTTTCAAAAGCAACAAACTGGCAGCCCCAGCTGTTAAGTTTAACCGGCGTCATCTGTAGAATTGATGACAATACCGCCGGTCTCGAGGTCGTACTGGCGAAGAGAGATCGCGATCTAGAGCATGCAGAGAAGCAGTATGACGATCGAACCGGGCAACGTATCTACGACAAATTCGAAGCCCCAGATTTAGGTGAGGAAGAAGACGAGGATGAGGATACTAGGCGAGCAAATGAAGGTTACCGCACGCTTAGTTTTGACACCATGATGGACCCCAGGATCGTACAACCTGCCATATCCCTGGATGAAACCTCTTTGGAGCCTATTGTGCCCTCGATAGAGGACAGACCAGAGGAGCTGCTGGCCGAGACTGAAACCGCTGTTGACTTTAGGGACACCACCTTCGAGGGGTTCGGAGATGAGATCGAGCCACAACGGCAAGAGGCGGCGGAGCTCATGGATACTACCTCGGAGCTGCCCAAGGCGACAAAGGGCCATGTCGAAACTCCGGGGCCGGGGACTGCAACGGAGCAGCGCGAAACCCCAGCATTAGGTACTTCAAACATTTCCTCCGACGACCATGCGGAACAGGAACGCCAACCTGCCAATTTGTCCTTGTCTGACACATCACAGATTAGCAGTCCGTCGCGGCAGCTTCAGGCGGAGACGATTAGCCAGCTTCTTGAACCGTCACCCAACCAAGGCACTGCCGACGACGTGTCACCCGTGGCTGATGAACCGACCTCTGAACACGCCATGACAGACCTGGTCTCGGACGGTGGAGAAGACTCTTCACTCCATATCCATGATGCTGAACTCATTACCGGGACACCCAAGGTCACGTACCCGACGCTCATGGGCCGTCCATCGTCTGCCGGAAGTGCTCACAGCGGCCGTCAGCCGGATTTGTCCATGGACCTGGGCATTGCTGGGGAAGACTCTTTCCGGGCAACAACCGAAGGCTCCATCAACGAAGATCAAAATACCGGTCCTTCTCCTCTACTAGGCGAAGACTCCACGGTAGTATATGGAGAGAGAGACACGGCGAAACCTACCCCTTCTCCAGTCATAGATCAACTCAACCAAAAAATTGAGTTCAGCACCAAGGCCAAAGAAACTCCCGGGTCAAAGATGAGTTCTGTCCCTTCATCCTCACGGGCCAGCTCGTCCTCACTGGCCTCTCTAAACACCCTTTGGTGCACTGCAACCTCGTCCCGCAGAACACAGACCCCTTCGAGAACGCAGCTGCTCTCATCGCTCAAGTCGCAGAAGTCGCAGGCGGCAAGAAATCAGAACCATGAATACGAGGAAGCAATGCAGAAGCTAGACAGATCTTCTGATGACGACGTTTCAGAAGATGCTAGCAGGATTAGTGGTAGTTTTCGGCCCGACCGCCAATCACTGAAGCTTCCAACGCAGTTCTCATCGATAGATAACGTCCCCAATAACGACTGGGACGTGAATGATTCCAGCTCCGACCGCTCCTCTTTGCGTACCCCGCGTGCCCAGACCGATGTCAAGTTCTCAACGTCTGTCATTGCTTGCGACGGGGGCCTACATCGTAACTCTCCAGAATCAGTCGTTGCGATCAAAACCCGGGAGTCACCTCCCGCGACCCGGACAAGAAAGGCAGCTCAATCATCGCAGCCAAAGTTTTCCGTTCCACGCGGAACACAGGTTCTCGAGATAAGCTCAGATTCTGACGATCCAAAGTTCGCGGAGGACTACGCGGACGATGATGCAGATGAGAAATACTCACCGGCCAGTCCTCCTAAAGGCTCTAGATGGGCCAAGAAAAGTAACCCGACAAGGAGCTCGACGGCACCACTTGCATCTCAGAAGGGTCTGGCATCCAAGGCGAATGTTGGAGCCATCAGCGCCCCTCAGAACTCGTATGGCCCGCAGCTGAAGGACATGGAGAGTGCCGCGGCTGTGATTAAGCGAATCAAGGGAAAGGGAAAGCGCAAGTCATATGCGAGAATTTAGGAGGTATTCGTGAAAAGGTCTTGAGATCAAGCATCGCACAGTGTCTTGACATGAGAAGCGCAACAGCGTTGGATGTTTCTCCTGTAGCCTATGTGATTCATTCGCTTGGTATTGAAGCTCGAGGCATTCAACAGCGACCTTGCATAGTGTGATCAATGCCATTGTTCTCTGATGCAGTAGCCCACTTGCGAAATATATTGATTCACTCCTGTGCTAGAAATTGATCAATGACTATGCTGTCCGTATATCACATTGCCGTGAGGCTTCAATTAGCCTTTGATTATCGTAGAGGAATCTTGTAAATGCGCCACATTGATTGGCACCTGAGTTAGGGGGCCAATAATACGCGTTGTCCGACCTCTTATCTTTGACGTACGTACAATGCCGCCTCAGAAGTACTAGCCTTACAAGCCTTATCTAAACACAAAGCCGAGCTGCGCATCGAGCATCTCCGGATTGCTGTGTGTGATAACAATACTAACAAAATTAATAAGTCCTAGTATAGTATCCCAGTGCCACGTCTTCTTTCATTCTTCATCTCTTGCGCTTCCTGGCCATCATATGCATTGCCTCCAGCGCAGCCATATTCACAGAACGTGAAGCCACCAAGATCAAACCACAAGTAACTCCTATCAAGAAATGGCAGGGCAAACTTCCTGAGCTACATTTGTTATTTCCATACGCACAATCGACGAAACCAGGATCTATTGCGCTCGCTGTGCGCTATAGAATAGTATGTCGATTTCCGGGGCAGGCCAAACGGCGCCCTCAGAGACCAGTCCCTTGTTGCGTCGTCCTCCCAGACTGCACGAGGTACCTGATGAGCAAAGCGACGTAGCGTCTCTCCATTCCTCAAGTCTATCCAAAGAGGACGGTGCTCTAAATGCTCCCCGCGCCGGTGAGAGACTTCCGTACAACGACTACACGACCATCGACTGGCTGCGCGAGCTTGTGAAGGACTCGGCCCGCCTGCGCGAGGTCCACTCAAGGGGTGGTATCAGGGGCAGGTTCGGGAGCTGGTGGGATAGCGCCCAAGGCTGGGTTGCCGCGGCGCTAATTGGGCTTCTCACTGCGCTGGTGGCGTTTTGCGTAGACGTTGCGGTCGGTTTGATCAGTGATTGGAAGGAGGGCTACTGCACGAGAGGCATACTCTTGGATCGACGTTCGTGCTGCACTGCGGGCTCTATGCCCCGGGGTGGCCCCAATCAGCTCGAAAGAGCGAATCGTGCTCAATCTGGGTCTGGGAAAGATTCATGTCAGGAATGGATCGCCTGGGGACAGGGCGATTGGGGACGCAGCTATGCTGTTTACGTCGGCCTTGCGCTGTTGTTTGGCATAGTGGCGGGCAACGTTACGATGCTGACCAGGGCCAAACTGCCAGCCGTAGATGAGGAGAACAGCAACGCTGAAGGTGACGTTGATGTGTCGGATGGTACAACTTCCCCAAAGGAAGGAACCGCAGGAGATGAGGGTGGCAAGACGATGTACATGGCCGCTGGGTCGGGCATCCCGGAGATCAAGACTATCCTTTCGGGGTTCGTAATCCCACACTTCCTAGACTTGAAGGTGTTGCTGGTCAAGGCTGTTGGCGCAACCTTTGCCGTGGCGACAGGGATGTGCCTGGGCAAGGAAGGGCCATTTGTGCACATCTCTACATGCGTCGGGTATTTGGTGGCACGTTGGTTTCCCAAGTACGGCGTTAACGATCGAAAGCTTAGAGAGATGCTGTCGGTGGCGTGTAGTGCCGGATTGAGCGTTGCATTTGGGGCCCCCCTTGGGGGCGTCTTGTTCAGCTACGAGGTGAGTGTGTGCATAGTAGTGTGACTCGATGTGATGACCCAGTTACCGACCCTATAGCTTGCCCTGAGCACTGGCCCTAACCGAAGATACAGGAGATTAGCACTTATTTCCCGCGTCGAGTACTCTGGAAGTCGTTTCTGTGCTCCATGGTCGCATCTGCGGCTTTGAAGCAACTCAATCCCACGGGCACCGGCAAGCTGGTTCTCTTCGAGACCAATTATGGCACGAATTATGAGCCGATCCACTACCTCGTCTTCATACTCCTTGGCATCGCCGGGGGGCTATTCGGCGGCGTTTTCTGTCAGGCCAACTTCTTCTGGTCTCGTCATTTTCGCAAACACAACATCATCAAGAACCACCCTGTCTTCGAAGTAGCCTTGGTCGTATTGACAACAGCGGCCCTCCAGTATCCAAACCGCATGATTCGCGACACTGGCGATGTTGCCATGGCCAAGCTCCTTGTGGATTGCAATAACCCCCGTGACGATTCGTGGATCTGCGTTGAAGAATCGAAGTCTGACACACGGGTGTATCTTTTCTGGCTTCTGCACGGGACGCTCATCAAATTGGTTCTTACCATCATCACCTTTGGCTGCAAGGTTCCGTCGGGGATAATTATCCCAGCGCTAGACGCTGGCGCTCTGTTCGGGCGCCTGTTGGGCCAGACTTCCTTCCTTTCCAACTCGATATCCCCTGGCATCTTTGCCATGGTTGGCGCGGCAGCATTTCTAGCCGGCGTGAGCCGAATGACGGTCAGCCTCACCGTCATAATGTTCGAGCTGACAGGCGAGGTGAATTACATCCTGCCGTTCATGCTCGCAATCTTGACAGCGAAATGGGTAGCCGACGCCATCTCTGTGGATAGCGTGTATGACCTTGCCCAGCATGTTTTAGAGCATCCTTTCCTTGATGCCGAACATGCATTGGCGCTGGTTAGAGAGCGAGAGGGCACGGCGGGGGATCTAATCCCGCCGAGACGTACTCTGGAGGAAATCACGCTGCATGTAGGACACGACTACAAGGTTCCCGTATCCGTGCTGAGGGTCAAATTGACCCAATTGAAGGCCAGGGGCTTGATGGACGCGGGACTGGTGTTGGTGAACCAGAGGGGAATCTGCCATGGGTACCTGCCCGAGGCCGAATTGGAGTTCGGGTTGTCTTTGCTTGAAGAAGGGCAAATCGAGGTGGATCTGCTGGAAGGCCCCATCAGTGAGTTCGTGGACAGGACGCCGCTCACCATATGTAGGGATGCCCCAGTAGAGATGGTGGTGGAGATGTTTGGGAAGATGGGGTTGAGGTACTTGATCGTAGTTGAAGAGAACACGGCGAGGATGCTGGGAGTCGTGATTAAAAAGCGTTTGGTCAGCTACTTGGACGGCTTGAAACAGCTGTAGTACAATCAAGCGGTGTCTGCGTATGCGGCATCGTACCAAGTCATTGGGTGCAATGAGAGGATCATTCGGATCTTGCTGCACTCTAGCAGTCTATATCCTCAGCCACCGGTGAAATCGACTCTTGAATCGACAACGGACGCTACATGGTAACCAAGCAGTAGGTGATGGGGCGGGCCGGCTTGACCATGATGTAATTAAATAGTTTCTCGGAAGGACCTGAATATGAGGCGCGCCAGGCTTTTCCTGCTCTGGTAAGTAGCTGTGAATCAGTATAACGACAGCGTGTTTTTTGTGAACTCAATGGAGTCGAGGAGGGAAACATATGTTTGGGAGCCTTGACTTGTTTGTAGCAGCTGCTGTACTGGTCACGTTTTACATTGGGCAATCGAAGTGGTGCCCGTGGCGCAGGAAGACCAAGCTTGGGGTTGAGAAGGCCGGTAGCGTGAGGAGCGGCACTGAAGTGTCAGTTTGATCAAGCTATAATCGTATTCACCGTCGGACGTCCCAGTTCGTGTGGGTATGTATATGTACAATGGCTCTTCCTATGCAGGCCGGCCCGGTGCGTTACACTTGCGTAGCGCTGTCTAGTTGCTCCTTGCGCCCTCCTTGGCTTCCCTCAACTCGTTCATCTTGACCACTCGCTTCTTGAACTCGACATATTGGCACTTCTCGTAGCTGTGTCGCTCGTCCTGGTGGGGTTGCACGGTCAGCATCACAGAGCGTGGCGTCATTTCTCACGAGGCAGCCTCGGTGGGCGTCATAGGGATTGGGGGAGGGGGTTGGATCCGCCTCGTCCAGGACGCAACTCGACGTACCTCGCACTTCCACGGCAGGTAGTACGACTCCTGGCGACATCGGTTGAGGGGGATGAGGAGGTTCGCGCAGCTGTCTCGGTAGGCAATGGGGAGTTTGGCATCCCGCATCTCCTCGCGGGTCGCCTCTGTTGGGCGGGTGGGTTAGCAAGACGTTGGGGCCATTGGCCGGAGGCGTGGGGGTCACCCACTGGGCAGTGTCTCATGCGAGCTTCCGGCCATGTTTGCAGGTCAAGGAAGAAGCCCTGGTTGCGGTGTCGTGGTCTCGGTCTTGGTCGTCGTGATCTCCGATGAGGTCGAGCTCCCACCCACGAGGATGCGACAAGGCAAGAGCCGGGCGGCCGGGCGCTCGGGCCATTGAAGCCCACAAGCCACACCCGTGGGTGGAACCCAGCCCCAGCCCCAGCCCCAGCCCCAAAACGAAGTCGAAGTGTGCTTGAGAGCCTGGGCTACAAACAGTGCCGCCAGCTACAGTGACCCAGCAACCCTTTCCGCATTCCCGCATCTGGGAATGACCGGACTATGTCGACAGTCAGAATGCAGCGCAGAGCCATGCCGGGAGCCATGCCGGGAGCCATGCCGGGATGGGAAGTCTTCCCTGCAAGACCTGGCGACCTATATAGCTGGCCAGACTGAACGAGCTGCCTCACGCGCCCCTCTTGAACGAGTGAGACTGCGCTACCCATGTTCGACGGAGGAGCTACGGTCTGCCTCCTGCTGTCACAGGTAACCTCACGCTATGGCGAACCTATTCATCCGCTACAGATCTACGACCACTCCTAGGCGATCGAGCGCGTCCAGTTGGCACGGTGGCTCACAAACAGGGTCAAGACGTCAGAAGATGAGAGCCTCGCAAACCTCAGTTAGGAATTTTGTACCCTCCTCCTTAGCCATCTTCAGTCTATTCGTGTAGTACATGGACGTGGAGTCCGAGTCCGAGGATAGAACAGTAGGCCTGTGGTCTCACACTTCCCTTCTCATAGCGCCACCCACCCACAGCGAGCCGCCATGTCACACATCCAAATGTAGATCTACATTTGGTGGACGAAGGAATCTTTCGTCATGCCGCGAAACCGTTTCCCCCAGAACCAAAATATGATCCCAGTGCAACAGAAAATGGTGATCAACGCCATATTCACCAGGATTGGTGCCCTGAATCCCACCTCTTCCGCCCATGGGGTTAGGAACTTGCTATTGAAGGGTTAGGGTGCGCGAGGACTTTCACATGAACTGCAGATGTCTTACCTAACCCCATATCCCCATACATTCTTGTTGACAGTAATGGCCACGAAGAGAGACCCGGTTACTGGTTTGTAGCTGTCTATCGCATACGTCGAGGCGATCGACGGCAAGGCCGACACCTGCATACCTAAACATCCCCATCCAACCACGACAATTGCTTGCCAGGGCCAGTGGTAGTCATAGCCGACAGCGGTGATCACGCTCCCTATGATCATGATTAAGACATACGGAATCATGGCCGGCAGGCGCATTTCAGGCTCGCGGACTCCTCCATTCTTCTTCGTCAGGTAAGCGGCAATCCAGTCAGACCACGGACCATTCGTAAAAAGACCGATGAGCGCCCCAATTAGCAAGGCCAGGTTGAAAAGGCCAATCGTCTGCGGGGAGTAGTTGTAAGGCGGTGCAGCAAACGCTTGTGATTGTGAAAGGTTCGCTACGAGGTAACCACTTGCGGAGAAGGACACGACAAAGGACGCGAACTCGACGATGGGGAACAGGTGCAGATACCAAGGGACCCAGAGCTCGCGTAATAGACTCCCCTCGTACGATTGGAAAAGCTTGAACTGAGCGTTGCTTGGTCTACCGCGGCCTAGCCATGGGTCCTGGTGAGTGATCGCTGGTGCCAACTCACGGCCGCTGCCGGTGGTGGGCTCAACGTCGCCGTCATCTTGAGTGGTGTTCTCGGGCGGCACAATCGCCCTCTTTTCAGGGCTCAAGAGCGCTGGTCCTGCTCTTCCGGCAGCCTTTCCTTCCATCTCATTACCCCGACGATACCGCGTTTCCGGAAAGAAGAACAGATTCACAAGCGTGCAGATGAGCAGGAGGGCTGTATTGAGCCACCAGAAATTTCGCCATCCGACATTGAACGCCATCGCTCCGGAAATTATTGGGCCGACCATGAGCGAGGCAAAGTACATTGAAAAATAGAGTGTCTGATACTTTCCACGGTCGTGTAAGAAGATAATGTCGGCAATGATCTGGGGCTGGATCGTTTCGCAAGGACCAGCGGCAAGGCCGTTGAGTACTGACGCGCCCATGAAGGAGTTATAGCTTGTCGCTCGAGCTCGCCATATAGATGAAACGGCGCAGATGAGCGAGCTGGTGATCATGACGGGTCGTCGACCAAAGCATACAGTGACTGGGACCCAGATGAAGTTACTGAAACCAAGGACCAGGATCGCCACGCCTGCTTAGTATCAGCAACCACGTTGAAGGGGAGTTCCAGAGGGGTTATTATTGCGCAAGCTACCTGTGAATTGGACTGCATCGGCTAGACTGCAGTCCCATTCTCGTATGTACTCCTCAAACAGAGGAGCATTCGCGAGAGGACCAATATTCAAACTGAACGAGAGCATCGTAGCACAGATCATGGTGACTATTTTCCATTTCGCGCTCCAGTTCAGCGGGTCGTGCTCGTCGTCACTAGGTTGTGGGACCAACACATTCGACTTTCTTTGACCGGCCTTGACGAAGTGATGCGTGCCGACATCTTTCATGATCTCCGTACCCGGATATATCTTGGTGTGAAGGACGCTCTCCAGCTCGTGAACCACCTGTTGGTTCAGGTTCTCTTCCATGGTGACGGATCCGGATTCCACAGCGATGCCGCATCAGCATTTGATGGAGACAAACCGCGCTACAGAATTGCTCGACAGAAAGCAAATTGGTTCAAGTCAAAGCTATCACTAGGCGGCAGGCCTCATCATAAACTCCCATCTAGGGTGGCTACGTCGGAGAAGCCGCTCGGGCAGATTCCGTTGAGCAAAATGATGATCACTGCTGCATTGGTTCTCAAGGAGGGCTGTCAACTGGTTTTCCCAGATTCACGGAAACTGGGCACGAATGAGGAAAGGCCAGGTTCATACAAACCAATGCCGAGCTATCGTAAGAGACGACGTTGCACCAGAACCCTACATCAAAATTATCCCGCCGGCGGGGGAGGCTTTCATTTTCACATCTAGACGAGATCAAAACCCCTTCCTGGTGCATCAGAGCTCGGTGATCGCCAAGCATAGCAATCAGTGACTTATAGACCCCTCCGATAGTCCTGAACATGGTCGCATCGAGTGGATGTAAATCTCTAACGACATCATCGCGTTACTCCAAATTTGTATCTTTCTCGGTTCAACTAGGTTTTTCCCCACTCACTACATGTACCAGAATCTTGGGAAGTTGGAGATTTAACGTTAGGCAAACCTCTGACAGGCCATACACCATCGGTAATAATTCCTGTTTCGATATCTCCCCACTTTCCGCGTTGCTCTCCACACGTATCCCACGTTTCCCAAAGAGTCAAAGGCTCCGCTAAAAGTGATGATGTCAGTTCTGACCCGAGTTCCGTCCTGTGATGATAATGATGGTCGTCATGTTAGGCCTACTGACTGCGTATGATACAGTGAGTTCATTGCGGAGCCTATACGGTGTAGCGAATCCCTTGTCTGTGAAATGTTGGCCGCCTCCCAAACGTGTCTGCTGACATCCCAACTTCGCGTATCCTTTCTGAAGGTCCCAAAGTACCTTCTTGGCATATCCAAGCCATCTATCAGGGCGGGGGACGGATGGAACTGGTCTCGGATATCATTGTTGGTGTGGACCATCTAAGAGCCACACGGTGATGCCACACATCGCCTAGTTCTCATACTGCTTCATTTGTGTGTGGTTAACTCAACTCATACGACAAAGATCACCCCGACATAATTAGAAAACCTCGTTGAGTACAGCGTTGAGAAATGGCTTTTCTTTAAACTCTTCCATGTAAGGTTGCCCACTAGGTTTAAAGAGGCATTGTTCAGTTCTTCTCGTATACGACTAATATTTGAGTGTTCCGGAGGAGAAAGTAGCTATCAAGGGTCCCAGAGGAACCTACGATGTCCCGCCCGCCACCAAGGATAATCACAGACTGTTGTATGATAGCACGTCTTGGTTTCTTTGATTCAAGTAAATCACTATTTAAAAAGCCTACAATCAAAAACTGTTGGATAGTTCTGTGGAAAGACCATGACTATGCAGGCTTTGTATTCGTCGACGACTCTTATAGCGAATTGCAATGGCGTCCTGTCACCAGAAGAGACCTGGCTTTATCGCCGAGCTATACATCATGACGTACTTGATGAATGCTGAATTCAGGTTCTTGGTGTCACTGGCTTGCTCTGTTAGTTGCCAAATCAAGAATGTGTTGTGAGTAATCTGGATGATAAGGATCGCTCGAGATAGCTGAAGCCAAACGCCCTACAGGCACCTTATATACAGGTAATGCATCGTTGTGTAACGTAATATTTTCAAGGTAGATTCAAGCACGAGTTGAATTTGTATCCAGTGTTAGCGCTGTGCATGATCATGGCTCTGAGCAGTGTCAGTTGAGAAGCTACACGATACCAGTGTTCAGGCAAGCCCTGATCACCACGCAGAATATCTACAAAAGCCAGTCCTTTTCTGCAGACATGATTCTGTTAAACCTGGCTATGTCCTGACATCTTTCCTCCGGCCCTCCTCCATTTCGAGAAATCCAGAAATGCCAACGCCGTCTCCAACAGTTGGGTCAAAAAGAATGGGATCAAGTTGTACTGCCAGCCTCCCATGATATAGAGCTGGGTCAAAATGTCGTTGCGTCCGTCGACCAAGTCAAGACGAAGTACCGCCGCGAACCAGTTCTGCGGGGTCCATGAACCCACCGGATATGGGCTACCATGTAAGTTCACGGCCAGTGGCACGTCTATTGTCTGCCCTTCTCGAGCATTTGTAACGTAAAAGACATAGCCGAGAGCGCTAGTGGTCAGGAGCAGTGCCGGTATTTGAAACGCAAGCCAAAGATAATAGACATAGATGCTGAAGCTCTTGGTTCGATAATTTGTGTTGCCCCGAACCCACAAGGTGATCACGCCCCCAATTCCAATCAACACGAACGCTGTTCCCGTAGCTCCGTTGCTAGTATGGCCTTGGTTAACCAAGAAATCCGATGGCGTGCCGCCGAGTTGGTGTGTCGATCCACCATATCTAAAAAGAAAGCCCTTGCTGGCGGTTTGATGCAACCATCCGACTGTGCTGCTTACAAATCCCAGTTCGATGATAGATATAACCATGAGGAGGCCAAGGGCAACTTTGAGGGCGATCGAGATTAGAGCCATGATCCACTGGATTTGATTCCAATTGTCGAGGTGGCCAACATCAATATAGAGTGAAGTTGATTCTCAAGGGATATGGTTCGCACCACGGCATTCATATATAAAGATGGCTATATTTAGATCCATGATTAGGGCTGACGGTGACGAGAAACTCCGGAATCCTGTTGGCGAAGGTCCATTGGAAGAGGTTCGTTCTCGGCCCGGACAAGCCTCTGTAGCCTTGTCAGCGTCTGACTGTAGGACTCTAAATATGGCACGGTCTGAACTCTACGGCCCATGAGTCGGCCACATCCGAAATCGACCAAACTCTTTCTCAAGGCGCTTTCGGGCTAGACAAGTGGCTAGCCCTAGGGTGGAAAGTATCGGTGTACGTTTACGACCGTCTGCGTTCTTCGGTTTAGTAGGTTGAATGTAACGTGTCCTTTCTCTTAAGCTTTATGGAAACAATGCAGACTTGAAATACAGGGGTTTGGCTGCGTGAAGTCAAGAAGAGCTATTCACCGGTCAGTTATCTTAGAGCGGACTGGGCGCTTGATATCACCACCCGGGTTCCTGCCTCCTGGTGACTAGAAACCATGCAGGCTCAACAACCTCTTCTTCTGCCCAAGTTTTATCAATCCGCGCCTGCCACAAAACGTTTCATTTCGTTGACTCTGATGCATTCTTGAATGAATCAAATGATACTCTTAAGAGAAATGCCAAATTGTCACTGTCTGGAGTGCATGTCGTTGCTCGCCAAAGGACAGACCCAAGTAGCGATCTTGTTTAGTCCAATGCGACCTCCTGGTGTTTTCTCGGGATTCAAGCACTCGTTAGCTCTATGACGCCTATTGCTTTTGCAATATAAGTCTATACTAACAGCTTAAAACTAAAGAAAATGACAGGCCTATCCAACTTATCGTGAGCCTAAGTATGAGTGGAAGCATTCGAAAATTATATATGGTTTGCTAACTACTTGTGTCAGACAAAGCTTAGAGCAGGTTTTCCTGAATGCTATAACTTATCATAACGCTTGTGATATCATCGAGCACTGCATCTTTCGCAATTCAATTGCAAGTGCACACTCTAATAACCCAAATGTATTGTCCAGCCTTCTGGGTTCTGAGATTCGGCCGAAGCCAGGTACTAACCAGGCCGAATGCCCTCCATTGCCGAGCGCTAAAGACCACTCCACGATATGCGGCATTTCATATTTGCCCGATTGAAGGCCAAAGGCCAATCACACGGGCCTCTACTGTGAACTTTAGTGCCGTCCCACTTCTTGGACTTAGGAATGACGGCCATGGACGGAGTAGGCTCATTGTCTAATAGCCGCCACCTGGTCAGTGGCAGAAGTAATCTATTCGCCAATCACATCTAGTTGATGGCATTCCTATTCAGCCGCTTTACTAAGAATTAATACTGTATATGCGAACTCAGCTCCTGGGAAGAAGCGAGCGCACAGGGAAACCCTGCAACCCTCATATATCGAAGCCGAATCTTCCTCATCCCATCAGCAATTGGCTCTGCCTGCCTCACAGCAAATACACCCAAGGCTGGTCGTGAATCCCCACCCCTAAGAACAACAATAATAACGACAACAACAACAAGCCACTTTGGCCTCATACTTAGTAGCTTTCAAATTTGCGCTATTGACTTTCAACATGTGCTATTACCATACTGATCAATACTATATCTCGTCTCCAAATCCAGGGCCTTCAGTGTCAGCGGCTCTTGCGCCGTAATAAATTATGACCCCGCAGTAATTAAGAAGCCTTTGCATGTCCGACAGCTCAACTGCTGCGGCTCTGGTTGATGCTAGTCAACTTGTCCTCTGCCAGCTATGGCTAGGTGCCGATTACGACGTTGTACTCAGGAATTAGGCTACCATATGAGAATATCCGATTCCGCTGTAGGAACCATTCAAGCAAAAAGGCCAAGATAAGTAGTACTGTTGCGCCCTCCGCACTACCTTGTGCGTTTCCCATTCCTTGCCGTTTCATAGCAAAATGTCGTTTTTTGGACAGAACTTTCTGGGCTTTATAGCCGCTGCTGCCCTTATTTTTGAATCATCTGCTTGGGCATTTCAGAGACCCCAATACGAGCTGCGATATTTAGACGACTCATCGCAGTTGAGAGTATCATATGACTACGTCATTGTTGGAGGCGGAACGTCAGGTCTCACTGTTGCAGACCGGTTAACAGAGGATGGCAAAAGTATGAAGTAGGCTTACGTTGTTGTACCTCCGGCCACTGACATTACTCTGCAGCTACTGTTCTCGTCATCGAAAATGGGCCGCTGGGTAGGTATCGTACTTGAAAGGACAAGATAATTCTAACTGATTGGAATGTAGTTGAATCACCCTTAATTAGCGAAATAATGGGTGGTTTCGGAGGCATGGGCTCGGGTTACACATATAACACGATGTCTGTTCCGCAGTCGCATCTGAGGAACAGGACCTTTCCTGTGCTGACCGGGAGAGTCGTAGGGGGCAGCTCGGCTGTAAATGCTATGATGACGGTCCGTGGGACCTCAGAGGACTATGATAGATGGGGCGAGCTCTTTGGGCAAGGTTCATCGTGGAATTGGAAGAACCTTCTTCCCTATTTCAAGAAGGTGGGGTGACTGTGATAAACGGATATCAACCTGGCATGTCTAATGTTGGTCACTCAGGCTTTATCATTTACCCTGCCAGATCCTTTGGTAGCCTCTGCGTTCAACATTACGCACGACTTGCAGTATTGGGGCAACACCTCTCATATCTATGCTGGCTGGCCCTCGTTTCAATATCCAGGGCTCGGTAAGTGATTTCCGAAGAACATACCATGAGTAACCTTCTCATCACAAATACCATCAGTGCCGGCAATAGACGCTTTCCGTGAGGTCCCAGGTGTTGAGTTTCCTGTAGACAGCGGTGCCGGCCGAGCTGGCGTTTACTGGTTTCCGACCTTCCTGGATCCGAAAAATGTTCAACGCTCCTATGCCAAAACAGGCCACTATGAGCGGATTAACAGGACGAATTATGACCTCATCGCCGACACGAGGGTGACTAAAGTGTTGTTCGATGGTAGGAGGGCCATTGGAGTCTCCGCGCAGCAGACTAGGCTGAACACAACTTTGTTATCTAATGTCAATGCCAGCAAGGAAGTGATTCTAGCTGCAGGTGCCATCCACACCCCTCAGTTGCTTCAACTGAGTGGGCTGGGACCTAAAAAATTGCTTGAATCGGCTGGTGTGCAAACAATTGTCGATCTTCCGGG
This sequence comes from Neoarthrinium moseri, assembly GCF_022829205.1. Lineage (NCBI taxonomy): Eukaryota > Fungi > Ascomycota > Sordariomycetes > Amphisphaeriales > Apiosporaceae > Neoarthrinium > Neoarthrinium moseri. The sequence continues at coordinate 1,063,382 of NW_026055120.1, read as the reverse complement.
TGTTGGGCAGAACTTCCAAGATCACCCGATGCTCTCGGTAATGATAATGCGTGTTGGTACTCCCAGGACCCGATACTCTTTTCTTTGTTGTTGTTGTTGTTGTTGTTGTCCTTGTAGGGATAAAGAAGGTGCTGGATATAGCCAAGTGGTGTTAGAACTGGACTCATGTCATCTCTATTACAGAGACATTGACCAACGTGTTTTTAACCGGTGCTGACAGTGTTTAGCTAACTCGTTTCTCTGTACAGAAGTCAAAATCCTCATATAACATCAATTTTCGTCACTCATACATAGACAGTGCAAAATTTCACGATTCGCCCGGAACCCAGCGATTTGTTTGGTGAAAGCAACTTCAGCACCTGGGCACAGGAAGTTTGGGCCTTCAATCGCACAGGTTCGATGAGAACACCAATTTGCAAATCCTTGTTTCAATGCTGACAGTTGAAATAGGTCCGTACTCGCTAGGGGTGGGGAATGTAGCTGCTTGGCTGCCAATGCCAGTCATCTCGCCAACATACCATGAAACGATTGCCTCCAAGTTGGAAACTCAGGAGCACTCTGCATTCTTAGCACCGGGTACCGATCCGACTGTCGTTGAGGTGAGAGACTTCTTGCCCAGAAACATAGGACAGGCAGACGACTAATTCTATCTACAGGGGTATAGAGCACAAATGAAAAATTTGGCCAGCAGCATCCGGTCCAACAACACGGCATTTTACAGCCTATCTCTGACGGGTTCACGTGCCCCTGGTGGAGCTAGCGTATTTCTGCATCCTCTGAGTCGTGGAACAGTGAATATCGATGTAAGAAAACCCAACGCTACTGAACCAATTGTTGACTACCGCGCCCTCAGTAACCCTCTGGATGTTGAGATCCTAGTTGAGTTCATCAAATTCACTAGGCTCTATCATTTTAACACTTCACTCGCTGCTTTCAATCCAAAGGAGATAGCGCCTGGGGAGAATGTAAAGAGTTCGGAAGAACTGGCCGCGTATGTACAACGAAGTATCACCCCTTCGGAATACCATCCGAGTGGAACAGCAGCAATGCTACCAAGAGAGCTGGGTGGAGTCGTCAACGAGTCACTTCTAGTTTATGGAGTGGATGGCCTACGAATTGTCGATGCAAGCATTATGCCAATGTTACCTGGTGCCAATACGTGTCAGACTGTTTACGCTGTCGCGGAGAAGGTATTTGGGTAACAGATGATCATACGTGCTTTACTAACGAGCGGCAGGCCGCGGATCTGATCAAGAGCCGTCTTTAAGTGGGAAAGAAAAACCAGAACTAGGGTGAAGACAGCTTGGAACATTCGGGTTGATGCACAGCTTGATGACAAGCTTCGAAAGTGGGTGCATCTATTCGAGTAGAATATCGACAGGTTGATATTCAAGCACGACGGCGTCAGTATTTTCGGGTATTCGTGGATCTTCAAAGTCAATAATGCTCTTAGATGAGGGGCAACTGCCCCTGAGTTCGCTTTGCTTAGCCTAACGTCTTCTTGGCCCATCCTATTCGCGCTGTATCACCAGAGTTCTCAAAGACCACGAAGGCTGATTTCAGCGCAACATCACCAAAGATAACTTCTCCAATGCCAGTATTTCCTTGGATGCCTCCGAAGCAAGTCTTGCTACCAGGTGTGAGTGGGGCATAGTTAATGTAATTGCCCGGGATGGTGATCTCGCCGCCACCGACGGTAAAGGTGAAATCGGGAAGACTGGCAGCGCAGGGGAAAACATATCCTCCTTGAGAGTTGTCGTACAAAGCATCGGGGACCTTGGAGTAGTAGGCCTTGGCAACAGCAGTTGGAAGCAAGGCAAGGGTTGTGCCTGTGTCGGCTATACCGGTGATACTGCCGCCGATAGCTCCACCAACGCTGTAACTCGTTGCGGTGAAAGTCCAGAAACCTCGGCGAGTGTTGACTATAGCATAGTGTATCTCTCCGGTATGTAGAGAGGAGTTAATGTTTCCAAAGTTATAGGTGCCCGCTGAGGTAGGATTAGTCAACCGCAAGGAATAGAAAGGCTTAGAGCAAGCAACTGACGTTCTTGGTGTTTCAAGTCAACGGTCCACAGAGGCTGGTTCAGGTCTGACTTGATGTTGTCAAAGAACGTGTTCTGAGCTGTAGGTTTTACTGCATTGATGGTGCTGAAGCCTAGACCTAAAAGTCCGTCAAGATTCGTCTCCTGTGTGAACTCAGGTGAAACTCTGTTGGCGGTCTCTACAGCCTGGGATGGGAAGGAAAGTCCGCCAACGTCAACAACATCGGTGTAAACGGTACCGGAAGATGAGCTTCCATCGCCGTACGTGATACTCCAAGTGTAGCCGGGACTCTCTTTGGCTGTGCTGCTTTTTCCAGGAGAGAAAACGCTGTGACCACGAGATTGAGACGCCGGGGTGGAGCTGCTGAAAACCCACAAGTCCGAAGAGCCTGAGTCAAAATCCAGATTGAGTGTCTGTCCAGGAGTGCCAATTTGTACTGGAGTTAACCAGGCCTGGTCGAGTATCTCAGGGGTGGTTACAACGCTGCCGGACTCACGTTTGGCTTTCTTCTGAGCTCGGTAGTCTGTAACAGTTCTCAGCAGTGCGGGTGGAGGTGTCTTTCCATACTTGAGATAGGCTTTATACATAGCAGTCGGGCCGTGGGCTACAAATTCAGGATTCGGATGAGTGGTTACACTGAAGGTCCCATTGTTGATTTGAAGCGGTACCGCGTTAGCTAGACCAGAAAAGCCTGCAGCGAAAAGCACAAAGACTGAAGCAATCATGTTGCGCATTATGAAAATCTTGTAGCAGAAAATGTGAGAATTTGGTAACACGAGGATTTAAGTCTCCAATAGTTGCATCGCTCTTCTCTGCCTAGAGGGGCAAGTTGGGCAATTTATCCACATCACGCAGTTACACATAGCATCATGGTGGATGAACTCATACGCCTCATGCAGTAGGGGAAGGAGACCAACCCATACCAGGTGTGCTTCCCGTCAATAGAACTGGCCCAGTTCGACAGTTCCGTCCCGTTTCAGAAAGAACCCGTTGTCGTTCCCGTGCTCCGCATGGCACATGTTCACCTGCATCCGCCACTTGTCCAGTGCAACCCAAGCTTGGTAGCTCCCTTCTATGCAGTTATGTGCAACGACTCTTGTATAGTTCATGAGAATTATGGCCGCCGGTTTGTATCAAGAGACGTTGTGACTGCAATGCTAGGAATTAAAGGAGACCAGTTTCGGTGGACATCGACCTTAGGTATTGGGCTCATCTAATTGACGTAGCTGCATCGAGGAGCATCGTCAGGCCCAGATTGACCAACCAACATCTTTAGATACGGAAGACGACGAAAGGTTACACCACTGGTCATCAGAGCTTTAGCGTTTTAGTAAAGGTTGAACACGCTTCTTCCCATGCGCCCATGGAACAACAGCCCCACGGGCGAGGAACCCCTCAAACAGATCTCTACCCGCAGGCTGTGTAATTGGAACAACGTGGACGGGTGTTGTACGGCAGCGCACCCGCTCCACAGCAGCGGGCGTTGATTTAGTGCTCTTACGGCGTTCGTCACTGTGGCGGTACAACAAATGCCGATGCACGTAGCCCCTTTAGCGCTGCAGTCGGCCTGTTCCCTGTCTCCCATCCAGTGATCCCAACTTGCCCGGCCTCGACAAACTTCTGTGGGTTTTGCGGTACCTAAAACCAGAGACAAACCCAGTAACTTAGGTCTATAGTCACAAACATCCAACTACTACACCGCCCTATCATTTAGATACGTGTAACATTAGGATTTCTGCCGCAAACGCAGAACTATCGATCTCTCTACACGGGTGTAGGACGTGTAGCCCGTGACAGCTGTACTCCAGGACCACGTCTGGTCGCAAACCATATATATACCTCTGAACCACGCCAGACTACGCCGATCTCAGCCACCGCCTAGTTAGTTGGTTGCACTTATATGCACATGCAGGCGACATAAGGAAGCGGCCCAACGCGATTCTACAAGGCACTATACAAAGGTTTGCCACTCGGACCCTTGCTCGGATCGTATCTTGGGGCATGAATGAATACTGATTGCGTGCCGAAACGATCACTATCATTGGCATGACATCCCCCTGAAGTTGAGTGTCGTTCATTCAGCCTATTTGGTTGAACGTCAGTTCGAGCCGAGAAATGGCCCGAGCCCGTGCTTGACAACCAGTGGTGAATCATCTCCATTGGTGAGTTCCTGTGATCACATATCCGTGACCGGCCTGTTAAATCCGCAACTTTTGACTGTGCGCCTAGTTCGAAATTGCATCCATAACGTTGTGCTAACGAAAGTGTCACGTAGAAAGTATAGCAGTGCGCCTGGCATGACATTGCGATTGCGAGACCTAGATCTAGGCCACATGGGACCCGGCTTGCCACACACCATTTGTTTGCTGCTTTCAAGGACTGGCGGAGGAGGCTGGCCATCTAGCTCAGAGATGCTCGTACAACAAGGCATTTCTATAGTGCCAGCAATTGTGGTTGTAGCCGTAACCCTGACCAGGGATTCCTGAAATGCGGCGGAATTTGGTATGAGGGACTCCGGTCCACCCTCCAATGCCAATGTGGATTCTGTGTTATGACCAAACTTAATAAGATTCACGGTCAGCCACATACCAGACAGTTCAGTCATTCAAATTAGACAGAATAAAACGTCCAGCATAGTTATAACTCCCACGTCTCATCAAGACGTCTTCCACTACGGGCATACACCAACAACCCGTGTCCACTGGTTTCAGTCCAGTCCGACTGTAGTTGGGTCGTTCTGGCGTCACTGGATGCGGGGGCGGCACGAATCCGTCCTTCTGCATCTAGTGCACCGCTTCTTCATCTCAGCACTGAATTTATGAATCCGCCTCAAAACGCTACACGGCTTGAATAATGGGAAAGCTCTCAGATTTCGAAGTTCTTTCCTTCGATGTTTATGGCACTTTGATAGACTGGGAAACGGGCATTCTTACGGCTCTTCAGCCACTGCTCGATGCCAATCATGCTGAATTCACTAAGCAAGAGCTTCTCAACGCGGTACATGAATGCGAGCGCACCCAGCAAGCAAAGACGCCGGGGCTCAGATACAGTAAACTGCTTGCATCCATCCATCCAGGTATTGCTAAGAAGCTCGGCCTGGCAGAGCCGTCACCGGAAGACAGCATAGCTTTTGGAGCTTCGGTTGGAGCTTGGCCTGCATTTCCGGATACAGTAGATGCATTGAAGCGGTTGGGGAAGCAATACAAGCTGGTGGTGCTTTCCAACGTCGACCATGAGTCATTCGATAGAAGTAATAGTGGCCCTTTGCAGGGTGTCAAGTTCGACCTGATCCTAACCGCGCAGGATATTGGGAGCTACAAACCGGACCTTCGCAATTTCACCTATATGCTGAAGGAAGTGGACGAGAAATTAGGAGTGTTCAAGGAGAAGATACTCCAGACGGCTCAAAGTCAGTTTCACGACCATCGGCCGGCCCGGACAATCGGCATTCGCTCCAGTTGGATTGTGCGACCAGGTGCGGTCATGGGCAACTGTAGCGAAACGGTATATGACTGGAGTTTTGATACTTTAGGAGACATGGCAGATGCGCTAGAGGCAGAGCTCAGGGGCGGCCTCTGAGGATGCGGCGCTATCGCCTTGTTGTGAATAAGAGACGTTCGCAGTCATGTTCATGCTCTTTGAAGCATTATTGACGGACTTGATTATACCCAGGCCATTTGTTGATCTCCTCAACATAGATCCCTGAAGTTGTGAGTTCTAGTAGATTGCTTCAAGGCAGCAGTGCACTTACCCGCAATTTGCCAGCGCTCGGCCATGATGCGGAGGAGCTCCACGATATCCAGGAACCAGATACGTCCGTCACTCTCACTGTCTTCAAGAACAAACCATTCGCATTCGCCCGCTGCCAAATAGAGACAATGGCAGAGAAGCGGGCTCGCCTTGCAGGCCGCCTCGCCTGAGGCCGCAATGTCTAGGATACGTCGCGTCAGTGTCCATATCTGATGGCTCACTTCGTAAATACCAGCCAGAGAGATTTGTTGCATCTCAGTCTCCTGCGTACTTCTTACGCCTGATGAGTAGCGCTCGTTGCAGGCATACAAGCCGTAAACCAGATAACGCGCAGTGAAAGTAAGGCCTAGTGCCGTCATTGTCGAGCTGTCTGGCATAGATATGCCGATATTTCGGTACAGGTGCGTCGTTAATGCCGATAGTATAGTATGTAGCTGCTTGGCCTCGTTCACGCGGAAACCGATATCGACGTCCGTATGGCGGTCATCGCGATGCCGCAGTGCCCGGCCAAGTGCATGTGCTGCCTGGCATGCATTCGCAAACGAGCCAAGCGTAGTATTCGCGGAGAACTCTGGTACGTAAAGTGGCTCGTTAATGCCAACGGCACCAGTATCCCAAGCTGTCTCTGAACAAGGCAGCAGTTCGCCAGAGTGGGGCTCAGGAGTGGAAAGGGGCACGGAAGGCAGCTCTTGGTTGGTGAACCTATCATGGCCGTTAGCTGATGATGTTGTTGCTAGCATTCTAGTTGGAATTGTCGAGTACCTATCCAACAATAACACCGACCACCAGGCACGCCTTTGCTCCTCACGCCGAGTCCAGGTACCTGGATCCTTGAAAAGTTGCAGCGCATGTTCTCGATCGTGAAGTCCCATCATGGTACCCAAACGAACAGCGTGACCGACGCTATAGAAAGCGCTAGGGAATATACCTTGCATTGACTCGTAAGTAGAGATCAATATGATTGACTGAAGCAAAATCAGGGATGGAAGCGCCGTTATTTCAAGCTTCATGATGAGTTCCTTCACCAAAGAATAAATGTTGTCGGTCACGGGGCCGGCCTTTGATCGTTGCTGGCTTATCAGCTTAATACACATAAGCAGCAACGCGTGGTTTGCGTCTCCTCGGAATGTTTCCTCCTGGACAATTCGTCTGACTACTTTCGGGCTAAGTAATGGCAGCCAGGCGTGGATGGACGAGAAATACTTTTCATATATCACCTGGAGTTCAGACGAAGTTCCTAGAGAGTCAAGAAATGCTCCAGGAAGTATGGTTGGCGTCGCGGGTGGATCCGAAGGCAGTGGCTGGGTACACTCTTCACTGTTGAGGAAGTACATCGCTGGAAACCCGCCCCTGCTTACTGAGAGAGACGGGGGAAGAGTCCTGGTCATACTTAAAACAAATGTACCAGGACTAGATGGATCTGGCGTTTCGTTGTCGCAAGAGGATCCTGTCTGAACGATTTGAGCTCGTGCAGGGTATTGGCATTGCTTCTCAAGCCGCGCACACTAAATGAATTAGTAACAGGTTCAAGAGGGCAATGGTAACGTGACGCCTTACGAGCGAACACGCAGGAATTTCTTTCGGGCATTTACGCTTCAACCTCCTGAGTCTATGTTAGCATCATCATACTGCTGGAAGCGGACATACCTGCACGCGTTGCAGGCGAAGCGGGATTTGCGTATGGCGGAGTCCATCACGTCCGCTGAGCCCGCTGACCATCAATCTTGAAGAGGGCTGTAGCGTTGGAGAAGGGCGTGTAGTCTGGACCAGTTGCAGGGCCAGTCTTCCTGAGTATGTGTAAGCTAGAAGTGCGGGGGATCTAGGTCTTCCCAAGTCGCAATGAAAAATATTACGGCATTGGGGAACTATGTATTCGCAGGCAACGTCCGGCTTTGTTGATATGTGAGTCCTTTACGGAATTTCAATGACATTCGATGCATTGCATTCAAGGCCTGGACTGCTGGGTCTTCGACTGCCATACGGACAGAGCCAATTGCGTTCGTAGCTTATGGAAACTTGTCCGAGTCCGCTCACGTGGAAAATTAAACTCGCGAAAGAGATGGCGCTGATGGAGATGCCGCTCCTGGTCCGCTCCGGTCCGCTGCCGCTGAAGGAATCTCCACGCTGGATCCACCGCCTAAGGCAAGGCAAGGCCCTTCCAACATTGTTCATACGGAGACAAGACATGGCTACCACAAGGTCTACTTCCATAAGGCTCATTCATGATTGATTAGGCCATCCGGCTACCCACAGAGTTCTATCACAGCAGTCTCGACGAGACAGTCAAGGAGCGGTCACCTTCGCCATCGCCAGGCTCAGAATCCACAGGTGCTCCTCGCCAACGGGATCATAGCAGTGCGGTGTGTACCCATCGTCTACAGCAGAGGTCATGTTACTCGCCAACCGCGCGGCCTTGCAGTCAGACAGGTAAAAACCACCCTTGTCTTCCCAAACAGGTGCTACCGCTGCCCAAACCGTGGTAGCAGCACCCTGCTCTGGCGACTTCATTAAAGTCAACATGACCTTGTCGTTCTTCCATGTCTCGTGCTGTTCCTCAGTCGCATATTGTTGGAGGCCGGACATGACGCCACCCGGGTTCAGAGAGAGAGCGCGAACACCTCTCGCCCTGTAGAGGCGGTCGAGGTGGTTGGCTGACCATGTCACCGCCGTCTTCGATTGCCCGTATGCGAGAAACGGGTCGTTACCTCCCTTGAAATTGAAATCATTAACTCGATGTTCGAATAACGGTGTGAAGAAGACCCGACATAGATGACCCGAGATTTGAATGCCACCGAACTCGACGCAATCAGTGTAGGTAGGAGCATGGTGGTCATGGCAAAGTGTGACAGGTAGTTAACTGCAAGCTGCCTCTCGAAACCATCCGATGTGATAGTGTATGGACAAGCCAATATTCCTGCAAGATAGTTTAGCTCCGGTTCTCCGAGTTAACCCTTTTGAGTAGCATTGGGTCTTACCTGCGTTGTTGATTACAACGTTGAGCTGCTGGCTCATGCCAAGGAATTGCTGTGCTCCTTTCTTCGCTGATGTCATTAGTCCAAGTCCACTTCGATAGTATGAAATGTACCAGTTCCCTAGGTTGTCTTCGAAATTTCACTGATAATGGCCTTAGCCCTGTGCTTATTCCTAATCATCAAGTAGATCTGAGCTCCCGTCGAGTACAAGGCCTGAGCTGTCTCAATGCCGATCCCTGAAGTTCCTCCCGTGATCATGATAACCTTGTCAGCCAATTTATCCTTCAGTTGCATATCCTCAACTATCTGAAGCGCTGTCCGCCGCTGGTCCCCTGGGCCTGCCGGGCTGAGGTGCAACTTTGCGTATGGATTCATCGGGTCTGACATGATGCTATGGTTGGTATTTCGTGGTAGCAGGGCAATCCCAAGGATTCACAAGCTGAGCACGATAACCTTGGAGTCAGCGTGCTCTGTATGATCCTTTTATACATTTCGTGGCTACTGTTATGCAGCGTTAGTCCAGTTCGATGGAGCGGACTGTAGCAAACCACAGTGGGCATGAGCGGACTCGTCCTATGCCATGTTTTTCAATCGCTTCCCACGCCAGGACCAGAAAACCGAAGATCAAATGCACAGTGGCAAAATGGACATCCATATCTGGTTTCTGATCAACTTCTCGTTACTTGTTCACTTTCAGCGATTCATACCTCACGTAATTGCGGTATTGGACTACCTAGAAGAACCTTGATATTGCAGTCACAGCAGCTTGCAACAACTCACCAATGCATCACCACTTCTGCTAATATGGTTTCGTTGACTAGTGAAAGCACAAAGCCATCGGGAGGCCACTTAAGAAACTATGTGCAGCTTGGCGCTTTCACAATTGTCTGGGCTCAAGGTACGCCAGTGAAAGGGGCCGAACGTGCAACAGAGAAGTTACTCACGTGGAAAACGCTGGCCATCCATGGCAGTGCTACTAGGACTCCATATGCTGCCTATTCGGTTTCTGGATGAACTATCTACTAATGTACATCGCCTTGCTTGCAGGCTTCGCTCCTGCGACAAGAAGGCTGAGGTTGCTCCAGGGTGGATTCAACAAAAACGTTGCGGCCAAGACCTGCAGTGCCTCAGTTGCCAGGACACGAGGCCAGATGAGCGCCCGTGAAATGTCCCACGGCTAGCATTGGGGGGCAGTCATGGGGCAATTTATTCGTGTCAACCACACGTAGTGATGAGGCGATAATTGATTATTTGGAGACAAGACCCGGCTTCTGGGCTTCGTCCTACATAATAGCAGTCGCATGTCGAGGTTTTCGCTGGTCATTTCGAGACGAACCATGTTGGGCTCTCTCTCCGAAAGGCCAGCGAGAAGGAGTATTATGAGCTTTAGGCATGAGGTCATTACATAGGGGTGTCGATCCAAGGGGGGCATTGGCGCGGCTTGCGTGGCTCAGCTTTTGACAGATGAGCGCATTTTCCTTCGATCGCCTTACCAGGCTCGGTGCTTGAATGCAGGCAAGCCTGGGCTGCCAACAGAGTCTCCTTCGTTGCCTTGTTTGGATGGGAAAATACCCTTATACACTTGATCGACGCAGGTACGGAGTACCGCTTGACCGTCCACGCGATCTGATGCCGAATGACCCTTTGCTCCAAGGCCTAGACGCAAGAATAGGTATGCATGTACCGTCGATCAGGCTGGCAGGAACAGATCCCGTCCAATGAAGAAGTAGACGGTCGGCTACCGGTATGACGCTTCAGGGTTGGACGTAGTGTTTAACGGAGCTGAGGTCCGACCCGACTGCGCAACTAGGAATTCGGCAAGGCTCATCGAGATGATGGCGCCGGGTACCCGAGAAAAGCTTGGCCATCGCAGGTTTTGAATGCCATGATCGAGTTGATGTCAAATGGGCAGAACTATCACAATCGAGTCGTCGCAAAGGCCGTGCAGCATGACAGCTACAGGCTGACTAGTCTGCAATGCAGGGTTGGAATCCCCAGGAATCCCCATCCATAGGCGATCCTGATGATGTCAGAGGTTCTACCTGATGAGTACTGTCACTACGATCACAACCAACAACCACTCGCCAACAATGGGGGATCCTTTCTGGCAGTGCCAAATCCTCCTCTTGTTTGTATAACCGCGAGCGACTTATAATTAGCCGTATATTCCACAGTGGGTAATGAGATTTAAACCGGTTGGTTCGGATATGGCGCCTAGGTGCAAGATTGCTGCTTTCTCCTACACATGTTGACGATGACGGTAGAAATTCGTCACCAAGTCACCAGGCCACGCAGGGCTAGGATAATTGCGATGGGGTAGACCCTCAAACATGAAACCAGTGGACACTCCCGACAGTCTGGCCCAGATTTCGTAGCTCCCAGTGCTGGCGGGCGATCCCTGCCCCGGGTCGTCTTAGTGCCCTGGACCGCCTTGCCAGGCCCTGTTCCTCAGGCTGCCGGCATTGTGTTTCATTAAGCCACATGGCCTCTGTGGCTGGATCGCATCCCATTCTCGCTTGAGGCTTCATTCATTGGCACCATTCGACGTCACCTGTAGGATGCGTCAGCGGAAGGGGCTGGTGATCGGGATGATACGCTGTTGTTCGAGGGTGCAATGCCTTCGAGAAGGAAGTGTTGGTCGTTGTTAAGGCATCGATATCCCGCCATGTCTCACCAAGCCTGCTAACTCTAGGTCAATGATGAGGGGGGCTTGACCTGTCTGCCACCCGAGATATAAACTGCACGGAGGAACTCTCAGTATCAGAACTGCACGCTTAGTACAAACCAAAAACTCTCTATATCAGTCGTCAGCACATTTGCTACAAACAAGTACCTGGACGGTCGTCTGCTCGACATCTTCTTGTGGCTCTGTCGCGTTGTTCATCGGGTTTGTTCTGCATGAACGTGCTATTAAAGAGTCGCTCCGTCATCCCGCGAAACATCTCGTCTAACCCACGCGCCTCGAAACGGCTCTTTCAGTGGCTATTATAACCGCCGCTACTGTGCGGATAACGCCCACATCGACAAAAGTCGGGGGTCGTGGCTCCACCACAGCATCAGATAACTTATGACCGCCAGCGCGTCCCACTACGACAAACTGCGGCCTCACCTTGGAGTAGCGAAGCCCTGCCTCCAGTAGCGAACAAGACCTACCAGAGCTGCCAGCACACAGCACTAGCGACTGGAACAAATTGCAGTAGGCATCAAAGCGAACCCCGATCTCCAGTGTCCGTGCTCCGAGGCGGACATTGCTCTGAGACCCTGGAGTCAGAAGCGAATTATCGTGAAATTGGGGCTTGGAAGGCGCAATTTCCCCAACCCGCACGCCATACAAAGCCAAGGTTGTTGCCATACCATTGCGTCCAGAACGCTGGACGGACAAGGCACGGCTGGGTCAATATTCACTTGGATTCATTTCAGCACCGCTCGTTACCACGGTTCTGGCCATTCGCTCATTAGCGCATCGACACTTTTCCCCATCTGTTCGTGAGATCCGACATCTCGGGGGTCGTTGCCTCAAACTACAATTACAACCTCGACTGCCGTTCTTGCAGACCGCCCTGGAATCCGTCTTCAGCACGCCTCTTTCTCTTTGCCACCTTCAGCTCAAGGACAAGGTCGCACCGCTATCTTCTTCTGGCGCGGCCTTCAGCTCTACAACTTGCGGCCCCGTATCACACTCCACTTCGGCATCACTAGTTCACGAATCTGGACCTGCCTCGATTCCATTTTCACATTGGGTTTAGTCCGCTGGTGTATCTATAATTGCGTCGTCTCAACCCGAACAGTTATTATTCCCCTCCCCAGTGGCAATCGCAATCGCATGCACACAGCTACTGCGTACGAGCCTGCGGGAGTAGAGACCCGACGAAGCAAAACGTAAGAGTGTGCATCAAGCGCTCACGCACGCCTGAACCCAATAAGATCCAGGCTCTACGCAAGAAAAGAGTTGCCGGTGTGAACCTTGAACGTCGAAGCGCAGGCGGCGACGGATTACTACCTACCACCATACGGCCACAGGAGCTTCCCCTCCCCGGCGAGAGGCAATCCCTGATAGCGACGTCGACAGACCACAACCATACCAACCTTGCCCCCCCCAAACCGATAGGAGTCTGCGCCAATCAATCACTGCGAGCTCCAAGTTTTTTTTTATCATTGGCATACGACGACTAGCCTCTGCCCAGTCCCTGGTAATCGGCGAATCGGATTGTTCAATCACACCCTAGGTCATCGTGGACCACTACCTGGCAATCCGTTCGGGGAACTAGTTAAACAGTGCATCCAGCCACTCCTCTGCTGCTAACCGTTCTCGACCTCTGCCATCCTTGCACCAGTTGTACAAGAGGTCCCAATCTGCTCGGGTTTGAACAAGCGAAACAAGCCCAGCAATCTTTCCTCCGTGTTTCAACGGTTCCGAACGAGTCTGGTCTGACGGAGGTCACTATAACGTCACCTCGTTGCGCGATCTGGCTATCAACGGAGAGAAAAGAATTGGGATCGACAGGGCAATCAACTCGCAACTGCAGCCGAACCCACTTATACCACAAGCCGCGGGGATCGATCGAGAAGTAGCTCATCACACTGCCGGATAGGTTGTTCGTCGATCAAAGGAACAAACTCACCGACGTTTCTTGTTTCGACTTCACGCCCGCAACACACTCGCAGCCCTCATACCTGCATGCGCACATACTTGCAGAGGCCGCACCATAACATTAGTCGGACTTTCCGATGTGCTCGCCATTAGCGATACTACGCACGCAACCACACCCAACTCTCACAATGGACACTACCATGACGTCTCGAGGCCTGGACTACTATCCCGAGTCACCCACTGCCCATGCGGGCGACTTTGCCATGCAGAAATACCTACTCCTGCAGAGCCAACACGAGGAGCTGCGACAACACATGCACGAACTGTGCCCCACGTATTCGTGTTCATCTTCGACGACGGTCACGTCGCCGTCGCTCTCGCCAACGCGATCCTTCACAATGAGCCCCTCGTCAAGCAGTCACACGTCGCCGTCGCGCAACCACCGCAGATCGTCGGCGTCGCAACGCGGAGGACCGCGGACGTCGCCAAGCTCTCTGGAGCCGGTGCTGGACGAGGAGCTGGTGGGCGTCATGGCGGCTGACGAGCTGAAGCTGTGTGACGTCAACGAGGGGATCAAGCGGGCCTTGACGGAGCTTCTGAACAGCGACGCTGTGCGCAGGGACCGCACCATGAGGACGTGGGTCCAGACAAGGCTGATGGATACGGAGCGCGAGCTCAGGACGGGGAGGCGCAGAAGGAGTAATGGAAGCGCCGACTAGAGAGTGGCGCGGGCGAGACGCTCCGCCGACGCTGGGCACACGTCTCCGGACGAGGAAGCGGAAGATACAAGTGTGCGACTGCCGAGACGGGTATCGGCTGATTGCATGGGACTGTCTGCTACCCTCGGGTACGGACCGGACTAGGACCGGCGCCCGGGACTGGGTTTTGATTTCTGGTTGATTCTTGATACCACGCTGCGTTGGGGTGTTTTAGACGGCGTCCGGGACCGGGCATGGTTGTTTTCACAGCATGGCCTTTTTGTTATCTTGAGGCCTTTGGCATACTTGGGCGAAAAGCAGCAAGTGGTATAAGCACGGCGTATCGGTCACAATAGATAGACAGTATGGGCGGGCCGGCCGAAGCTGGCACAGCGGCATCCCCCTATTTTTATTCCTTCTTTTTTATCGATTCCACGACGGCAATCCAAAATGCCATTTTCCAACATTACTCTTTTGGGGCCTTTTGCATAGTACGCAGAGTGCTGTAAGCTGAGCCGGAACTACCATGGGAAGCACGCTCATCACATCCGACGGAGGAAATCAAGGCATGTAGAGAGCGGCTTGACTTTGATCACCGGGAAAGTCTCGCCGCCTGTGCAGGCCGCTCTCTACGCGAGATACAGCCGGTACCAGGCTCACCTGCAGGCACTGGTTGGGTGAGATTGCTGAGGTCCAGACCTACTGTACTACTGGGAGCAGTCATCTGCCGGCTGGAGTCGAGAAACGCGGGGGTCGGGTGGATGGCACGACCGTCTTGCGCAGAGACGCCGCAGATTTATTATTTAATGTGATGCAATGAAATGGGGTGAACGATATTGGATCCATTCTCCTTGCTCCATCCCTGGAATCGGCAGCCCACTGGGCGGTCCACGTGCGCTGAGAGTGACAGCTGGATGTTTCGGGGCCGTCCGACGCCTGGGCTAGACCTGCCCAAAAAGGTGCCCGTGCCCCGTGCCCAGTGGCCCTGGGCCTCCCCCCGGGCGGTTATCCGGCCGCTCCACAGCGGACGTGCGGCGCTATGGGGGGGAAACAGGGGGACAGCTGTGGCAGCTGCGACAACTGTGACCCACTGTGGCTGTCAGCGGGCAGGGCACTAACTTACTTCCATGCTATGGATGACTGTGGTCGCGACGGCGCCTCGGCCGACAAGGCAAGGCTGACAGACAGGCTGAGGTTTGGCGGCCACCAAGTCACCTTCTTTCCACGAATTCATTGCCTCCTCCTGCCAATCCCCCTTGGCCTTCCTCTCTCACAGAGCCACAGCACGCCAGGCGTCGAGGCCGTGCATCCGAGGGCGATCCCATGGTTGTTCCCTCTTAATCTGCTGACCCTCGAGAGCCGGTGTTCCGAGCTGCTTCTTCGCCTCGCCTCGCCCTTGTTTGATCCCGCCCCCGCCATCATGTCGGTCCTGCTGGAGACCAGCCTCGGCGACATCGTCATCGACCTGCTCGTCGACTATGCGCCCAAGGAGTGCGAAAAGTAAGCAAGTCCGCCCCGCCACCTCGCCCTCGTGTCGACCTCGGACTAACCCTGGGCTCTGCTCTGGCCGTCGCAGCTTTCTGAAGCTCTGTAAACTAAAGTACTACAACTTCTCCCCCGTCCATTCCGTCCAGCCAAACTTCTCCTTCCAGACCGGCGACCCCCTCGGCCCAGCCTCGAGCGCCTCAGATGGCGGCTCCTCGGTATGGGGCCTCCTGTCTGGCGCTTCCCAGAAGATCTTCCCGGCCACCTTCAACCCGAAGCTGAAGCACATCGAGCGCGGCACCGTCTCCATGGCCACGGCCCCGCACCCCTCCGACCCGGACGTGCGCCTGGCCGGCAGCCAGTTCATTGTGACCTTGGGCGATGACACCGACTACCTCGACAGCCGCGCCTCGGTCTTTGGAAAGGTGGTCGAGGGCTTCGACGTCCTGGAGAAGATCAACGGCGCCATCACCGACAAGGACGGCCACCCGCTCGTCGACATCCGCGTGAAGCACACCGTCGTGCTCGACGACCCGTATCCAGACCCCGCCGGTCTGCGGGAGCCGAGCTCGAGCCCCCCTCCCAGCAAGGCCCAGCTGGCCACGGTGCGCATAGCCGACGATGCCGATCTCGACGAGGAGATCGACGAGGATGCCGCTGCCAAGAAGCGCCGCGAGGCCGAGGCCAGGGCGCAGGCTCTGACGCTGGAGATGATGGGCGATCTACCCTTCGCCGAGGTCAAGCCCCCGGAGAATGTGCTGTTCGTGTGCAAACTCAACCCCGTCACGCGCGACGAGGATTTGGAGCTTATTTTCAGCCGCTTCGGCACCATCCTCTCGTGTGAGGTCATCCGGGACAAGAAGACGGGCGACAGCCTGCAGTACGCATTCATCGAGTACGAGGAGAAGGCGGCGTCCGAGGCGGCCTACTTCAAGATGCAGGGCGTGCTGATCGACGATCGCCGCATCCACGTCGACTTCTCCCAGAGCGTCAGCAAGCTCAGCGACGTGTGGCGGTCGGGGGAAAATGCAAAGAGGTCAAAACGGCATGGCGACCGGGGCGGCTGGGGTGGCGTCGAGGGTTTGGAGAAATGGCGGAAATACCGTGTCGATCGCGGCGACGACGACGACCAGCGCGATGGAAGGTACGGTATGGTGTACGGGGCCGAGGAGATGCGAGGCCGCAACCGCAACGATGCCGGAAGGAAGCCACAGCGCGGCGATGACGCGGAGGATGCACTGGTGGAAAGCTATCGAAACAGCAGGGGTGACGACCGGAGGCGGAACGACGGCAGGAAGGACTGGGAGAAAGAGTCCCGACGACGGAGCCGTAGTAGAAGTCCTAGAAGGGACCAGCACCGGGACGGTAAAGATCGTTGGGGTAGAGACGACGAGCGGCGGAGGGACGACCGGCCTTGGGCTCGCCATGATGACCGTGATAGACGGGAACGTGACCGGGACAGGAACAGGGGCCATGATGACTACCGCAGGAGGTAGAAACAAGATTGGCACAGCAAATAAAATCAAGCACTGACTCCCATATTGTTCGCCCCTATACTTTGCTCTGTCCACGGTGGTTGTGTCTCTCATCTACCCAGCAAAGGCGCCTGAAACGTGGGCCCTGTGGTTCGTGGTTCTGGACGGAAATATCGATCAAGTACACGATTGCGCTAAGCAATATACTCCGCTACTCAAAGACCATAAGTATCGTATCCTGAATAGCCCGCCAGGCAGCAAAAGGGCGCCAAGGTGAGCTCGAATCTCTGCATTGCTACTGTATAGTTTATTTGTACCCGAGTCCATAGATACCTACCTAGGTGTGACTCGGCAGTAAGGCTGTGGTGGGTATCTAACAGACATCCTCTACTCAGTTACAGATGCAACATCGCGGCTTTAGTCACAAGTACGACGAGTCAAGCACTATCCAGTGCAGAGCAATTCAAACCCATCATCCGACTTGCCTAGGCTGTGTTGGAATCTGAGGCAGCTCTAAGCCACGATGAGGAGGCAGATTTCAATCGCGGAGCAATCCGGCCGGCGCAGACGATGTGATGCGCTTCACAACCGAGGTCGATACTCGCGCAAAAAGACGGTTGGGCTAGGGTCGGTGTTTCAGCCCCAGACTCCCCTGTATTCCACAGGCGGCACACAAGCCGTAGCTCTCTGAGTGACATACTTGTAAAGGGGAGGGGGGGGGCTCCCAAAACCTGACAGCTATGATATATGGTACTGGTCATGCTGTCAAGCGAATCATAGAGGTCATTGTGATCAAAATTCGCGGGTACTGGTCAGAGGGAGATCATAGACGATGACAACATCCTACATTATGGAAAGGGCTTCCTTGCTCTCCATGACGGGCGGACAATTGTCACCACGATATCAAGGTCTGGCTCTGCTGTTTTCGAGGTCTTGCCGCATGCAGGAATTGTACATATCTACCTCCATTTCTCGCTTTCAGCCAGAAATTCACCATAAAAAAAGGCCAAATCACCATTTCGTTGAATGCCTTCAAAATGCGCAATGCCGAAGAAGACCTCAAGCGCTGGAGCATGTCTATCAAGGGCGAGACCAATTTTCTGCCGTCCGAAACCACCGAGGATGAGGCTACTGAGAACACCAGCTTTCGGAACTGGGCCACATTGTTCGACAATCCTGATTCCGCCAACGAAAGATCAAGAAGAGGTTCAGTGGATATTCTTCTCCCTGTGTTTTTGGCGCCGAGACACCTTGGAAGCAAGTGCGAGAGCGTGACTCGTCCTGATACCTTGTCGTGATACTTCGTGGATGATGAATCTATAAACAGTGGAAGAGTGAATTAGGCCCGCCTAGCCTCAATTTATCGGGCAAGCTGGGATTGGGAAGAGCTTTGTCATCGAGAACATATAGACAATTCGAACCTATCCTGCCTAAATAACACCATTGCCTACTTCTCCTCCCGGCACGACTTTCCGCAAAGTCCAAGGGCCAATACCTTGTTTTCGAATCTTTAACAATTGAGATGCTCCAACACCACATTGATATGGATAGCACGGATGGCGTATTTGCCGACCTCATTTCGTCGCCGGCGACGAAAGGATATAGATATTTAAAGACTTGCTATACACCTTCTCAAAGTGGCTCGATTGGTTCTTGCTGGCGTAAATGAATGCAAGGAGATCTAGTTGATCCACTGTAGCTTGCGTCGGTTGCAGAAGAAGTGCGGTGTTCCGCACTACGTCTTTTCAAGAGCTCAGGCCGACGGATTGCGAACTGAATCCAGTACTCTGGCGAAGCACGTCTATTTCAGTACCCAATGATAACCCAGACATTCGCGGCTGAGATGAGCTAGAGCTCTAAAGATGAAAACCAGTCTTTCAAACTTTGGCTAGGAGGTCCTGGCCTGGTCATCGGCATTCTAGATACCTTGCTATGTGGCGTACATTAGCATAGCGGCTTCGTGAACACATTAGACGCTGTCTCATAATTATATATGTCCCTCAGGAACCATTTTCGCTTCAGAATGAGCAGAGAAAACCCAGGAGGATCTTTATTGGTCTCGCCAGCAGTGTTCCATAGCCAGCCCCCTTATGGAATCCATTCGTCAAAGAAGCTCCTTCTTGAGTCTTTCAGATGGGTTGCTACAAAGTCTTCCTAGTTTTGGAGTGCTTTCACAGTGTTGTATCTATGCTGCACAGCCTTCATGATACCCGTATGAGTTGAGAAACGGATTTCCCCAGGGCTGATAATGTGAACAAGCTGAAATTCGACATTTTCAGCATCGCAGAAATGCCGCTGAGCAAGTATGAGGCTCCCTGGATGGACAGTGAGTCCGCAATGTGCTTCCAGATCGATCCGGGATTGGCACCTGCGGGGCACAATGGGATGCTTACTCCAAGGACATCGCGTAGTGATTGGGAGATTTAGTGAGACCATCTCGCAACCAGACGAATTCAGCAGTTCTACTCGCCCATCTGGGTAGAAGCATGGACTTAGGGACACATTGCCTCGCATCATTGAAAGGACAATGTCACGACTTTAGGGGTTGCGTATATGAACAATTTGACGCGATCTCCTTCATGAAACCGACCTCCGGGGAGAACAAAGGCTGATGAAAGGTAATGAAGGACTGGTGCTAGCTCAACCCTGGGGAGAAGGAGCGTAGAAATTGTTGTGCAGCCCAGTCAGGAGAGAGATAAGAACATATGCCAGTGGTGTCGTTCTTGTCGACTCATCGTCCGTCGTAGGGCGTCCAACTGGTCTGTTGCTTAACAGATACCCTCTTCTGGTTGTATCCGTGTTCCCCGCTGCCGAGGTGGATTTGTAGGGCGAAATAACAGCGGGAAGCTCTGCCCTTGTCTGATCGGTTACTAGCTTGTCCATCCTTCCACGTGTGCATCATCAGTCCCGGGCTATCTCGCAGATCCTGATGGGCACCTTGTCATTGTAGAAAGGGCCGGTCTGGGAAGCCCTAGGCGGCAGATCGAAGCGTACTTCATGAACCTTGAATCGCCGCTGCTCGCAGACTTTCAGAAACGCCTCGAAGGTCTTCTGATTCCTCTCGGTAGCGGCAATGATGACCTTGACAGCCGGGTACAAGTCGAACAGCTCCTCGATGGTTCCCGTCAAGGGAGGTATGATGCTCTCGTCATATGTGATGTCGGCCCCGAGGACAAGGTCAACGGGCCGTCCGCCATTCCACTCTGCCTCTTCAGTTCCAACGAGCGCGTAGCCCCATTTCAAGTCCATGGATGAGATCGACGGGGACCCCTGAAGAACATTGAGGTAGAAGTTGTCGGGCAAGTTGGCGACGACATCGTCTGAGCCATCGGAGGCGATGACCTGACGTGGTGACAAGTACTTGGCGCAAAGGATGGAAATGTAGCCGGTGCCCGCGCCTAGTTCCAAGATACCCTGGCCCTGAACGAGAGCAGGATTCTGACACAGATATTGACCGAGGTGGAGAGCAGCTTCCCACGTCCGCAGGCCCGTGGTGCCGCCGGCAGATATGAGATTGCGGGATTCGAGAAGGGTGATATGGGGCGACTGAGGCAGGGGATCAAGGACAGTGTCAAGACTAGGAAGGGAGTATGTAACGTAGGATTTTTGCTGCGCGGCATCTACTTCAGAGGAAAGGGGGGATGCGAGAAGCTCAGACAGACGGCCCATCAAGTCGTCCGATACTCCCTGGAAAATGGAGTCAGACATGGACTGAAGCGGGATAGGACACACTACGGGGTGCCGTTCGGGGCAAGGACCGGGAGCCAAATAGACAGAGGGAGATGGAGAGAGATGATGATCCTTACGTGTTGCTCCCAGTCATCTATACTGCGTTCGATCCTGGAGGTGAGCTCCTTCAGAACCCGCAACTCGTGCCGAGGAGGTGGAGGATGCGCCAGGGCCCCGTCGGCGAACAGCTGCCGGTAGAGGTAGGACTGGACATGTTCCTCACGAAGAAGGTCTGCCGGGGGGTAGTCGAGGTCACGTTCTAATTCCAATTGGAGATATTGGCGACAAAATCGAGCAACAGCGGTGTTGGTGTCTGGCAGGCCATCCTCTGGGCTACCGGCAGTCATGATGGGAAAGGGAAAGGCAAAGTCGCAGCCGAGCAGGGCATCTGTAGTGGACGGACAGATCAAGGCAAAACAGATGAGGGACGTCTCGAGGACCAATGGCCGGGTCGATCAACCCATTGCACTCCCTGCGTACGTCTGCTCCAGGCGCCAAATGGCAGAGACACTGCAGAGCGGCAGTCTGTTATCGCCGAAGTCCTGGCGTAGGTGCTGTAACGTACATACGTCTCCAATGCAACTCATGTGCAATGACTTGGCGTGCGACTACGGCCGCCTTGTGGCTAAGACTTTGCACAGGTTGGCTCTGACTGGGGAATCGCAGAGCCAAAGCCACACACAGCCACAGCCACAGGCGACGCCCAAGACAGGCAAGAATTAGGGCTTTTTGCTCGCCAAACCCACGGTAGCGCACGGGCCAGGGCAGAGGCTCGCTCGGAATATTCGCGGCCCACGACCCTTTAGGGACCCACCTGGTCCTTAGCCTCTCCCACCGCTCCGCAAATTTGGTTTGTGTGTGTGTGTGTGCCTGCTCGCTTGTGTGCGAAGAAGACCCGGTCTTTGTCTGTCCCCTCGGTCTGTCCATCGAAAAAAATATCACCACCACCACCCAACGCCCACCCAGCATCTTCACTCGACAACGATCGCTCATCACCGCCCAACGGACTGTTGATTGATCGTCAAGATGGCTGACTCCGAGACCCCCGTCACCCTGCGAACTCGCAAGTTCATCCGCAACCCTCTGCTGGGCCGCAAGCAGATGGTCGTGTGAGTAGCCATCTCCCCCTCCTCGTTTTGTCGCTGCGTGCGACGCCCTCCCGCCCTCCAAGGACCCCCGACGCCCGCCCGCCGATATATTTTGTGTGTTTTCTGCGTCGTCGTCTCCGCCCGTCCGTCGTCTGGCTGGTGCACTCCAAACCGTTGAGAGATGAGAGATGGCAAGCGCGATGGAATCGGGTCCCGGCCCTGGATCTCGACTGCGACTACGACACCCCCGAGAAGACGATGGGCGGCAGACGACGACGACGAAGACAACGAATCTCGGCAGCAGCGGCGGGCAACCTAGTGGCAGTACGCGGGGGCCGTGCGAGGACGGCACGCAATGAACGCGCCAGATCTCCCTGTGACGAGCATGACTTGCTGACATTTGCCGCGTCCTCACAGTGACATCCTGCACCCCAGCCGTCCCAACATCTCCAAGG
Source organism: Neoarthrinium moseri (assembly GCF_022829205.1). Classification (NCBI taxonomy): domain Eukaryota; kingdom Fungi; phylum Ascomycota; class Sordariomycetes; order Amphisphaeriales; family Apiosporaceae; genus Neoarthrinium; species Neoarthrinium moseri. Next base: position 1,041,096 of record NW_026055120.1, on the reverse strand, counting down.
ACCAGCTCCGTGACAAGCTGGCCACCATGTACAAGGCCCAGAAGGACCAGATCTCCGTCTTCGGCCTCCGCACCCAGTTCGGTGGTGGCAAGACCACTGGCTTCGCTCTCGTCTACGACTCCCCCGAGGCCATGAAGAAGTTCGAGCCCCAGTACAGACTGGTCAGAGTTGGCCTGGCCACCAAGCCCGAGCGTGCATCAAGACAGCAGCGTATGTCTTTTCCCCTCTTTCCCCCCCGTGACTGACGACCCACCCTTTGCATCATTACTCTACCGGCGGACAGCTGACCGTGTTTTTTCCCCCGCACAGGCAAGCAGCGCAAGAACCGACAGAAGACCCTCCGCGGCACGGCCAAGGTCAAGGGTGCCAAGGCGAAGAAGGAGAAATAGACGGATCGCAATTCTCAAGGGTGTTTGGTCATTTGGCGGAGTGGGTATGGCTCTCGGCATTGGCTTGTGGCTGGCATCTGTGCATTATACGACTTGATGACGACATTCGGATCCATCGGTCGGTACACACATACGCAGCTGGTCTCGCCGGTTTCCTCGGTATCGAACCTGGCAGGCTAGACTTGGGTGTTTTCTCGAGGCGTGACGGAACGAATTCCATGATTTCTGCCATTCCTCGATAGCATATGAAAACGGTGTTCTCCTGGTCACGTATGGTTTTTGAGTGTGTCATTGCGCAATATGTGGTCATTTCTTGGTCTCTGGTGCAGTTCGCCAATCTCTGCCATTTCGACAAGCCTTCGAGTCGGATTTGTAAACTCTGCTGGTGTTCTCGTCCAAAATTTTGTGGCTTCTTCGATGCCAACGATCATTGGGTACTTTCTAATACATACAGACATCGCAATACACTGTGCGCTCGAGCCCCGACCGCCTAAAGTACATGATGCCTGCGCCAGACGCCATCGCTCAGCTACCAGCAGCTGGTGATGTATAACTTTTCCACCTAGGAGCGATTCCCTGCATCTTCCGATGGACACGCCTCTCGAAACGGAATCCTACCTCCGGATCATGTGCCGAGTATCAGCCCAACCGCTACCACAGCAGTAAACCTGGCCCAGATTGCCGGCTTCTCACTGCTACGTCTATCCCCAGAGTTCATGCTCGCGTCCAAGATGGGTTCATGCCACCCGCAATGAACAGTGCTGGGCCATGTGACGCAACTCCAATATGTGGTCTGTCTGAACTTGGCCACCACTGCCGCGCCGCTACCTCCACCCTCGAGGGATTCAAAGAACGAGCCACCGGCCGGAGGTGGCGTCACCTTGGGGACTGAAACCGTCGCCGTGCCATTGCGGTGGCAGTGGCCAGTCGGGCGCCCCGAAGGTGGGACAACGCCCGTCGGCGCCGCTGCAGTCGAGTTGACGATGGTTGGAAATGCCGGCGTGCTCGAATTACGGGTCGGTCGTGGGACCGGCATCGTGAAAGGATTGGCATGCGCAAACGGAGTCACGAGGACGATGAGGAAACCCAAGAGCATTTGCATTTTGAGCATGGTGCTGTGACTGTCGTTTTCTGGTCCGCAGATTTTTCAACGAAATAATATTATGGCTGATCCAGCAGCTTGGACGGTTCGACCTGGGCGTTGCGAAATCAAAGTATATAGACAATAAAATGTAAGGCCGCGTGCAAGGAGCAAATTGCTGAAGCTGTTCTCTTACACGGGTGGCATGCTTGTCGGAAGCAAAGAACGGGAAGTGAAAGCCTTGCCAGGCAAACCAGGAGGAAGGGGGGGATGGGTGGTGAAGCCTTTCCGCAAGTATCGAACGAACAGAAAATCCACATCCGCTCATCTAGCTATATCTACCCAGCTCGAGGTGATGTTCTGCCTTGGCATCCCACACGCAGACAAGTAAACCCACACCACCGAGCCTAGCATCGTGCACATATACCCGCTCCTGCTTGGCACGAGCAATCAGAGCCATAGCCTGTCCCTCCACTCGCACAATCACGCTTAGGAGACGATGCTGTGACGCGTAGAGTGAAATCGATGACTCCCATCCAGACTCTGACCTGTCGAGCAATCAGGCGTCGAGGTAGAGAACACGCTCTGCGTCACAGCCCAAGGGTGCGGTCGCGAAATGGGTGGCCACCGGGGCCGCCAAGCTCGGGGCCCCTGCATGCACGCATTGTCTCTGCAGAGCCAATCAGAGGCCCCGAAGCTGCCAGAAGAGGGAGGATCTGAAATCTGGCCCAGCTTACTCGTGAGGGGTCCAGCATCGTAGAATGTTCTATAGAATCTTTTGGCTGGTGGGGATTCATTCCTCAGTCTGCAGTATACCCTCTCGTGTGCAGCGTCCGAGGCGGAACTGTTTTCCAGCACCCACAGCAGTGAAGCTCTCATTTTCTACAGCCCGTGTGAGCCAAGTCTTGCCCACCAAACCGATGAGCACACGAGACAACTCCACACATATCAAATTTAGCTGTAGTCTGTCAACATGCACGGTATCAAGTCCCACGCCCGCAATGTGTCGATTCCCTACATGCTAAAAGGTGCTGTAGAACATGGTGCAACGGGAGTGTATCAGTCTAGGTGCATTCGAGGGCGAGATTGACTATTCCATAATATCAGCCCGTTTGTCATTATTCTTATATCCAAAGCTTATCCGAACATCAAGAAAGTCACATGCACTGTACTGCACCAGACAGGACTATTTGTGAGCCTTGCCTAACTTGCCTTCTGAATTTATACCTTCTAGCAGCAATACAACATTAAGAGTAGTTGTGGTCTCTGGATAATCATAGGACTTCTTACTTTTTAAAGAGTGCCACCCGAACTATACGATGATACAAGCGTAAAAATAGAGTGTCGCATACTACTCACTGTGCTTTAGGATTCAAGAGCCGGCCTGTTCAACCTGTTATCTAAAACGCTATAGTAATATATCAAATTTGCTCACTCTTGGAGAGACATCGACATGAGATTCTCGCTCTCATACTAGACAGAAAGACGTGTGACTCAGGATCTAGAGTCTTGAGGTATAGGGCGTTTCGGTAACAAATAACTCACCGATGGTAGGGTGGCAAACGAAATGGCAATGAGACACTTGTCCTGGGAGCAGATAGCATCACATCCGGGCATTTGCCCTCACATCTCCTATACTTAAAGACGCTCGGAAGCCATGACTTGTGAGTCTTGGCGAATAGTTAGCCCAAGCATAGGGTTTTTCGGCGGTATCTGGGGCACCCAATCTGACTGGCACAGAAATTTGCGAACTCGCGAACATGAAGAACTGCCACATTCTAGAGGTTTCACAAAGTCATAAACTCAAAGAACAGATATGAGGTTGGGTTTGAATAGTTCCCTATCAGCATCAGGAATATACCTGCCGCAGTTGGCAACCGTAGAGCCAACTCTCATGATCTTGACCTGCGTAGCATCCCACTAATCGCATTCAGTGTTGTGTATATAACGCTTTCTGTGCTGTAGCATTGTGTGAGGCTGGAAAGGTTGCCACTGCCATAACTTTTCAGCTTATTCCTATAAGTATTCCCGGAAACACATAACAAGGACTTGGATATAGGAATACCAGCGGACCCCTCAGAGCAGTGTTCCTGGTCCAGTTTTGCGGAGACTTGCAAGACGTCCATAATCAGAGTGGCTACGTGTGAAATGTTTTGCGTGTCTATTGCGCCCATCAGTGCATGTCACGATTTCGACTGATGAGAGTTGAGAACGGTACCTTAGGGGTAGTTCTCAGAATCAACTTGCTCGGGTATGTGAATGTGGCTTATCTCGTGAGAAGAGAACAAGAGTCCGTGGAACCCGGGTTGCATTCCCATCCCTCCCGGCTGAGCTCTACATTCTGTCGATGGAGCTTTCACAAACGCCCCGAGAACATTGACTGATGATGGCCAACTCACGAAGGTGGCCGTGCTTTTTGAGTCGTGCGGTTGAAAACTGTGATATCCGCCTGGGCAGACTGAAACTTCCTGCCAGAGCACGATCGCTCATTCAGAGTTTGATGGCGTGTCTGGAGCTGCTTTGAGAAATCTGGTGAGGCGCGTGGGATCTTAGCGGATGGTTACTCCGTGGATTGTCAGTCCGATGCATATCCGTTCCATGGTACTGTCGCCTTGGGACGGTTTCTGGCGAGTTGCAAAGCTACCAGGGCGTCTAGCACCAAGTTCAATATGTCTTGAATATCTTATATTGGTCCGACAACCCCATCCCCCTCCCCCCGGTGAAAGTGAACTATCATGAAGCCTCGCAATACAAGGTATGACAAGAACATCTGTCTCAGAATGGTGAATCCATAGGGAAAGGGCTTATTCCATCCTGTGTCTACTACACATTTCGACCTAGAAGTACTCGACAACATTTACGTACATTCGGGGGCACTACAGGAGGGTCATGCATCTGTACTTGACCACGGAGCCTTTTAGGTCAGGTTTCAGGAATACCAAGCAATGTTGAGAAATCGGGATCAAACGCGTATTTACCCCCTCATCCCTCCACCTCACTCATTGTTGATGCGATGTATACATGCACATGATTCACTGAAGAAATACCAACGCTAACTGTATGCCAAGCCTTGCTGCGATCTTCGGCTGGTGGCCTTGGTTCCGCGTACGTTGAACTTTGGTAAGAGACTCGCCTATACGGAGCGCCATGGGGTTTGTAGCAAGTCAATGCCAGATGCAGTGCCGAGTTAGTGTGTAGGCGGCGGAAAGAGCCGAACCGGCGTTGTACATGAGTTATTCAGCAGACTATGCAGCCCAGTCAGCCCTAGTGGAAGACTACGGGCGCGGCCATCTTCTAATGTCATCCACTAATTGACGCGAAGATGGAAGCGGAAGCGGAAGGGGGAAGCGCAGGCGGTAAAGCCGTGCAACCCAAGTCGAGGATCGGCAACACAAGCTACCTGGGACAACGAACGGGTTCGAGGTCGATGATGCATTGGGGCAGTCCAAGTGTGTAAGTAAGTTCGTATGCCACTTGGCTATGTGCCATCGGTGGTGGGAACGGACAAGGCCTGCAGAGATATTTTTGGGGGCCAAGGTCTGTGGCTCAGCCGCAACTCAGCCCCCAAAACCACTATCCAGGTGCTGTGTATGTTCCCCATTGATTAAGTTGGGCAACTTGAGCGGCGGGTCCAGGTTAGGTCTCCATTTCCACGTAGGTAAGTAGGTCCTATGTAGCCCACGCTGTTTCGTTTCTTAGAATAGCAAGATGCAAGCTCCGTTCGATCCGACCCAATGCGTCGTCGGTCCCGCGCAGGTTCCAAGTCCAACGAGAGCAACCCTTAGGCAGGCAAGTCGTTGGAGGGGGGAGGCAGTTCCGAAATAGGCACTGTACCCAAGACGCTGGTAATTTGGCAGTGTACGGATTCGACAACTGCGCGGTTACGACAGACTCGGGTCCAATCAGGGCTCGTACCAAACTCGACCAGCGGTTAGACTGCTAGGGATGAGATCTGGCGCCGGGCTTAGAGGGCCCAGGGGTCTCGAATGTCGACCAACTACAGCGGCCGTTGGGCGATCTTGCGGGGGGGAGCGCTCGTGCTGTCCACCATCATAGTACAGCCCCGCCTGCCCGCCTGCCCGCCTGCTCGCCGGCTGCTTGTCCATCTGCGTACCGTACCTTGCTATGCCAATCACAATCACGGCACCTGGGCGGCTTCTTGCTGGCCTTGCTGGGTGCCCCCTAGGGACGATGTCTTGTGCTGCCCACACTGCGACTGGCCTGAGAAGCTGGCCATCCGGCTCGACAAAAGGGAGATGAGATGCGATGGGATGAGATGAGATGTAATGGAAATCCAGTTCGTGACCCAGAGCCCAACCCTGAAAGAGGCGAAGGGACCCGGTTAGCCTCAAGGAGGAACAAGGGGTGGCAGGCTGGGCCACAGACGAGGAAGAAAAGATGCAAGCTGCAGCACAGCACATGCAGCTCCTGTGGAAGAGAGACGCAAGCCTCTCTCCACTGGAACCCGGACAGTCAGTCTGAGCTAAGCGGGATGGTTACCTGGGTATGGATGGATGCTGTTGGCTGCTTGGCTGCCTACCTACAGTAGGTACCAGGTAAGCAGGTACCGTGGCCCACTAACCACCACCCCTCCAATCCCCATCCCTTAGGTATCCGTTCATGTTCCATGGATGCGCTCCAGCTATCTCTATCGAGGTCAGGTATATGTACTGGAAACGATCCCAGCCGAGCCTCGCACTGCCTCTTGACGTTGAGATCCCCGTTGTCATCCTTGGTCGTCAGATATATTAGACAGACATACGAAACCCGAGTGGCTTGTCTTACGGCGATCTTCTGAAGACGCATAGCCTGCCTGCCTTTGGTTGATAACACGACGTCCCTCCTCCCACTGTCGGCGCCTGCTTTTCTCTTTCACTTGTTTGCTCTTCCCATCCTATTCCTCCATCTATCTGGCTCTGCCTGTGTCTCTATCTGTGTCTCTGTGCCTCTCGCCGACGTCTACACAGCATATCGCCAGGCCTTGACTACGACTACAACAACAAACAACACGAGCCCGCCTATACCATCCATCCCTGAGCATCAGCCCGCTCTCGACCCGCTTCTCGGCCTGCTCAACCTGATCTGGGAGACAAGTAACTACACATAACTTACGGCGCGCGCGCGCACTCGGAGACTCCCGTTTTCGAAAGCATTCCCCCGCTTCTACGCTAGCTTTCTGGCTGTTGTCGCTGCTCGACAAGGTTCCTTTGTCGTGCTCGGCCCACTGTATCTTCTGTCTGGCACTCGGACAGGTCCACCATCCACCGTCCACCGTCCACCGTCCTCCACTCGCTTGCCCGTCAAGCCGTCGCCGCCGTCTCGCCCTGAACAGTTTACGTACGTGCCTTAGGGTGACAACGGGTCCACGGGCAGCCTCGCTGTGTCTTCTCCCTGCCCCGCGCTGCACAAGCCGCCGCCTGCGCCTGGCATCTGATACCCCCCCTCCGCCCCGGGAGGTCGACTGCCCAGTGCCCGCTGCCCAGTCTGCGTCTGCCCTGCCGTCCTCGTCGCAAACCAGCCGGCCTGAGAAACATAACAGAAACCAGAATACCTCACCTACCGCACCCTGCCCTACCCTTCCAGCAGAGACACGCGGGCCCGACAACATGGCCGACTTACAGGGACGCAAGGTCTTCAAGGTCTTCAACCAGGACTTTATCGTGGACGAGCGCTACACGGTCACTAAGGAGCTGGGCCAGGGAGCCTATGGTATCGTCTGGTACGTGCGCTAAAGTCATTAACGCTGGCTGACCAGCAAATCCTCCTTACCCCTCCATGCCAAGACGAGGGCATCGCCAGTGCTCAATGCTCCATGCTCCCATGCTCGATGCGCAATGCTGACTGACTGCCTGCCCCGGCCGACAGCGCCGCCGTGAACAACCAGACCAACGAGGGCGTCGCCATCAAGAAGGTCACCAATGTCTTCAGCAAGAAGATCCTGGCCAAGCGCGCCCTGCGCGAGATCAAGCTGCTGCAGCACTTCCGCGGCCACCGCAACGTGAGCAGAGCCCCGCCCCCTCCCTCCGTCCCTCATCCGGGCGCTATCGAGGGACCAAACCCCCGCGATGCGCCCTCCCCTTGCCACGGCCGTACCGCCGCTCGGGTTCGGGCGCGACGATCACAGAAGTGCAGATAGTCCCCGGGCGGTATACAGGACGAGAAGCTGACGAGAAGCATCCGCGCTATAGATAACATGTCTCTACGACATGGACATTCCCCGACCAGACAACTTCAACGAGACCTATCTGTACGAGGGTAAGACAGAAGAGACAGACAGAGAGACCGAGGGCAATCGCTGACGGCGTTTCTTGAAATGCAGAGCTGATGGAATGCGACCTGGCGGCCATCATTCGTTCCGGCCAACCCTTGACCGACGCCCACTTCCAGTCCTTCATCTACCAGATCCTCTGCGGTCTCAAGTACATCCACTCGGCCAACGTGCTACACCGTGATCTGAAGCCCGGCAACCTGCTCGTTAACGCCGACTGCGAGCTGAAGATCTGCGATTTCGGTCTCGCCCGAGGCTTCTCCGTTGATCCCGAGGAGAACGCCGGATACATGACGGAATATGTCGCTACAAGATGGTACCGCGCCCCCGAGATCATGCTGAGCTTCCAGAGCTATACCAAAGCTAGTATGTAGCCCTTGACGGCACCGACTCCTTCCAGCGAGGGAGGAAGGGAGGGAGGGAGGGAGACTGTTTGGTCCTTGTCCACAGCTGCTGACTTGTTCTAGTTGACGTTTGGTCTGTCGGATGCATTCTCGCCGAGCTCCTGGGTGGCCGTCCCTTCTTCAAGGGCAGAGACTACGTCGACCAGCTAAACCAGATCCTCCACATCCTCGGCACACCCAACGAGGAGACGCTCTCGCGCATCGGCTCCTCCCGAGCCCAGGAATACGTCCGAAACCTACCCTACATGGCCAAGAAGCCCTTCCAGACCCTGTTCCCGACTGCCAATCCGGACGCGCTCGATCTCCTCGACCGCATGCTGGCATTCGACCCGTCGTCCCGCATCTCCGTTGAAGCTGCCCTGCAGCACCCTTACCTTAAGATCTGGCACGACGAGACGGACGAGCCCGACTGCCCTACCACATTCAACTTTGATTTCGAGGTCGTCGATGACGTCGGCGATATGCGCAAGATGATCCTGGATGAGGTGTACCGCTTCCGACAACAGGTCAGGACGGCGCCAGCATCAGGCGGCGCTCCCGGTGCCGGGCAGCAAGCCGGTGCCAGCCAAGTGCCTATGCCTAGTGGACAGCAGCAGTGGACTAGCGAGGACCCCAGGCCACAAGAGTACGCTGGCCAGATGGGTGGCTTGGAAGAAGAGCTGGCGGGAGGACTGGATAGACGATAGACGGTCCCAACCTACCCAGAATCGTAGGTTGCCTGGGGGCTAAAAGATGTGCGGAAGAAGATTTTCGAATACAGTCAGGATCACTTAATGGGTATCATGAATGACAGCGATGACAAAGAATTGATTCAAGACTTTTTTTTCCGGGTAAAGATTCAAGGAGCGACCATGACGCCTCTGAAGCCGCCTACATGGCTCAATCTGAGCCCCGTGGTCTCATGATATAGAGAACCTGAGAAACGTTTGACTGCAAGTTTCCATAATTCTGACAGCCATACATGTCACTCCATCTGAACCGATCTCCCCTACTTTTTGGGGTAAGCAACAACAGCCCGCCGTGCGTCAACTTTGCCGTGTCTAAGACACGACGCGCCAGCCATAGCATGAGACATGACAAATGTATTATAAATTGATCTCTCTAGACCGGGGCCTGACCCATTCATCGCAAGATAGCCAAACGCTCACGAACACTCTTAATACACCGAAGATACCAGGTCGCACAATAAGTCCACATCGTGCAGCTTTATTACATGTTATCAGGGGCCACCGCGCATCACAAGGGACTTGGACAACAAGGGTCATGTGCAGACTGACCTGAATTACAAAAGTTTCTACCTTGTCTATATAAACCAGAAAGTGAACCCCTAACTCCCAAGCTTGCTTCGAGGCAAGTAAATACCAAACTTTTTTGGTCATCCGGGTATCTCCAAGCCAAATAACTCAATACAATTCCGAAGTGAAGAAGCAGTCCCGAAAGCCCCCAGGTTGTCTGTATGCTCGACAGCCGTCCCATAAATAGCCATGCAAATCGAATGAATGTTCCAACGCCGCTTGATGCCTTGTTTCAACTCAAGATGCTTTCCAGGCCGGTTACCCTTCCAATGGGTGATGCTTGTCATGATCAGGCGATTGTTCTCAGGCCTCTTAATCGTAGAACCAGTACTGGGAGGCGTACGGGACGCTGAAGGACTGCTGGGCCTCGGTGCAGGCCAGGGGGTTTCCGCCAGCGGTGACGACACGGTACGTCTCGGTCAGCCCGACCGAGAAGCCCTTGTCGTTGAGCTGGAGCCAGTCGACGGCGCCCGTGTTCATGATACCCGCATCCGCAGTCGACGGTGCCTTGACGTTGTGGAGCTTGGCGCCCTTGAACAGGACGCCAGCGCCGTACACATCAAAGGTGGGGGTCCCAGAGGCGTCGAAGTAGTGACGGCCGAGGACCTTGAGCGGCGCGGAGAGACCGTCGAGCTGCACGTCCGCATCGGGCTTGTAGGGGTTGGCCACATCAGCGGCATACTTGTTGTTGCTGGTGGGCGCGAGGTTGAGGGGCAGCTCGGTGTTGTGAAGCAGATCGACGGGAAGCTTCGCCCTCTGTTCCTCTGTGAGGGTTGTGTAGAGCGACGTGATGTCGTAGAGCACGGCTACGGCACCCCCGGACGTGGCGTTGGCACCCGCTGCGCTACACGTGTAGTTCTGAATGCCATGTCCTACAACAATAGCCTTGAGCGTGCCGTTGGCGGCAGGGAGTTCAGTCGCTGCTGTGGTGTAATTCGTGTGAGCACATGTTGACCACTTTGTATAGCATGGGACGCCTGGCAAACTTACCACCAGTGAGAGGCAGTGTAGGGGAGGCTGCCTCCTCGGCAGGAGACGTCGCTACAGGCGGCGGGGCGGTAGCTGACGGCTGTACAGAACTGCATCTCTTCCTCAAAGGGCCAGCAGAAGCAACGGCAAGAGTCGAGAGGAAGACGAGCACACTTCGAGGCAACATCTTGGTCGATTTGGGTATGTATGTACAGGGTAGATCTGAGAGGGGTCTAGCAGAGGGAGCAAGAGGCCACACAAGAAGATATTATATCTGCTGTAGAAATCCTGGCGGCACGGGTCAGGTATGGCAGGTGTAATCCGTAATGTCCCTAAAATGATCGATGGCCCGTTGCGTGGCCGCGGGCGCTTAGAATAGAAACAGAGTGGTTGGTGGAGATGAGGTTGCTTCGCTAAGCGACTAGTATTGGTAGCATTCAAAAAGCCGCCGCAGTACGGATCTCACTTGTTCCGACGAGAGAAGAGGATATAAAAAGCAATGGAATCGAAAAGGATACGAGGCTGCAGAATGAGATGATGTCCTGATCTTGAGCCGCCCCAGGAACGGGCAATGGCTTGACCTTTATAATGTCGAGATTGCCGAGAGACAAGAGAACGCGAGAGAGATAGAGGGAGAGGCTGGACTGGGCAGGCGTGCCTCAAGCCATGGCCATGGATACCCCAGTCGTAGTAGGTACATGAAGGAAAAGCAGTATACAAACCCATCTACGGTGGGACTCTCCGTTCCGTGCTAGAAAAGGCGCAGATGGGGGTCTGAAGAAACAAGAGGTGTGGGCTGTGCCACCCACGGGAAACAACAAGAGGGACCCTTGAGACCCCTCCCCTGGCTGCCATCTGCGTACCTACATACGGAGCAGTTACCAAGTTACTAACTAACTACTTGGACTCCTCCACTTTGGCAACGGGCGGCCGTGCTCGACAAGGTTGATAACTTAATTCCGGCCTAGTGCCAGCTGCAGCGCCCAGGATGGCGCGGACGGATTCTCATGAATGATCGTGACCGATGGAGCAATGGAGCTGGGGCCTCGCGTGAGACCCAGTACCAGGGTCCACCGTCTGCAGCAAGAACCTCAGCGGCGAGCCTGGACCTGGGACATGCAGGAGGAATAGTATTTTGCCCGCTTCGGTAAGGTGGTATTCATTGTGTTTCCGTGCCGCCACGCCTCACCTGAGTGAGTGAGTGAGTAAGTGAGCAGCAGGAGGAGGGGACTATTGTCACCGTGCAGCTGTTCCCACGCCGAACGGGCAAACACCCACCTTAGCACATTCGCACCCAGGGTCACATTTTGCCAGACCGGCTCGAAGTTTGGGAGCAGGTACAGATTCCCTGCGGAGCGCTACCAGAAGACAAATCCCCACACGGGAGCGGCAAAGGCTGCTAAATTACCAGTAAAGGCCAGTAGAGGCCCCTCCCAAGACACCTCTTCTTCATCGCCGCCTTGCTTGGCCACAACTCAGGTCTACCAAGAAGAAACGTGGGCCAGTGGCTTCTGGTCGCTCTTCAGAAGCGGCTCGCGGCCATGCTGGCGCGAGCATCGAAAAGTCCACTGGGCCAAGAAGAAGGAACGCTGACCACATAGTCATCAGTGAGCCTGACGAGGACGAAATTGGAAACCCTTCCTCCCGCGGGTCCCACCACACGTCTCGTGGAAGATGCCCGGCCATCCAGTAGATTGAATACCAAGCAGGCCAAGCTCTTCTCCACGAGCATCGCGGTTAACGGCCGCACCCATGTACAGTCGCCAGCTCTGATTCGATGGGAGGCCGACCCCATCCGCTCCCGTGCTGCCCTTTGGTCACCACGTCCGCCTGTTCCTTGCCAGTATTGAGTATCTCGCACAGATATAGTCTAGGATAAGCATGCCCATCGCCCTTCGCTGCCCTCACTGGCCGGATAGCCGATTTTCCAGATTACCGCGTTGCCTTTGGTCCCTCCATGGTTGTTCTGGGGAAGGGGAAAACGACTGTCAACAACATGATGTATGTATCTTCATTCCCGGGATCATGCCGTCTAGCGATAGCATTGCCCATATCGAAAGCCTCAAGGTGCCATGCTGCGATCAAGTCGGGCGAATAACCCCAGTCAATTGACTGGCTTGGGAAACTATGCACGTTACCAGCCAGAATGGAGATAGGGAGGGTCTGAGCTCGGAGTCCATCCCTTGCCTCCGGCGCATACTCCGTACTTTCTCTGCTTGCTCAGGTGAACTTGCAAATGCGACGGCTTTGCGGCCAACGTGCATGCGATTGAGGGGAGCTGAGTCGTGAGTGATCCAAGGGTGCCAATCTGTTTGCAGCCGTGCCCTGCATTCCATTGTTCCATCCAGACCACTGGGCTCGTGCCTTCGACGTTTACCTTGTCGGCTTTGCGCATTGATCTTCGCAGGTCCCAGCAAGATCGGACGGAGAATAGAACGGATGTCCCTAACCATGCGCAGGTCGTGGGATCACATTGCCTGTCACAACGTGCGCCCTACATCCTTGGCGCCAACTGCATCATTGCGACTTTGGCAAAACACCATTTCTGGAGCCTGGAGTCTCAACCGCGTTGAGAATAAATGAGCCGGGTTTGATGTCTTATCCCAATGCGGATCGGTGGCGCTCATCCCAACCCATGGGTCTCTGGGTTACCGGTGCCTCGGGATGTACATGAGAACCTGATGTATGGTCTAGCTGATACTCGGTTGAAGGCAGACATCTACCTGGCTCGCAAGCAGGTATAGCTGTTTAAGAAGCTGGGCACAATAGTAGGAGGCCCCGCAGTATCCTCACCAATAATTACATGTTTAAATGAGCCGGCCAAAGACCGAGCCTGTCTGCAGAACGCTTCTGTTCAACGACAGTGCAGCAGGGAAACCTGCCAGAAGGTTGTATGTATGCCCCCGAGCAGCTGGTGAAGCTTACATTCTCCCATGGGTTACGATCCTGCGATGCCACCCGAGGGTTTCGTCCCTCGTGTTTCGTAATCTGCGCCGCTTCCTACCCCGGCAACTTGTTAAACTTTCCAGTTGGAAACTTAGCTGCACCTTTGGACCAACCCATCTCTGGATAACAAACCAGGTTTGAATGCTCGATGCTCTTTCTTGATGTAACGCTGACACCTTTTGTTAGGCTGGGACGACGAGGGGTTTGTGTTCGGCAATGCTGCTAGAGACGAGCGTTTGCATACAAGGTAGCCAGGCAAATACGGATTACTTCAAGCGCACAACCTGCCCGCACATGAGATCAAAGAAAGAAGAGAGCAGGGAATACGATTCGGCTAAGAAATGAATAGCTAGAATAAATTCTTTACTTGCGTATAGAACAGAACGGTCGTAATCGGACAGTCGGTGTTGTGGGGCGACACCTGAAATCACCATGTCGGCCCGGGCAAATCTTCGGTGTTGGGTGATAGTGATGAACATAAGGCGAGACAATAAGCACCTGCCGTGTCATTTCTCCGATCTTGTTTCTCCGTCCCAGAAACATGGAAACCTCTCAGATATGTCGCCGTGCTAAACGGTTGACAATCTCGTTGACCTGCGCAAATGTTTCGTTTCAAGTCCGTTCGCCATGTCTGATATTTCTCTTAGCGGCGATCCGCACGGACCTGCCAGGGGTTGGTTCCTCATGAAACAGGGACCGTTAAGGGGTGCTACATAGAAGGCTGACGATGCTCGATTTGGATCGTTACTCTTATCCATTCCCCTGTTCACAAGCTTGGTCAGGTTATTCCGACGTTATTTCGACGGCATTTCGACTACATTCCTCACCACCTTGTGGAGTTCCGAACCTCTGGTTCAGGGGCCATCGACTTGGCGCCTGAAACCATCATCCTCTTCTCTAGTTCCAGTCGCCTAAGCGAGAGCCGGCCCAGACGAGAGGCCAGAGCCATTGACTTGCACATTCCAGACTCAGGTATACAATACATGGCAGAGAGCGAGTGTACAAGAGCCTCGACCGGGTGTGAGAACAACGGCGAACCGCATTGGCGATATCCACAAAGATATCGTCTACAGGGGCCCACGCAACCTACTCACCTGCTCACTCAGCTATAAGGTTGCAGGTGATCGGAGACTGTGAAGACTTACCCGTCGGAATGAGACAAACTGAGCCGATCCTGGCAGGTCTTGTGATGCTAACATACTGACACACTCCCAATCATATCAGACATTCTGGTTGATTGCTCGCTTGCGGTTATCGTCCATGAACCAACACCACTCTCGAAGTGCCTCATTCTCCCTCCTTTATCCTACATCCATCGCTCGGAACTAGAACAGTTTTTCCTCTCACTAATGCATGGGACAACCATCATTCATCTGTTTGTAGATCTTCGATTGGGCATAGCGCTACTCTTTGCATCGTGGCGCAAATCCAACCAATGACACAATATGCAGTTGGCGCCTAGACGCGTATATGATGAACCCACCTTCCGCTATATTGCCTAGTTCCTTTATCATCGCTAGGAAGGAGGATGCCCTTCCTTGACTAAGACCACATGCAGGTGGATTAGAAGCGCGTCTAGCTTGTGTCATTGATACTGCAGTTCGCATTTCGCATTTCGCTACGGACGAGGCCTATGCATCAAATGGCCGCCAAATTGGCTGCTGGACTGCGTGGCATGACTGGATCAGACTAGACAGAGGGTGCATGCCTTACAATCTTTGAGGGAACGGTGACACCTGCCAAGACATGCTCAGCTGACGCAGTAAATCTTCTCGCTGATTCGTATACCCAGTCCGCGCAGGCGGGAAGACCGCTCTTTGTTCTACTCAAGGCAACGTCAGTTTCCTACCCACTAAATGCTGGCATTGAGAAACATGAGTGACCCACGTGTGGGTGGTGGCACAGCATGCTGAAAATGTTGAGGTAGCGAACTCTTTGCCCGCTGCATCTTTCTACCTCTTTAGTCAACCCTTGGAAGGCCTATATGGCACTTCCAGAAGTCCCTTGTTGGTACAGTATCAATCTGGATGTCACGTATCTACAGACGGCGCAAGCGCTGCGGTCGATCCGAGCTGCCCCCGTCCCGAATTAGTGAGTGCTGAAGCACTGCTTGACCTCGTCGATTGATCTAAAAACATAAACCGATACCCTTGATAGCCATATCTGTTCATTCAGCCCTCCCTTTTACCTCAAACTCTCGCGCAGGTGGTACATGCTTTGCCCTGTTCATCAATCGAGACACATTGCATCATTTGTCACAGCCTCCGATGGTAAGGTGGTAATACAGTATTGATTTCAATTCATTCAATCGTTAACATGTCTAGCTTCTCGTCTAGCGACGTCCATCGTAAAGACCTTTCAGTATTTCTACTTAAGGTATATCCAGACCACATCCGCGCCTATATCTGGCCTGACAGCTTCCAATGGAAGAGACTGTATCGAAGTTTGCATACATATCTTTTCCCTTTCAATGGCCGTTGTCTAGATCGGCGAACAAGTAAAGGCTCCGCGGACCGAGTTGGCGGCAAACTGGTCCATCTATAAATATTGTTAGTTACGTGGGAACTTTCCGACAAGGGACTTGTGGCTGCCACTTACAATATCTTGGATGGCCGAATAAGTACCACCAGCAAGAGTTACCAACCCAATAAGGAGGACCATGAAGTTGACAGCCGTCTTCAACAAGTTCTTCTTAGCAAAGCACGAACCCTCTCGGATGTGCATGAACCAGAGGATGGCGGGGAAGTAGAACGTGAACCCGGAAATGAATAGCGCCGAAGAAATGGACAGCAAATCCGAGAAGAAGGGAATGGCCTCTGCAATCACCCAAGCAATGATGGTGATCAACGTGATTAAAGCCAGCCAGGTGATCCATCCCATCTTAGTGTTGATGAATCGGATGTACGAGTTTTTGAATATACGTCCGTGGATGTAACGGGCGACGACCGTTGTGTTGATAGAGCCGGAAATGAAGATGACAGGGAGAGCAACACCAAAGGCCACCTTGGACATTAAACTGCCAGCGGACAGCAAGGCTGGCGACTTGACATCCTCACCAACGAATGCGTAGACGAGGGCTCCCGTCAAGGTGTAAATGACTATTTCGATCAGACCGAGCGCCCAGATAGACTTAACGTAGTCTCTTGGGGTGTGCATCTCGTCCATGAAGGAAAATTGGCACACGGCAAAACTGTACGCGAAGATGATGTTGGTGATGGCAACAAAGGCCTCGGCGAAGGTCAGATTCTCCTTCGGCCACGCAGACCAGCTGACAGCAGCCAGACCGCCTTCGGCATTCGAGCTCTCGACACCCGTAGCAATCATGGTGATGAGAATGGCCACGATGATCGATACAAAGTCGATGTATCCCAGAACAGCAACCTCGGCGAACGAGGGAGGCACCGCCAAAGCCAGCAGAATGACGGCAGAGACGACACCAAAGACAATCGAGCAGGTGCCATTCTCTGTGATATTCTGGAATGCGATGGTTCCCGTCAGGGTGTGAGATCCAACGAGGAATATCAGTTGTAGGCAGAACATGACTCCGACGATCTCGTAACCGACGCGACCCAGCATCAGCCTTCCGGCGTCGGCGTAGTGCTTGACATCGGGAAACTTCAGCTTCACCTGACCGACAATGTAGCTGGTGTAGATGGCAACTAGTCCGAGTCCAATGGTTGTGATGACACCGGCGACCATACCAAGGCTGGCAAAGGCCGCAGGGATACTCAAACTTCCGAGGGCAATGGCCTCGACGATAAGTACGACAGTAAGACGTTTCCACCCAAGTCGGCTGAAATGAGCCACACCCTGGGCCTCCACCTCGCTTATCTCCCCGACGCGTTGATCAGTAGATGGGACTTGAGTTGGCCTGCCCATCTTTTCCTGCTCTCCCTTGGGCCCGTTCACGCTGGAGCCGCTGGATTTTTCATCCGACGAGTCGGTGACGGGGTTGATGGCATTGTGGTCGGCCATGTTGAACTGGCTGTCCTCGAGTTCGGGGGGAAGAGTCCGGGGAAGATGAGAGCGAAACCAAGGTTCGGGGAAAGTGAACGCTGGAAAGGCCCAAAGAGGGAGGCGGCCGACAGATAAAAGGAAATTCAAGGCCAAGGAGGACGCCGAAGTACGGGCAATGGAATTTGCCCTAGGTGGGTCATTTCATAGACAGTCCGGGGCGACCGAATGTATCTGGTGTTGCAGGATGTGCGCAAGAGTGAGCATCTTGGCCGCTACAACCCTGTATGACGTACCGGTCGAGGCCGTTGCGTCTGGGGTTTCCATCGTGTAGATCTAGCGACTACCGCGCCCAGGCCAGCTGGTTACAACACCGAAACCTCTGTCTTTACGTTGACCCTATAGAAACCCAGGCCGTTATCTCCTGCCCGGCAAGAATCCCCATTTTGAAACTCTTTTCGTCCGTGGCCGCGACGACAATGAAGACTGTCGAACCCAGGATGTGGGCTGGTGGTGCTTATTTAGTGGACCGTCTCGTACTGCGAGAGCGTTTCCATTACTTCATTTGGCCGAGCGTTAGGGCCGCCCATTGGACTGAGCTTGTTTTCTCGACTCATGGAAACGTGATTCTGGGTCCGTGATGAGATTATCACGAACGGCGGCGGGGGCGTGTCGTTGCCAACCAATTGTTCTAGTTGTTCTAGAATATTGATTCGTGCCTCGCGAGATTGGAAATAGGTATGCAGAAATGAAGGGTCGCCGCCATCGGTTGTAGTCGATACTAAGCTTAAGCCCAGCCATGGCCAAGACGTGAGGCTCCAGATCGCGGAGTAAAGTGCCGGGACACGGGAGCAGGGGTCCAGCCCCGTTTTCCCCGACCTCCATCACTTGGACATGCCTCGCCCCCTTGGCCGGCCTAAGCCCCATTCTGCGCCAATTCTTCACCGAGTTTTCCCGAATGAGCCTGAAGGCTCTACTGGTGGACTCATAAGACGCCAAGAATGCCAAGTTATATCATGGTAGATGCTATTAGTAAGAGGGCAACCAGTCGGGCCCAAGACCATCTTGGTAACGTGGGATCATTTCGATCTGCTTCATCATAACACCAAGTGTTGGGCCATTCCTCAAGTTTGGAAAAGGACGGGTTCAGATCGGCTTTCCCCAATAGAGTCACTCTAGCCGGGCAGGATTCACCGTCACAAGCCGAAGGTAGATCAATGCTCCTCATAGGAGGGACGAGTCGCGCGGGGTGGGGTTTCGCACGTAGGTATCCTCAACCAGAGCAACACTGCTTGAAGAGAAGTCCGGTAATCCGACTCTTCATTTTAATTTACCCGAGAACCGACGTGTACAGTATCGTCTCCCTGGTCGTTGAGGTTTTGAGTATAGACAACCTCCGGTGTGTCGTAAGCCTCTGCTTCACTTGCAAGTGCTGGGCGATGAAGAAAATTCACGAGGCTTTCATTGGACTGAGTGGTAGCCAGACTAGAGGCAGCAGCCACTGTCCCGGTCCGCGCATGGTGGCGCAGAAGGTGCCAGCCTTGGCTCCGTCACGGCGCGCCAGTCGTTTTGTGCATAAAACCCCCCCAATGAAAGCAACCAGCTAACACGAGATCCGTTGCTCGTCCTCTGAGACCATGGCGTGGTATCCTCCTAGCCGTCTTTGGAACCCTGGACTAGGTATCATGGACTCATGGGGCCTCAAACCCCCTAGTTGCTTGTTTGCAATGGGACATTGCATCGAGAAGGTACATCTCAACTTCATCATCAGCCCGACTCTCAGCGCTGTTTGCGGTCGAACTCCATTGGAACATTGGAACGCGGAATGTTGATGCAAGAGACGCACAACCTCGGCAGCCCGCTAGTCTTCCGGGAGCCGGTGCTTCCCCGACGACGCCTCATGTTTGGCAGGGATAGATGAAGAACCTCTACCTGTTGCATGCTTCATTCGTCGACGCGGAACGGGTCTTTTGCCGGAGATATTACCCAACGTTCGAGAAGACGGCGCGGCCGCAATGGCCAAGAAATCCATTGTGTCTAGCGGAAGACGCCTCTAGTTGTCCTTCGTCGATGACATGGACGCGTGGGTGCTTGCATATAGCAAGCTGCACCATTCTCTGGCCTATACTGGTTTCTTGGACTTAGCTGCGTCCTTTGAGTGGGGGATCCCTCTATTCTTGGGCTGCATACTTCGTCGCTCCCGTCGGGTTCGTTGGGGTCCAAGCCGCGTGGCGACATCACTCGTGCATTGCTGGCGATTGGCAAGGCTCTTGAAAGTTGCCCAGATGGAGCCGCAAATCACAGCCCAGCGTGCATTCCCTTAATACCGCTTCCTATGATAGTTGGCGAAGTTGTTAATTATGTGCAACAACAGATGGCACGGGCCTTGCATATCGGTACCATCTCAGGCCGCGTTAGCGATTCTACTCTCTCCCACATCCTAAGTAGTATGTCTTAGGCCCCGTCTTGGTCTATCCCTGATCGCTGATGGCAACCAGACTGCCAGACTACCAGACTACGAGCACGCGGCTGTTGTCTCCCGGAAGCAACCAGCCACGCTTTTCCTCCGGCGGTCTGTAGGCACCTTGCCGAGAGACTCGGATGCGACTAATTTGGTTGCAACATCTGAAACAGACAAGCGTGAGCTGGGGCAGTCCGCCGTCTCGTTCTGGTCCTGCAAAATGGTGTGTGATCCATGGTGATGATTCCCGAGTCCGGATGCGCGCCAAAGTACAGCCGGTTGGCTCTACGGCATCGCTACTGAAGGCGGCAGATTTTCCTCGCCTCCACCAATCTCAACGCATGGTGTAAGGCACCCACCCATCGTGAACCAATCAACCGCTCCTACACTTGTAGTTTATAGAACCAAATCGACTTGGAGCAAAGCATCCAGAAGAGCCGGCCCTGAATCCTAAGCTTTGAGAGTCACCGAGTCGGTGCGAAAACCCCCAACCCAGTGGAAGAAGTAGACCTGTTTATTTACCCTGCCCATCAGGCATTACATAGATGTGGGCTTCTGGATTGGCCCAAGCCTTGCCTTTGGCTGTAAAGAGTCTGTGCCATCAATATCACGGGATCCGAGTCTGTGTATTGGCCTGGGGCTGGGCCTCTTCAACATACGCTTTGCCTCACTGACCTCGAATACACCCGGCATGGCCCCATCCGCCTGACATCCTACGGGGTACTCCTCACCCTCAGTTAGGTCCTAGATCACGCTTGTACGGTGCTACGTTGGGAATACCGATGGCCAATTAGGCCCCTAGTCCCAGAATATGAACTGGGCACCTTGACCAATCAATCTGATGCGGTGTTACCCGAAACGGATAGCTGCATTGACTTTGCGAGACAGAGTGGCAGAGAACTGTAGTATGCCGCTGAGACAAGTTAAAAAAGGCCGCTCTACGCTTTGGCTTATCATGTGCGCGTCATGCTACTAGTACTACTTGTCAAACTGAGTTCCAACAGGGCACGCAGAGGTTCTATTGCAGGGATGGTAGGAATCGACAGGGTGCATCGGCCGGAGTGTTCGTTCGACTCTGCCGAAGGAACGTGAGGCAGTGTTCTTGTCCCCCAAAATCTGGACTGATCAACTGCCCATCTCGGACAGCGACTCATAATTCTAGACTCAACACGGCTTACCACTCATGCAGGACCGATGACAATTGGCGACATCCCCTGGTGCACCAATGTTTCCATCGTCCATTTCCATAGTTGTTTCTTCCCGTCCAGTCCCTTTTTGCTGGACGAACCAAATCCAGTCGGTGACCTCACATGCGCATGAGCCGATTTGTATCAATGGCCGTCAGTCCGACACCGCTCTGAAATTCAGGAGGCATCTCAGCCGCCTCGACAGCCTCTGATGCTTTTACCCGTTGCACTGGGTCCCCCCACACCAAAAAAAAAAAAAAAAAAAAAAAAAAAAAAAAAAAAAAGGTTGGGGGTGGATCGTATCTCTAGAAACGTGCGAGGCCAAGTCGGTCGGTGCCCTGCATTGCAGAGCAGTAGCGTAACTGTGTGCCAAGCCTAAAGTGACTCTGTTAGCTATCGCTGCAAACATGACCGTTTTCCTGCAAGACATTGCATTCCATGCTTCTCTAGATCCCCAGATTCGAAAGTTCTTTTTTGGCTGGCAAATCGGAAGCTCGATGCTCGACCCGCGCTTGAGCCGTCCAATCCGCTTGGTGCCGCCGTTCGTTGCAGAACCGTCACCCCCCCGTTGAAGAAATGACGAGTCACCTCACACAAGGCTGTCAGAGATTGACACTGCGCAGTGTTGGGCACGCCATTAGGAGCTGCTGAGAGATCCCCGGGTCACAATTTCTCCATACGATTTGATACCACCAGCCAATGGTGCCTTTTGATACCTTTGTCCAAGCCGGCGTGTAAGGGTCGAGTGACCAAGGTGAACTCTTTCTTTCAATGACGCCAGCAGCCCGGCTGGTCAGGCAAGGCTCTAGTAGCTGGCGGCTCGACTTGCAAGTTTTCGCGCAAGAGGTGAGAACTTTTCACCTGCATGAGCAGGTGCGTGTAACGCGTTGCCATCCGCCGGCCTCCAGGATTGTCCCCGTTTGCGTTGTGCCATGAATTTGAATGCTCTGCATTCAACGAATAGTGACACAAACATGGCTGAGCCGAAGAATACTCTGGACATTCATTGAAAGTTTGCTGCGCTGCCTGTTGTCACTTGCTAACAGCCCTCATTGACGAATGAGCGAACCAAATTATACTACTGCTTCATCCGGTTTTCTTGATGCTATTATTCACCAAAGTGCAGTGTACTTTCCTATCAAGGTCAAGCCTCCACTATTTCGTTCTCATTGGGCTAAGAATCGTTCTGTTGGCCGGGGTTTCCACTTCCCGTTTGACTGTCTTCCCCTTCGTGGCGGGCTCCGTCCCTATTCGCTGGGGCGAAACGGCCGGGGCAGACCCAAGATCTGGCTGTTGGATCTGCTTCGGAGCGTAGTATATGTCGTACACATCCTATTTATGCATGTACTGGGGGCGATAAGAATGGCTGTTGTGCATGCAACATCTTGACCTCAGCTATGTCTCTATATCGTTGATCGCTGGCGTTTCCTGAAGCTCCAGAACTGCGGCCTTGTCTCACCTAGGTTTTCTCCTCATTCACATGGTGACACGAGCATCGTCAATGAAAGTGACCTAGGTATGTTTGCTTTCGCCGAAGACTCCGCGTAATTCGGTGGCTGTTTCCTTTGCCAATTCATTGCTTTGCAGGTGACATGTTACTTGACGAGTTTGGGACTTAACAGGACATGTTTTCCGGGGACCCATTCACCCAAGAGATTTTCCATATTTAGACGAAGTCATGGTTTCTCAGATGTCTATATGGCATGCAAGTTGGCGCGACCTTAACCTAAGTTCATGATCGAGAGCTGTGACCACTGGTGCAGGTTGCCAGCTTCGAGGTATGTGGTCAAGGGACTGCATAAACTCGCCTACCTGCCTAGGAGCATGGGGCCCAAGTCAACGAAATTGTCGTGCGATTTGGATAGATGTCGTCGGTCTTAGAAGAGGATCCCGACTAGGCTTTGTGCTAAATCTGGAGATCCAATCGACACTGATCTAGCCAACGCTTAGCTGCGACTGTCTCCCATACCATGCAGCCATTGAGAGGTCAATACCGTTTGTACAGTACTTTCAGAGCCTCGCAGGTCATAGAAGCCTGGCCTTGATAATCTCTACACATGGCCGCCCCCTCACGCATGCATCTGCAAGCACCCGTCCGTGGTGTTACCTTGTAGGATCCCTAGGAGGATCTCACGGGGAGCAAACCTCTTGACAGCTGTCGTGGACCTTGTTGATGAGTAGTAAAAAGTGACCAAATCACGGTAACATGAACCTTGAAGGTCGTTGGTGTTAGAATATAAACAACTTCCCTATTTGTTGGGGATCTGTATCGTAATCGTGACACCGGGTATAACAAGTCTGGGACTTGCAGTCTCCATCCCTCCCCTCAATCTCTTGCCCTGAGATCTCCTTCTTTTCCTCCCGCTAACTGTGGTTTGATTAAGTCTCTGAAACAGCCGGGTCTGACAATAAGAGAGACCTGGTGAAGCTCGAACTCGTCAAGCTGAGATTTCCGGTCTGCAAGCCGAAAGCCAGCTGTCAAACATACAGGCCCCCCTGCGTCCCTCGTCAAGAGTTTCTGTCTCGCCATTATCACAATAACTTCTGGCGCATGCAGAGAAGAACACAGTCCCACGAGTTCATGCCATCTTACACAGCACGACATCCGGAGACTTGTTCCTATCTCTGAAACATCTCACGCGGTTCGGTGGGTGGCAAAAACAATGGTAACTCCAGCCGTTTATACCACCAGCGAAGCAGGCCGACGATATAGCCGGGTCTGCCCTCCATACCCTCTTTACTCAGACCGGCGTTTCCACCTTCCATCATCTCACGACCACCGAGTTTCGACCATGACCGAACGGGAACCTGACGACTCAACGCAGCCGCGCAAACGGATTGCGGTAGCTGTGAGTGAACGGACATACCACGCCCAAACCTCCTGGGTGGTCTCACGGTACTGACAGAGTAATACCAGTGCGGCCGTTGCAGGAAGAGAAAGATTCGATGCAGCGGAGAGAATGAGAATGGCGGCCAGTGTTCGAACTGCAAGAATGCGGGTCATGAACCATGTCTCTTTTTGAGGGTAAGCCCTTAGCCCCTGACCCTAAGAGACATACAATCGACCTGGTTCACCTCCTGATCAAGACATTATAGGTCTCTTCAACCGAGACGCCGATGAGGGACGGAGGTGATTTCGGCTACAATGTCGAGGCTGCCCGTGCCTATCATGCTCGAGGGGCCGTCTCTCCTCACAATACCGTTTCCCAGTATGCCGACATGTCTACGGGAGATATGATGGCTTATCGAGGCGGCACATATCCTTCGTACAGTAGCAAGGGATACTATTCAACCGTTTCAGGGTGGGGAGGAGCCTATCCTGAGGATGGAGCTGACTACAGCCTCAACTACTCTTCATACCCACACTTGAACCAAGATCCTGTCCATTTGGTCCATGGGTATCGATATGGCTCCAGCAGCAAGGCTCCTGTCTACGTCGATACAGAAGCATCCACCTACTCCTATGGCAACCTGGTGCACCGTCCAGCTGCGAACAGCGACCTGCCAAATTTCTCCTTGTCTGGCATGGCAGCATCCCTCCCTACACCATCCGACCGCTTGCCCAGCGCCAGCCGCACACTGCCCAGCTCCTCCTCTTACCGAGCGGATGGACTGTCAGGATCATATTCGGGGAGCAAGGCCTCTACTTCACAGTCATCGGATGTGGGATACGGCAGCTTTGACTCCTACGGTGCAACAGCAACCCTACCATCCAACTTATCTACTCGATCGAGCCAGTCCGAAGCTGGTGGATACGACTCGGCTTCAGGTGCCGCGGATGACGGACTCTACGGATCCGAACACCCCTCCTACCGATCTGTCCACGCAACCAACAGCTACATATACAGCGACAGACTCGATAGCTCCCGACGGGACTCCCAATCCAGCGGCGGAGCCAGTACCGGTTCCATCCTCTCTAATGGCCAAGTTTACCTCCCCGAGTCTCAGCCCCATGCCGTAGCTCACGGATATCCGGTTTCTGGTGCAGCTACCGACTCCCAGGCCGGAGAGGTCGAAACAGCTACGGCAGCAACAGGCGCCGGTGGAAGCCGTGCGACGTCGCGAGTCCCAACGGGTAGGGACCGTCGGGCTGCAGGCAGTCTGCGGGGCATATAGTAGGTATACCACCACACACCACCCCTCCCAGTCGGCCGCGGATATTGGACAACGGCGAAAACCACGATGTGCACCATTCTGCTGTGTTACCCATGTTGAGCGGGGTCAGCCCTGGGCGTGGAGATCTTCCCCCCTTGCTGTCAGGTACGGGACAGGTCGTCCGCCGTCGGGTCCGTCTGAGCAGGATCTGTGGCTTCTTCAATCCTGGAAGGCTCCCTGTCGTTTCTTGTTTTGGCTTGCATTGGCGGCTTCTATTATTCAATCCGACGCATCGCTGACGGGCCTGTCAACTGTCTTGTGGCGTTCTGCATTATCAATCTACACCGGACCTTTCACCTTACACGAACCCCCCTCCCAGCTTAAGGCACGAGGTATCATTTCTTCGCCAGGCCTCGAAGTCGGAATCGGCTTCAACGCTCACCTCTGAAGGACTATTTATCGCTAAAATACCACGGCTCAGCCCTGTGTAGCATGTTCGTGTTGCCAACAGATGTGGTTGTGCAGATGCAAGCAAGGGACGTCGGTCGTTCGGGCGCCTAGTCCAGGACCTTCCATCGCCTGCGCCCTTCCCAATTTCCTCATACCAATCCATGCCTTTCTGTCGCGTCAACTGTGGTTGTGCGTGGCTGAGCTGCCCTTTCTCGGACTGTATGTCTGATTACCTGTATATCGTCATGTCCTATCGACAGGGGTTCCGGGATGCAGAAAGCTTGCCCTCACGCTTCAACAAAAGAAAAGGTGGGGGTGCAAGGCTGAATTTCTTTATACGAGCGTTCTTTATCGGTCGTGACACTCTTTCGTCCCATGTCGGTCTTTTGTGTTTCCCCAGTCATCGCATCTTCGCCGGCGGGTTCTAAAAATGGAAAAGCGTTTCTCTATTTCGTCACTGTCGGGTAGGTTCTAGGTGCCCTCACCCGGCCAACGCAAGAGGTTCCTGGCGTTGACAGGCCTAGGCCGTACGAAAGATTGGTGGTTTAATTTGGAAATTTCCTTTGACACGTGTGCTGGTCACATATCGTAAGTGGTTTTGGGGAATAGGGACGGGCCTCAACCGTGGCGAAGAGAGTGGGTTAGCGAAGAGTGCATTTTGTTTTCAAACTTTTGATCATCCTCCAGCCCCTTGTTTGAAGTTGACGGGTGCTAGTTGGACTCCTGGATAGTTGGTTTGGTAGATTGTCAAGAATTCGCGGCATTGGTGGGATTGCGTTCACTACATCAGCATATTAGAGAATCGCCACAGGTCGCCCTACTCTGCATAGGTTGGATACAGTCCAGGAGGATACGTGCAAGTTCAAATCATCTGTCAAACCACATCACTATACATGGTCATAATACAAGTATCTATACTTCAGGTTCGATTATATTTCGGTTTTCGATTCAGCTAGCTGACACGAGGATCCACATGGCCACTCTCTGCACAGTACACCTAGTAAGACAGAAGGCTAGTACCCACTATTTTGCTCAACTTATGATTTAGTCACATATATCGGACTCTTGTTCGAGAGATCGCGCGCCTTGGGAGTGGTCGAGTAATCTTCGAAGAGCTATTGCATACGCTCATTGCCTAGCCCTGGGCAACCGAAGTCTGAGAGTGCTTCCACACCTTTATCCCTTGGGGGATGCCCGCAACGTACGCCGATTGAAGTAAAGCTCACTGGAACACTTGACTTGCTTCTTGGATTATCGACGACAATGGCCTTGAGTGTCGGTCGAACTTTCGACTCAGGTGTTCCTAGCCCGTTCCGTCGAATCCCGAGTTTGGGATTCAGCAAACATTCCCATTTTGGGGATAGCGACTTCCAGGCAGTGCTGTCTCCGGCCCCTGCCGAGAGGTCAAGGGCCATGACAAGCGAAGACGCATATGAATATCTGCCACTCCTCCTGTATCAGACATCGAAAGTACATGATTCGAGCTCGCGACCAGTGCCCCTTTGGTCAGTGAAACCTGGTTCGGAGCTTAGGTCTTGCTGCGATTCTACCACAGCTCCCTTTCCCCTGGTGTTCTGACCTGAGTGCATCCCTTGACACCATGTTCGTCCGATTTAATTGATATATGAGATTATTTTTGACGCGAAAATGTACTTAAGCTACGTTTGGCCTCCTTAGATCAGTCGGACCGGTTCCCTCACTGCAATTCCTGTCGAATAGACTCAGCCCCGATCGACCAAAATGAGAACATCTACGACAACTATTATCGCACTGCTCATGGCCAAAGGTCAAGCGCAGCAATGCCCAACTGGATCAGGTGTTGGCATGATTGTTGCACGGGCTTCTACAGAAGCACCAGGCACAGGCATTATCGGTGCTGTAGCAGACGATGTTGCTGTCCAGATACCGGGCTCTACCATTACGGCTGTCGACTACCCAGCTACGCTACAGAACTATCAGTCCTCAGAAGGTCAAGGAGTGGCTGCAATGACACAATTGGTGCAGAACTTCACGGCCAGCTGCCCCGATGCCAAGATGGTTCTGATGGGTTACTCTCAGGTAGCGCAGCTCATACACTTGGGTCGTAACTCATATTGATTATGTCAAAGGGCGCTCAAGTTGCAATGGATGTCCTTTGCGGAACTAGCGAGACTGGCTTTGCCACTACGGAACCCGTGGCATCTGACAACGGTATGTATAGTTCAAAGGCCCATTTCAATATCTGAATGCGGCTGACGGCCAATGCGCAGTGGCAGCAGTGGTTCTCATGGGCGATCCCAGCTTTACACCTGACCAGGCTTTTAATGCCGGTACTGCCACAAACGAAGGGGTGAGTTTCTTATCCATTACACTTCAGGCATGTGCTGAAGAGGTGTGGCTAGCGTTTTCCCCGGCAGGATATTGCGTCTTGCGGCGCTACCGACCGCATTGCGTCCTTCTGCAATGCGGGCGACACGTTTTGTGATAGCGGGCTGAGTCTACAGGTCCATCTAAGCTATGTCCAAACGAACGGTGCGGATGCAACAAAATTCATCATCTCAAAGGTCGGTGTTGGCGCTTGAGATCTGGTGTCCCACCAGAAGTGAGGCCTTCTCCAGGCCTAGTCAGTATAAACGACCGCACCATCCACTTCTACCGATCCGACGCTATCAAGCAAACACAATAAACTTGGTATCGATACCCAGCGTCTTTCTTCACCTCTTCAGACGATGAAAGAAATAAATCAGCACGTGGCGTAACTACGATAGATTTTATACTTACACATGTATGACCAGTCTCCCTCCACCTCGTGCCCCTAATACGTATCCATTCATCGTATATTCGTAACCGGCGTCACACTCTGGACAACAGTCATCTTGTCGTGACAGCATTATCTGAGCAGAGTAAAAGTTACATTAGCTATCTGAAAGTCGACTGCATACCACGGTTCTATTCAAGGTTATAGATGAAAGAGTGACTCAACCCAAAGATTAGGGCATTTGACGAGCAGTCATGAAGCTATGAACTGGATTGTCTGAACTTGCTTTTATCTTCTGACTTAGGCACGGGCTCCATCGTCTTTCTAGGCTAGCTGCATGTCAATGTCACACATGTACCGTGGCCTGCCTCATAATTCCACACGAGCTCTCACTGCAAACAAGACGGACTCGTGCGGAACGTTACGTGGCTCTTTCTCTTATAAGACAACTTGCCGCCATGTGGGCTTGCTCCTTCTTGGCAACAGAAAGCCATACTTTAGTCCATCCTCGCCTCTCCACATCCATTCACGTCCGACTGCATATGAGGCTCTCGCCCCTAGCGCCAGCTGTTGGCCCGCTGATTCTAGCAGCAGAGGCTCAAGCTCGCCTCCCACGCGACGTCGAATACTGGGCACAGGCTAAAAAGAAGTTTCTGTTCCTCGTCGTATTGTGGGACAAGACCGGAATTGCGGACGTGGATTTGATGCTGCGAACACCAGATGGCCGACGGAGGTCGAGATCGATTACATGAGGTATACAATGACAATACGCTCAGTTGAAGCCTTACGCTGAGATATACAGATGCTTACTCGTGATGAACGTTCTGGATACCACTCATGGATCTCCCTAATGCGGTCTATACGGTCTGAGTCACCGATGCCCAGGGCTCGGACCTTTCACCTGAGTTTCAAGTCAAACAAGGGGCGATTCCTTCAGTAGACGTCGACAAGATTATTCGAGGCAATACGCGGGCTGCAGTCCAAGTCCTCGTCATCAAAGAGATCATGTCGCCACCGGACTCGGCGCCGAGCTCTGTCCTGCTCACTGCGCCTGGAGCGAACTCTCTCCAGTGGCCGTTACACTGTCATAGCTCCACTGAGTCCATAACCAGTATTGTGAGTTCCTTTGTTCAAGTATCATCATCCGCCTCGTTAGTCTTCTCAACGTGGCAAGGTGCAAGTGGCCTGATGCTCGGACCGGACAGCGGTGATAACCCCACGACAAGGCCGTCTCTCGAAGGGAGTCGGGGTTTAAGCACTGGCGCTGCGGCTGGGATAGGGGTTGGCTCAACGCTGGCTGGGGTCTTACTACTCCTCCTCGTCGTCGGGGTTTGTATCCACTCTCGGAGACAAAGGTCCCAGGGCGAGCATCGTGTACGTTCCGAGAAGGCGCCTGCGAGATAAGCAATCAAATTGGGCAGTGCGGCAATAGGTCAAGCACAAAGTCAGATCTAATGAATAACAAGTTTTGGACAGTCACAAGAGCATCTGAAAGGGCGACAATAGGCTACTTCATGGCGGCAGGTGGTTTAATAACCATGGGTTAGGAAGCCGATATCTTACTGATCTATCTTGTACTCTATGTTGTCGTCGCCTTTTCCACTGTCTTTCACTGGATGCTCAATTTGGGGGGTCGCCGCCTATCTGCGTGATGCGACCTTCCACTCGCGGCGCAATCGGCGTTGTCCAGTCGACATCAAACTCGTTTTGGTTGAGCTCATCGGCGACTTTGCACTCGACGCCCGCGATCTTCGCCCATTTGCCAAAAACCCGACGCATGATCTGCAGCTCCTTGTCGACTCCCTCAACGTCTTTCTCCGCCTCGTGAGTTCCCTCGTCTTCGCTATCGCTCTCCTCTTCTCGTGGCAGGACACTCCCTCTTCTCGATCGTACCTTCTGCGGCGTCCAGTTGTCCCAGCCGTGGCTCTTACTGGCTGAAGGGCTGGTCGGAGTTGCTTGAGGAGTGGGCTGAAAGTGGGGGTGACATGCGCTCACTTTCTTGGAAACCTCATTCCAGTGGCGGTTTATGGCGTTGCCCCAGTTCTTCCACTGGCCCATTACCCGGAGTGACATAAAGTATTGTCGCAGCATCATTGAGATCAAGATACCATTCTCTTCGGATACGATCTCCTTGGCCTTTCCACCTTCCTCCTCTATTAGAAGCGAGTCGAAGCCGTCCTTTCCTCTGGCCATATAGCCTCTCGTGACCAGAGTGTACATTTTCTCCATATCGATAGGCTCATCGCCAATTGTAGCCTTCAAGATCCTTGATCCGACGGCCTTGTTGGCATCGAATGTGAATTTGATGTTCGAAACCTGGGGGAACCGACCCTCGAGCGCCGGGTACTGGGATACACCATTCTCCAGAGCATCCCAGATTGCCTGACCTGTGACCTTGATGACCACTACTGGGTCCTCAAAAGGGAAGCAGTTCATGATATCCTTCAGGAGGATAGGACCAGGCGGATAGATCTGATCGCCGCGGATGGTCCCCGAAGCCATGATGCAACACTCACCAGAGTAATGGTGGCGCATGATGTCACATACCCAATTGGCAATGTTGCTCTCCTTCAACCGTACAGTCCTAAAGCGGGCATCCAGCGGCGCAGCGGTGTAGCCGATAGGCTTCTGGAGGGTTGACTTGAGGCTTGCAGTCAGCTTCTCAACCAGCTTGACAGTCTCGTCGTGCTGCGGGATAGCCGAGGTAACATCACGCCGGATTATGTCAATGTCCCATTTCCTAGACCCATTACCGGCTCGCCGGGCCTCGATATACGACAATTGCTTGAAGTCCGTCCTAGGATCAGTTAGTAAGAGGCTGCTCTGTGGGCTTTGGTTCCAAACCATACCCCGATCGTAAGACATGAGTGCCCTTGATGAACGAGTGGTTGTAATAGTGATCGTGTCCGCCAAGGATGATGTCAATGATGCCATCAGTCTGCTCCGCCAGCTTGTTGTCATTTGGCTCGCGCATGTGGGTGACGGCGATGACAATCTCCGCGCCCTCGGCACGCAGCTTTGGAACCAGTTCCCTCGCCGTCTCGCTTGCCGATTTGTAGATCAGGTCCGGTGGCAGACTGTTAATTGTGGCCAACCATTCCCGTTCGCCCAGGCCAATCAGGCCGACCTTGACCCCATTGGAAGTGGTGATCATGTGTGTCTTCTTCGCATTGCCAATTGGAACAGACTCCCCGAGTGCAGGGTCAAGCACGTTGGCAATGAGCCACGGAAATTTGCACTTGGAGGCCAAGTTCCTGAACTGGCGTACCCCGAAGTCAAGATCGTGGTTCTGCATCAATGCAAGTCAGCCCAAGGAGCTTCTAACGTGCCTCCAAACCTTACCCCTAGAGCCGCAGCGTCTGTGCCTATGTTGTTCAATAAAGGAACCATGTGGGCGCCTTTCGCGTGTGTCAGCCATGCTCCAACAAGAGAAATGTGCCGATGGCACTGGGATTGACCTGATCGCGTTGGGGGTTTGCGGTGTTGTCATTGTCGCTGCCCAGTGCCCAACTGGCTTCAAGTCTTTTTTTAAGTACTCCGAGCTACATACCCTTTGTTATAGAGCTTTCGAGACTCGGGTTGAAGGCATCTCCAGAAAACAAGGTCACCAGGTCCGGCTGGCCTTTCCACTTGGGATCTTCACGATAGTGCTTCACCAGGCTCATGAAGCGGGCCACACCGCCAACTGGCTCGGCCGAAGACGAGTCCACGTGATAGACATCATTGTAGTGCAGGATCCTGAGGTCGGGAGGGCCGTCGTGCTTGCCTGAGCTGTACGTGACGGACTCGTCGGGCGGAGGCTTGGACTTCTCAGGCATAGCGAGGCAGACAAGGCAGGCAATGGGCAGTTGGGCTGTCGTTTCGTACTGAACCTGATGCTCAAATGCCGGGAAGGCTTGCTCGCTGAATCGGGGAAGTGGGCAGGTGTTTTGGGTGGTGTCGCGCTCCGGCGCTGGCCCAGCGTGGGCGGGGCCAGGGAGGGACGCAGCGGGAGGCTATGCTGCCAGGGACCAGAACCCGCGCGGGGCAGCCTATCCTAGCGCCAAGGATCTGTGACAGGGGGCCCAGCAGTGAGGTAACCACTAACATCACAGGGAATCATAAGCCCGTCAGACGTCAGTCTTCCTAGGGCACATCGCCAAATGTTCTGCATCAGATGCCACTTGTCACAGCCAAATATTGGGGGCGACGAAAGCTGGTTTGTTTATTTTCACACGACGGGTGTATAACTGCTGCACCAAGGACCATTGAGTGGCCCTTTTTTCTTTTTCTTTCTTTTTTTTGTTCTCTCATGATTATGCCCCTCTCCACCCCTGTCGTCGAGCATTGAATCAACCCAAATTCCGGAAAAGTACATGGGAATCTCCATGCTCTGTGGCACCAATGGAAAGCAAAGACACGCAACGCTTTCCGAGGTGTTCATGGCTCGCCTGGCCAGATGACATCCGCGAGCGCCCTCACCAGCTTCAACTTCGCGATCATGTCATCATGGGTAACCGAGTTGCCCAGATGATGGCTCGCAAACCCACACTGCGGGCTTACGCCAATCCTCTTCAAGGCCTCCTCACGGGTCTGCCCTGCCCCCTTGGCTATGATATCGGCAGCCTGAAACACCCTGCTTTTCAGCTCGTCGATATTCTCTAGTTCGGGGAACTTGCTGGTGATGACGCCTAGCACGACGTTCTTGTGTGGAGGAAGCTCCTTCAGCGGGGCGAAAGTACCGGCTCGCTCCGTGTCGTACTCGAGAAAGTAGGTGTCAGCGTTGATGTCATTGAAGAGCTTCGTGGCAATACGATCGTAGCCTCCCTCGGAGAAGTGTTTGCTGTACGCAAAGTTGCCTCGGCAGAGGTGGATGCCCAAGTGTAGATCCGCCGGGCGGGAGCTGATGCAGTCGTTGTAGAGCTTGATGTACGAATCAAGCAACGCATCCGAGTCCTCACCGTCGTCCTTGAAGCCTGCCAACATCTTCTCGGAGCAGAAGTCTGTAGGTACCAATCAGCCCGAACTACTGACTGCATTCACAGCACGCTTACAAGCAAGGTTGGGGTCATCAATGGTGACATTCCGACAGCCAGCATCATACAGAGTCTGCAGCTCCGCCTTGTAAGCGACCGCAATATCAGCAAAGTACTCGGCGTCGTTGGCGTATACGTCTTTGGGGTACGCGTATCCCTTCTTGTATCGCAGGTGATACCACTCCGGAGCAGCCAGAGTGATCTTGAGTTCCTTGACCCTGTCTGCGGGAACCAGCTTCTTGAGATAGTCCCAATCGTGGATGTACGAGCTGCCGACATGCTTGATCTTGCCCGTGCACACGATGGACTCGCCTGGCTTGTGACCCGTCTCGGCTGGGGGATGACATATTAGTGGAGGTTTATCTACGAGGACAGTCACGCTCTATTGAACCCACTGAAAGCCGCGGTATCTGGCACGTAAAGTCTGAACATGTCCCAACTGGGGTTTGAGATCTCCTCAAACCCCTGCAGATTGGGGAAGAAAGTACCCCAGAACTGATGTCGACGGTACTCTCCATCGGTGATGGCATGGAACCCAAGGTCGAGTTGAGACTTCACAATCTTGTTGATGGCCTTGTCTTCGATGGCATGGAGTTCTTTGTCCTGTGCAATTTCCAAGGCTTTGGCAGAATCGAGTTTGACCCGTTTCTCGGTCAGCTCTTTCGGCCTCAATAACGAGCCCAGATGCTCAGCTCTGAAAGGGGGTCGCTGCTTGTTGCCCGTCATGATGTCGACTTGGTGATGAGGCAGGTTGTAGAAGGACGTAGATCTCGGTTCTTAAGCGGCGCAGAGTGAGTTCACCGGTGTCATCGGTGGTCTTTATAGGATCAGCTTCTGAGGGATTCGTGTGGGGTATCATTGACAGTCGCGTCCCAGGCGACTGGACCGATGATCGTATCAGCAAGGGGGCTGCTGAGGGGTAACCAACCGAGTTGCAGAACGAAAGAGTCTGTGATGCAAAGATGATCTTGTCGTATGCCATGATTGGGTCAAACCCTTGCATACCTGCCCCTTTCTGGACAACGTTACCAGGGCTTGCTCTCTGAGCTGAACGACCGGCATCTTGTAGAACTCATGTCACCAACGAAGTCTGCAGGCCACCCCGCATACCCCACCCTTGGTAAAATGCGACAATGGATGCCGTTAGAGTCGATCACTTTACCTACCGAGAGGTGACTGTACAAGAACTTGCACAGTCTGGCGCAACTGGTAGCCAGTCAAGAGCCTATCCATGATTGGCCGTGACAGGAAACGACCGTGCACATGCTAGCTTGAAGGCAGGCAGTACATGCAGTAGCAGTACCTAGGTACCCAGTAACTCCTCTGCAAGTTTACAGTGGTGGCGTGCGTTTCCAATTCTTCAAGGACGCATATGGAATGGCCATCGAGGTACTTGCGGTGTTGGCTGTCTCTGTTCGCTGCACGCACACGGTATCAAATGAACAGCGACCAGGGACATGGCCGAAAGGGCATCTGACTGGTTGGGGCTTTGCTTAATGTTCTTCCCAGGGGCGAGCAACCCCTGGCCTTTTCGCACCCGAAGCGCCTTTGCTACACGACAACCTGTAGCAAGCGTGGCTCTTTTGAAATCGTACGCCTATCCAATTAGTCATCAGAATATGTCTCCTAGGAACAATGCCTGCGCGCAGGGCAGCGAGGGCCGCGGCCTGGTATGAGTGACGTCATACGCCAAGGTGCATAGGTGAGCCAGAACAAAAAAAACAAAATACCTAGGTTTCTCTCGTGCTTGTGCGGGATACTGCGTTTCCCTACATTCAATGGTACGGAATGCTAAATCCACGTACAAGTATAGAGTTGATGGGACACACTTATTACTTGTTCATATAAGGCCCGGCGCAATGTCCAGTTGATAGGTATATTGAGATGTCTCGTTGCAGATACCCAGCCCAGCGGCATCCCTATCCCTAGGGGCTGGGACGTACAAAGCTAAGGTAGTGTACCCGCCAGCGCCCCGGAGTGACGCCAGACGCGGCCTTAAACAGACCCCGGCTCCCGAGTCCATTGTCTCTGCGCGCGCGTCATCGCTATCATCGTCATCTGAGCCGCCATGCAAAGCGATCGCGTGTTCCTGCAATTTTCCTACGCCTTGGTAGGAGCCTCGCGATTCTTCCTCTAGTATATACACGACGAAGATGTATCATCTCCATGTACGACCTGACAGAGTGACCGGTGCTAACTACTAATTCTCCTGGGCGCCCCAGATGGAACTCCCGGCACCGTACCGCCCGTTGTCATACCTTCTACAGGGCAAAGAGTGTTGTAGGTGCTTCTGATACCTGACATCTCTACGCCCCTTAGTCCATTGCACAGACGTCGCATCTTTACCACAACGTCTTATACACACCCCGAGAAACAATGGCGGCAACTTCTGCCTGTGTTGACGGCCTCCCGCCAGAGATCGTCTCCCAAATTTTCGACCACTTATCCACCAGGGCACCGTCCGAGGTCCTTCTTCACGAGCAGCCGAGAGAGGACATGTTCTTGTCCACGAGCAACTCGTCAAGTAGTCACAGTGAGAATGGCCTTCAACGACCTGAGAGATCTGCCGACCTCAAGTCTGTCTCCCGGGTTAGTAAGAGATGGAGGACTCTTGCGTTGCCGAGTCTCTTCCGGCACGTTCTGTGGCAGCCAAAAGTCACGTCGTTGAGTGTCTTCGATCTTCAGCCAATCCCGCTCCTGCAGTTCTTGTTGAGCAATAGTCTGGACCACTACGTCACTACGTTCACACTACTTGTGGACTACTCCGAGACCGAGATCTATCCTGCCGATTTTCCTCGCCAGATGCGTACTGCGGACTTGGAGTGGTTATGGGACCGGCTCTTTTCTGTCATCGACCCGTCGAGGTTTACTATAATCGCGCCCCCCTCAACTCTCGCCGCTTTTCTCAATCGCATGCTGTTTCTAGATGATGCTTGGTCTTTCGATATTCCGTACCATATACTGTCCTTGGCCCGGCCTGGTCGTAAGGCAAAGACGCCCGGTTGTTCTCTAGTGCCGACGCGTGGATTACCTCTATCCACAAGCTTGTCACCAGAACTGGTCAAGAGTGATGCCGCACTTACAGAGGCAACAAACGCAAAAATTGAAACCATGAGGAGTTCGCAGCCATCTCGAGCAAACGCGCCAGCCGAAAGACATCGACCGTGTAAGACGACAGATGCACCTACATCCCCTCTGTTCATACTTAGACCGTGGACTTCGATTCTGTTGAACGAGGGTTCCTCTATCCGAGCCTACCAGACATATGAGTTCTTCCTTCGACAACCGCCTTCTATGCTGAGCGCCCTTCTCGGCATTGGAGAATACCCCAACAACCAACCTCTCTTACCCTCGACCATCACCGACTTCAACTACATTGCAATTTTCCCTCTAGCTTCTCATGTCCAGACCCTGCTGTCGGATCTACCTAAGCTTGACAGACTGTTCGTGCAACTGACCCCAAGGCCTACCAACCAGGTTCTCCAAGACCAGAAAGCTATGAAGAACATTGACATGGCAGACCTCTGGATGGAGCGAAATACTGCTTACAGCCATCTCTTT
Source organism: Neoarthrinium moseri (assembly GCF_022829205.1). Classification (NCBI taxonomy): domain Eukaryota; kingdom Fungi; phylum Ascomycota; class Sordariomycetes; order Amphisphaeriales; family Apiosporaceae; genus Neoarthrinium; species Neoarthrinium moseri. Next base: position 1,004,284 of record NW_026055120.1, on the reverse strand, counting down.
GCGGAATTGACCCAGGCCGAGCCCCATAATAACTGGGCCTCGCTGAAAGTTTTCGAGAGCGGTGACGCGGCTGACAAAGAGAGCTGGAACATGGCCCTGGACTTTCTAAAACGGAGCGGCATCAATAACTGGATAGCAGAGCGCGACGGAGTGCTGGTCAAGGTCGATGAAGCGGGCAACCCAGAACAGTCTGCGAGTACGGCAGAGCATCATCTTCTGCGGGAGGAGTCACTGAACGGATCCTTGTTGTCAGTCGCCCCGAGTCTCCTTTACGCTCATCACATATCCGGCTGAGCTGGATTGTTTTCACAACACATTCAACTGGGCCCTGGGGACTGGGTATAAGGCCCCCGGGGCTGTGTCGGTGAGAGACCACTTTCTGATCGCTGCGTATTAACGGCCCCCTTTCACTTGCTTCTACCTACCCCTTGTCATCGGCCGAGATGACTTCTCGCTGATACGAGCCAAGTCAGGGATCCATAAGACGAATTGCCTTCGATGGCATCGCAGCATTGCCGTACTCGAGCATGTGGTCATATCTGCACACCGCCGAAATAGAGGAGGATGATTAAGAGGGAACTTGAAGTCTCCTGATCCGAGGTGGTTATGCAAAGCGTGTTCGCCCAGCTATGTATTTTCCATGTGGACTACTTGTGCGACATCATCACGACTCTGGCGTGAACTAGTCCCTTTTAGCAAGTTGGACAAAGGGAGACTGATTGTAAAATCATGTCCTATATCGAAAATTAAAGAATCTCCAACATGATGATGTACTCGGGATGTTTATGCTTCTCTGGCCTCTAACATGTGGAGCATTCTGCCTGTGCCACACCGCTTCCATGATGTACTCTGAGACTGAAATTGCTTGTCCTAATGCTGTCCTACCTGACGGATCGCTCACATCCTCTAGGTTTTCTGCTGTCCATGCCTATCCTCGAACTCAGAACCTTCATTTCTTCCCGAACAGGGCCTCTTTCGTATCATATGTGTACGCCAGCTCCTTGTGCCAGTAGTTCGGTGCATCGGCCTTGGTGATCTTCCAAGCCTGATCTAGGGCTTGAACCACATCATCCGGCAGCGGGCCGTTCTCCAAGGCATCCAGGTTGCCGTCCAGCTGCTCGAGGCTTGAGATGCCAATGATCACGCCATCGTTGCCGTCCTTGATCTTTAGCGAGCTGTGGTGCACCACCCACCGCAGCGCCGTCTGGATCATGGTGAGCCCCTCGTGCTTGGCGACAGCCTCCTCGATGGTGCGCAGGGCCTCGAACGTGCTGTCCTTGAAGTAGCGGTTGCGGTAGTTGGCTCCCGTGCCCTGGGCATCGCTGAAGCGACCCTCGGTGGGCGCAATGTCCTTGCTCTTGATCTTGCCGCTGAACAGCCCGCCGGCGATCGGGTTGTACACGACCAGCTCGAGCCCGTAGCGGCGGCAGGCCGGGATCAGCTCGGCGTCGATGCCGCGCGTTATGGCGTTGTACATGGCCTGGTAGATGGTCGGGCGCACCCAGCCGTGCTGCCGGCAGATCATGACGGCCTCGGCCACCTCGAACGCCGTGTAGTTGGACAGGCCCAGGCGCACGAACTTGCCGGCCTTGTGCAGCTTGTCGAGGGCGCCCAGGGTCTCCTCAAAGGGCGTTGCGCGGTCGGCGGCATGGATGTAGAGAATCTGGGCGAAAGTTTGACAATCAGCACACAAGGCCCCCCTTCAATACCCGCTTCAGCAAGCTGCGAAGGGCAGGGAAACCTACATCGATAGTATGCGTGCCCAGCTCCTTCAAGCTGGTCTCGACGCTCTCGGCTACCTTCTGTGCTACGTGGTCGCCGTCGGCGCTCGGGTACTTGACCTTGGTGGCCAGCGTCAAGCCCCTCTCCTTCCACCGGGCCTCCTTGGTGAAGGCCTCCTGAGCGCCGTTGATATAGACGCGCGCCGTGTCGACCTCGTTGTAGCCCCGTGACTGGAACTTGTCCAGCACCGAGTTGTACACGCCAAGGTCCGTGATCCGCGCGCCGGCACCTTCGGACCCGGACGGACCAAAGGTCATCAGGCCCAGGATGACGCGCGGCTTGCCTGTCGAGGTCGGGAGGAGCGGCATTCTGATGGTGGTGATAATGTTGTGATAATGAGATCCAAGTTTGCTGAACCTTCAAGAAGTTCAGAGGGGCTTTGGGAGGAGGGAAATTATGGTTCTTGGATGTATGCAACCTTGAACGGTATTCACAAAGGTGTAAGTCGTCACAATGGAAGTGTTGGCTGGATGCCGGATTGCTCACAATTGGTGATGGCCCAGAGTGGGTAGTTATGATATAGGAGAGTCACAGACTTATAGACTTATTGCAGGGAGATAAACAGGTCCTAAGACCCGATCACGCCGTCCATCGGCGACAAGAGACTATTTATGTTTACTCATTCGGAGATCACGACATCGACGTCAGGGTCGGACCCCGCCCCAGGTCACAAGAGGTGAGGGGTAGCTGCACGTAATTGAGGCAGGGGTCGCTTAACTTAGTTGCAGTGAGTTTCGACCTATAGCGGCCATAGTCCTTAACGCCGAAGAACGTTGTGACAACGAAGGCGAGAACCGAATCCAATCCCTATCCCCGAGTTAGCTCTTATGGTCGGTAATCCTGCCTACTGTATTTTCCCACGATAGCTTCACCTCTGCTCTCGATGGTGGGCTTCTTCTCATGCCTGACTTGGTAAGAGTTCAACCCAAAGCTGGATCCCTCGCATGATTGGCAGGCAATAGCACTAGTTGTCGAACAAGTAGGCGTGAAAAGCATAGCTACATAAGTTGGTGTCTCCTGTGTGACCCATTTCTTGTGCTCATTTAGGATATACAAGTACCAGAAAGGATAGCGTAGAAGAGAGTTTCAACAGAAGAACCCTCGAAAAAGTAGTATCATCTAAAGATGGCCCTATGCTGTATAAGCAAAGCCAGGGGCCGGCTCCACCTTGAGGCAATGAAGAGCGCAGAAGCCGGACAGACTAGTTTCGCAACTGGTATCTTTTGGTGTTGACGTATTTCACAAGTTTGTTCGTGAACTCCGATCATTACGGCTGTGCATTAGCACCCATGTTTAATAAGAAGTGCATCGCTTCCGTCTTCTCGGCTTCCTTGGCCCAGACGAGCGGTGTTTTCCCTTCCGTGTCTGGGGTATTGATTAAGTCCCGGTTCTTCTCGACAAGCACCTTCAACACCTCCAAATCTTTCCCAACAGCAGCTATGTGGATCGGCAATGCCCCATTATATCCTAGGGATGGAACCGAAGCATCTGCCCCTTGAGATAAGAGGTAGCTGACCAACCCAGCATTCGCTTTCGCCGTTGCTCGGCAGAGTGCTGTCTCGCCTTTCGAGATGATGTTCACATCGGCGCCAGCGTCCACTAGAACCTCGACTATGTCCTGCCGACCCTGAGATACGGCATAGTGAAGGGCCGTCTGCCCAGTCTTGTCCTTCTTGTCCACAAAGGCGCCCCGGCCGCACAGAAGCTGTGTAAGTCCGACGTTTCCCTGTAGCACAGCCCCGTATAGAGCTGTCCAACCGTTGTTGTCGGATATATCGAGGTCTGCTCCATAGTCAAGCAGCTCGGCCGCCTGCGTGATGTTTTCCCACATTACGGCCTTGTATAACGCTGTGCGTCCTCGCTGGTTTCTGATATTTTGGTCTGCCCCGAGCGCGAGTAGTATTCTGATGGTCTTCATGTTACCCATCTCGGCAGACGCGTGCTGCATGGCCGCGTAATGAAGCGGCGTGTTCTGCTCCTTATCCGTGGCGTTCACATTTGCCCCGTAATCCAGCATGAGGGCAACCAGCTCGTCACCCATCTCCCCTTTCGCTGCACGAGCGAGGGGCGTCCGGCGCTCCTCGTCCACAGCTCGAAGATCAGCGCCAGCGAGCACCAGTGCTGTGATGATCAACGAGGAGTCCCTCGAGGCGATCTCGTCCTCGCAGCCCAGAGCCTCCTCAGCCTGGCCCAGCGCGCGATGGATGGGTGTCATCTTGGAGTCTTTATGGGGGGCATTAGGATCAGCCTTCTCGGAAAGACACTTGCATACTGCGTGGTAGTTGTTGGTGGCTATCGCCTCGTGGAGCTTCTTTGTAAGCTGTGATCCAAGCTTGAACGATCTTGATGGTTTCGGCCTAACTTTCATCATCTGCTGCTGGATGTGTGGTCTGGTAGACTGCTTCACGAGCGAAATGTCCATATGAGGCCGCATCCTCGTGGCCTCTGCTGGTTTTTCTGACACGGGCTGCTGTAATTGGGCTTTTACGCCTGCGAGAATACCGCTGCCGGGCGTTAGCTGGAAGTAGGAGGACGATTTTCAAGAGGCTTTCTAAGTTGGCACCGAACTAGGCAGCAGACAGACTCATACCTTTGGATGCAATCAAGTATCAAGTTTAGCGAAGCATTATTCCTTCTTAGATCACTTCTGGCATCGAATAAAGAGTCTTGCAGCACAGGGTTGAACTTGGACCGTACAAACGGATCGCACCCGACGGCATACCGTTGTAGGCGGCTCAGTTCTGCACCGAGCTCAAGAGTTGTCGCGCAGATGGCCTGGACTGCGACTTCGAAACTACTACAACAGTCGTTCTCAAGGGCATGATCCGCGCTGTCCCAGGGTTCTTCTTCCAAGAAAGTCTCGAGCCTCGCTAACACGGCTTGGGTTTGCTGGCACTGGTATAGCAGGGATGAGAAGGTGGAGCGGCTCGTGCTGATGCCAGTGCCCAACGCATCGAGAGCCAAAATTGTCTTTTTGCATCCTTCCGCGGCGTTGGCAACGAGAAGTGAGAGAGAAGGGAACTCCGACATCCTTTCTAGGCTGCAAGGTAGGATGCAGAGAGAGGCGGGAGAAATGCTATCAAAGCGAGAGAAGCTGGCAGCAAAGCGGGAAGACAGGGTGCATCACGGGGCGGATTTGTTTTTAATAGCATATTGTCCCCCGGTGTCTGGACAAGCCCACAGCTAAAGTGCTGCACTAGAGCTGATGGAAACACGCAAAGGATGCAAGAGTAGCCGTCAGGGCTGGATCTCACGCCGGAACTGCAGAATAGCTGTATCAACCGCCATGAAGCCTTACCGCACTCTGCTTAGAGCGCAGGCTTCTAGAACCAAGTGGTACGATATTCGGGACCAAGAGGGGGTCCGAGGGCGACTAACGGTAGGACTAAGGCATGGTGGCGGCCACAAAAAGACTGTGGGGGCTGATTGAACCCGAGACTCGGATGGGTGCTTCGGTAACTTATACTTCTGCAGCGCCAGAAGCCGAGTGCCGCAGCGTGGAGGGAGTGGATTGGATGGCTATCTACTGTATATAGGCAGGCAACTTGGAAGATAGATACGGCTTCAATAAGCGAGGAGAGGCTGAAGAGAGACATCGTGTCACATCTCAGATGCAATACACCAGTAGACGACGGAATCCAACCAACCCAAGGTATGCACACACGGAGATACAGGCAAGAACGGGCTGGAGGGTATACAGGCCAGACAAGATTGAGCAGACTGCTACCGTAGCGAGACTCTGTCGGGAAGTCTGCCTCAAGCAGGGCTGAACAATGAAGAGGGCCCAAGGGGGTTTCCTACTATCATAATGTGATGGAGGTGTGATGGAGGGAGGAGGACCACCTAAGATCCATAACATCTGAAGGGCCGGAGGCCTTTGATTGACAGATTACCTAGGCAGGGATCGTATCCCGCGAAGCATCGGGCCAAGACAGCTGCGTGCCAGCCAGCCAGCCAGCCAGCCAGCCAGTCAGCCATGTGATGGAAGCGATAACTAGTTACTGCTCCCAGCCGAGAAATGCCCACATGCATCCATCGATGGCCTTGGGGACTGGGGGACCGGGGACCGGGGGACCTAGGTCACTTCCAGGTGAGGTGGGATGGTGGTGGCCTGGCAGCCTGGGTTTTCGGGCGTCCAATCACCCCACCAAAGACTTCCAGGTTTAGGTACAGACTAGGGGTGGCCAGCTACTGGTCCAAGCGCCGGGGGCCAATTTACGCGCTTCGCGTCGCCCTCGGGACGCTTCTCAATCTCCCACGACGCGTCGACCTCACGTCGCAGCCCACGCCCACGCCCACGCCGAGTCAGACCAGGTCAAGGGAGCGCTTTTGTGAGACAAGGCTTGTTTGCAAGGGTCAATGAGGCCATCGAGGGCAATCTGACGCCTGCGACTTGGTCGACTGCGCTGTTGTTGCCGCTGTTGCTCCTGTTACTACTGCGCTGCTACTGCTGCTGCTTCATGCCACCTTCGTCCCCCTTCTGTCTCTCGCCACGCCTGCATCGCGAGTAGGTTGTCGCCAGTCACATCTCGCTCGCCCTCACACGCCTCCGCACTCTCCACCGGCGCCGGCCACGCCCGACAACGGTCACAATGGTCAAGGCAGCTGCCCCGGCTCCCGCCGCGCCCACGGGGCCCGGCATCTACAGCGCAACCTACAGTGGTGTGCGTCTCCCGTCTCCCACACCCTGTTCCTGCGAGATCGTCGTCTTTGCTGACATGGCTGACCCTCCCGCCAGATCCCAGTGTACGAGTTCCAGTTTGGCGGTGACATGAAGGAGCATGTCATGCGGAGGAGGCAGGACAACTGGATCAACGCGACACACATCCTCAAAGCCGCCGGCTTCGACAAGCCCGCCCGAACACGCATCCTCGAGCGCGAGGTCCAGAAGGACACCCACGAGAAGATCCAGGGCGGCTACGGAAAGTACCAGGGCACCTGGATCCCCTTGCCCGCCGGCGAGGCTCTCGCCCGCCGCAACAACTGCTACGAGAAGATCCGCCCCATCTTCGAGTTCGTCCCCGGCAACCAGAGCCCGCCCCCGGCCCCGCGCCATGCCAGCAAGCCCAAGGCCCCGAGGGCGAAGCCCGCCGTGCCCAAATGGGCCCCCGCCGCCGCTCCCGCCGCCCCCGAGCCGCAGGAGTACGACAACGCCAGCCAGCAGATGAACGAGGACGACACCCCGGACAACCTCACCGTGGCCTCGGCCTCGTACATGGCCGAGGATGACCGCCACGACATGTCGCACTACTCGACCGGCCACCGCAAGCGCAAGCGCGAGGAGCAGATCCAGGACCTGACCGAGCAGCAGCACGCCATCTACGGCGATGAGCTGCTCGACTACTTCCTCCTCTCTAGGCAAGAGGGCCCCACCATGCGCCCCGAGCCGCCGCCCAACTTCCAGCCCGACTACTTCATCGACACGGACCGGAACACGTCGCTGCATTGGGCCAGCGCCATGGGCGACGTGGACGTCATGAAGCAGCTGCGCCGCTTCAACGCCAGTCTCAACTGTCAGAATATCCGCGGCGAGACACCCTTCATGCGCGCCGTCTACTTCACAAACTGCTACGAGAAGCAGACCTTCCCCGCCGTCTTGAAGGAGCTCTTTGACACGGTCGATGTGACCGACGATGCTGGCTGCACCGTTCTGCACCATGCTGTCATGATGAAGAGTGGCCGCGTCGTGAGCCACTCGTGCTCACGCTACTATCTCGACAACATCCTGAACCGACTGCAAGAACAACGAGACCCCAACTTTGTCCAGGCTTTCATAGACTGCCAAGATAGCAAAGGGAACACGGCCCTGCACTTGGCCGCTCAGAGCAATGCCCGCAAGTGCGTGCGGGCCCTCCTCGGTCGCGGTGCGTCGACGAATATCCCCAACGTAGAGGGTACCTGCGCCGAGGAGCTGATCCAGCAACTTAACGCCTCCAAAGGTCCCAAGGAGAGGGCGCCCCAGCGCTCTTCCTCTCCCTTTGCCCCCGAGTCCCAACGCCACGTCTCCTTCCGTGATGCCCTCAACGAGTCGGTGACAAAACTCGCTGTCACCTACAATTCAGGTGCCGCCAATACGGTGCAGAACAAGATCACCCCCCTAGTGCTCGGAAAGTTCCAGGACCTCGCTCGCTCGTACGACGAGCAGTGGAAGGAGAAGAACGACGCCGAGGTTGAGGCGCGCCGCATTCTAGGCAACACACAGAACGATCTGGCTGTAGTGCGGAGTCAGATCGCCTCCCTCGAACGCCAGCTCGAGAGCGAGCAAGTCGCTGCGAAAGCTGTCGGCGACGCAACCATGGCGCAGCATCAGGTGCTAGACCTAGTCGCGAGGCAGAACAGGCACCACGTCCATGCGGCCGTGGAGCAACAGCTCGCCATGTTAAACGGTAGCCCGGATGCCGGCGATGACTCGGCCGAGGCACGGACACAGCTGGGAGATGAGTTGCGGGCACTTGTTGCCGAACAAAAACGTGTCGAGCAAGAGTACGTCGACGCCCTCGGCATGTCGGGTACGAGCGAGAAGATCGACAAGTACAGGAGGTTATTGAAGCAGTGTCTCGACCACACCGATGCCGAGAGTCTCGATGCCAACCTGGATGATCTCATTGAGATGATGGAGGACCAAAGGAGCGAGGATGCCGTAGTAGCGCCAACTGGAGACGCTATGATGATATGCTGAGATTCGGTTATCTCAGCAGGCAGGCAGGAATTCCCCTAATAGCGCCGAGGTAGGGCTCCGTGTATAAGATGTCGGCGAATGTGGTTCTTTCATCGTTTCCATGACTCGACAGCAAATCTTTTTATCAAGTTGTTGGCGTTCCGAGGGTGTCTCAGTTGGCCTGGCAAGGCCGAGGAAACGGACAGGTATCTTTCGTCTTTCGATGCCACGGCGCGAGTGGTCTCTTGCGGCGTCGAGGCTCAGACTTGATTGCTCTTACAGCGAAATGGAATGACTTGATGTGCGATACAGACACTGCCCTCAACGTGCCAGTTTTCTTGATGTAACAATGTAGTTCGAATGTTGATGCAGTGTAGAACGCACACAAGTCATATACCGCAGGCGAATAGTGCTTCAGCAGGGAGAAACGAGGAAAAGCAACATGTTGCGCAGTGTTCTGCCGTGAACGAGGGGGTGGTGGTATATGGCATCGATAAAAGATTCAGCGTCAGCCGCAACGCAGTGATGTAAAGGAAGCGCATGCAGTCTACGCATTGGCAGAATGCTGAAACAGTGCACCCCTCTGCATGGCGATTAAGAAAAAAGATGATGTCCAAAGGCGCAGGAATATGCAGTAGACGATGGGTGGAATACAGCACAGTCGCATGGGAACATAAGCAGCCAAAAATATTCATAAATGCCTTAAGAGCAACAAAATGAGGTCAAGATAAGAGACGGAAGAACAGCAAAAGACCAAAAAATAAAATAAATAAAATGAAAACGTCAAGAGTAGGACTCGAACCTACGCGGCCGAAGCCAAGTGATAGCACATAGCCCCCTAGGGGGTTGCTTCGAGTCACTCCCCTTAAACCGCTCGGGCATCTTGACATGAAGACTACGACGACCCATCGTGGGCCAGTATTGATTGTGAACTCTAGCACCTATCTATTGTTATCAGCCCTCATTTGGATGTGTTGGCAGGTGGGTGGCCTGCTGCCCGTTTGCAAAGCTCTCCGTCTGGTGCCTGGGTTCTTAAGGCATCCAACGTAAAGAACATTTGAGCCAGGATCGAGTCGGCCAATCTGGAGGGCGGGGACTACCTTCTGACAATATCGTTTATCTGAGTGCATTTTTCTTGCCTCAGTTTAGCTTTCTCTCTTCTATTCTTCGAGGTACTCTCTTGTGACTCATTCGTGTAAGACTTCGAAGAGGTGTATAGCCCTGTTCTAGGCTATCGATACGGGATAGTCCACCTTGTTGTTGCCCCGTTTGCGTCAAGCACGCCAGTCGAGATGTACAGATTGTTGGATACACTATGTACAAATAGGTTGGGCTTGGTTTGGACGAGAGGAGAACATTACTATAACCCTCAGAAATCTTGGACAATTTTAAGACACTGGTATTCATATCATACACTATTAAAGACATCTCTCTATCAGCAGTGGTATTACTATATGGCATGTGGAGGTTGGGAGCGGCCACGTGTTTCCTGTCCCCATCTAAGCAAGCGAGCAAAACTTCCAGACATCTCATCATCTGCCATTCACCAGGGCAGAGATATGCAATATCGAAGCTGTAGCAAGAAGAAGGCATGATGATTCTGGGGCCCTGGGGGCCCTGTCAAGGCGAACAAATCTTCCAGCAACTCTGCACGGTTTCAATGTAAGCCAGGCTCATGACATACGACTGGGAATAGCGCTGGAGTCTGACTCGGTTTACTACTGCCGTCTTTGTGGAGTATAAGAGAACAGATGATTCTTTGCCGTGTAATCTATGCCATGGTACGCGCAGTAACAGATCTCTAGGTTTTCTCTGGAGCGTGGGACGTCTCTACGGTTTCATGTGACCACGCGACCGATTCCCTCTGGTCGGGGTTGGTTGCACCATCCCTGGTTTTCTGCGTTTCCACAAACACAAAACTCCATAGATTAAGGCTTTCGTCTGATCCGCCTCGTGTTTACATGGCCATTATCACGTTCTCCGTGGAGGGAGGCAGTTGACCGAGTCATGCGTAGCTTGTTCATGTGATCTGAGGCTGGGGTTGATCCGGCGGGCCCAGCTGACTGACAGAGCTGCCTGGGCTTGAAGTCTCTTCCAGGGACAAGGCAAATGTAGCAATGCGCCTGCACGAAACATACACCGGTATACTATCAATTAATTTCAAGGCTGGCAGGGAGCGAGAGTCGCAGCATACATGTGCCCGCTTCCCGGCTTCTGGGTGGTCGTTGATGATGCCATCGCATGCATCCATGTATGCAGGCAGGCTGTATGTATGTATGTAGGCAGTGTAGCCCTACGGGCCCGGACGACAGTTTCCAGGTTGCCCGGTGGTTGGTTTGGATGCCTGGGGTAAAGGTTTAGCGAGACAGCCGCCCAGAAGGTAGCCCTGGCTTGCCTGGAGTCGCCAGGCTGAACGGCCGGTGGGCGGGTCCCCGGGTGAGGTCCCCTCTTGGGCGTCCCCCTGGCGTCGTTTGGGGCTATCCGGCGCGCATCGGGGCGATCGGGGTCCCCCCTTTAGGGGTCGGCTAGCGCTGTCCAGTGATGTCCCCCCGACCACTAGCAGCCTGGGACGAGATAGGAGAGTTGCGCAGCTGCATATCGCAACCTCCACGTGTAGACCTGCATACAGGATTCCGTGCCAATTACCTGACGGCCTCTCGTTCTAGGTTCCCAGGTTACACCTCCCGCCGCTCCCTATCCCGGGCCGCTTCCTTTCCCCCTTCTTCCCTTCTTACGCTCCTTTGCACCCCATTCATGTCTTCGAAGAACATCCGCCTGTCTCGAGTCCCCCCGGCGAGCCTTGCAGCGCATTCCCGTTCCCGTATCGATAGACCCGAGCCCTCGCCCGCCGACTCGTCCCTCTCATGCGAGTCCAACGACATCGAGGACTACATAGGCAGCGGTACAGACACGGTCGGCGGCAGGACGCCCGCCATTGACAAGAGGCTCTCGTTTGCGTCCGAGGACCCCCTGCCGCATGGTGACGGCCCGCGAGATACGGTATACAATTACGACAGCGACGACGACGACGACGACGCCGAGTACGCAGACATGGACTCGAAGCGGCCTGCTCTGCTCCGCCAGGGAGACAGCCGCTCTGGCCAGCCCCTGTTGTCTCAGCCAGACGACGAGCGAGGGCGCGCGCGCTATAACCACTCGCGATCCCCGTCTCCCTTGCTGAACCGGCCGACCAGCAGCAACAGCAGCCAAAATGCCACAACCCATCCGGCGCAGCGTCCGACCTTCTCGCGGCGCTCCACGATGCGCTCCCGATCGCCCGACACCCAGGCCAAGATGGCGGCACGCAAGAAGTACGTCTACGCCTCCATATTCTTGGTCGTGTCGCTGGTTTCCTTCTGCATCCAGACCGAGCTGGCCGCCTACGTGCAGCAGGATCTGGGCTGGAACAAGGCCTACTGCATGCTCTACCTCACCCACGGGTCCTGGTCCATGCTCTGGCCTGTCCAGCTCGTCATACTACGCGTGCAGAAGTGGAACATGCCCTGGCAGACATTCTGGAGGAGGCACGTCCACCTGCTCCGGACCACGACCCACATGATCAGGAGCCAGGACTTGGACGTTCCCAGGCACATTACCAACACGAGCCCCTGGCCCTACCTGATCAAGTCGACGGCCTTCATCACGAGCGCCTTGACCGTCGCGGGTCTGAGTTGGTACCTCGCCGTTGACATGACCACCCCCAGCGACCTGACGGCCATCTACAACTGCTCGGCCTTCTTCGCCTACGCATTCAGCGTGCCGCTGCTGAAAGAGAAGCTGCGCCTCGATAAGAGCTTGGCCGTCATGATTGCCATCGTCGGGGTTCTGGTCGTGGCGTACGGCGACGCCAAGGATGCCGAGGATGCCGAGGGCCAGAGCGCCGACAAGAGCGCAGGTACCCAGTTCCTGGGGAACCTCATCATCGGCGTCGGAAGCGTGCTCTATGGGCTGTACGAGGTGCTGTACAAGAGATGGGCCTGTCCGCCCGAAGGGGTCTCGGCGGGGCGGGGCATGATCTTCGCCAACGCCTTTGGCAGCTGCATCGGCTTGTTCACGCTCACGGTGCTGTGGGTTCCACTTCCACTCCTGCATATGCTGGGTTGGGAGACCTTCGAGCTGCCGACCGGGGAGACGGCTTGGTATCTGTGGGTTAGCGTCGTCATGAACGCCACCTTCGCCGGCTCCTTCCTGGTCCTTATCAGCCTGACGAGCCCGGTTCTCAGCTCGGTCGCGGCCCTGCTGACCATCTTCATCGTCGCCATCGTGGACTGGATGAGGACGGGCAAGGCTCTGAGCTTGGCGGCTGTTTCCGGCGGTGTGATGATTGTCGTTGCTTTCGGCATGCTTTCCTGGAGTACGTACCGTGAGATGGTCGAGGACGCCGAACGGAAAGCCGTCGCAGGCGGTGTGGAAGCGGAATGGGACAGCGATAGTGACAAGGATGCGGATCGGTATGATTAGACTGCCGTCGTTGGTGCTCCAGCGTGGTACTACTTGGCCATCTGTGGGATCAAATTTCAGGCTTAACGACACGATCAGGCGGGTGATTTACATTGCATTTGGGCGGCGCTCTGGGCTATTCACGACGTCCTTGAGGGCGAGGGCATCTTCTCGTACGGGATTCCATCCACTCGGGGTTTGGGTGCTTATCATAGACATGCCACATTTTGGCTATACACACCTAGAGGGCTAGGTCGGCCATGGAGCTGACACAGGAGAGCCGAAAGTGCCTTCACATTTGTCGGATAATACGACGATGGCGTTCTGAGAACACGATGGCGTTATCACTCTCGGTCGCGATAACGGGGCTACAGTTTCACGACGACGTGGTCTTACGTGCGTAGTCAGGTGCTCATGCGGTTTGATACACAAACCCCTCCTCCTCCAGCCGGCCACTAGGTCTATCCAAACAACTGGTCTTCCTGGCGCCATAATCGAGAGCTTGATTTATGCACTCTGCACCACGTGCCACTCCGGCCCGTTCGTCTGCTGTGCATATCGGCTTGAACTACCGAGCTGAAAAAACCACGAACACGACCCGATGCAGTAAGACGTCCCGCGTCGGTCGCCTCGATGTGACTGCACGTGCGTTAGCTCAGGTGGTTTTCAGCTGCCATGAGCTGCAGATGGCGACTGTGTGCAAGGTTGTCTTGGGAACACATTACTCGCGTCAACCTTTTTGAGAGCCCATCGAACGTGCAGCATTCGTTCTAACGTGGGACTAGATGACAGCTAGAATTAGAGTTCTCACGACATGAGCCGTACGTGCAAACCGAGCTTGACGGCACATATACAATCTTCAGTATGCCAACATGAAAGAAAATTTGCATTTGTGAACGCCTTGAACGGTCGAGCGAGGCAGTCATGGGATACACTTGGTTACTCGACACGTATAATCATTCTAGTGTCATACGTTCCAATCCGCATGTTTTGAAGATAGAGAAGCTTGTATTCCAGGGAGTAAAACAGTTAACCCTGCTACGTCCAACTCCGTGCGTCTTTCTAACCGCCACACTTCTCAATCATTGTCTGCCTCTCCCGGATTGTAAGAAGCAGAGGACAGCATCTAGCAAGTGCCTTCAAGTCAGTCCAAGCTTTGTACTTTTGCTCGCCTCCACCTCGTTCCTCAAGCTATCTTGCCTGTCCATCTCATGGGTGGCCAGTATCCTCACCATGCCAATCTTGATTTGCCTGGTTGCTTGGTGATCCCCACGCGGTCATGCGGTTGGCGACCTTTTCGGCTGTTTTTCCTTTCCGTCCTTTCCAACAAGCGAGGGAAACGAGTGACCACGCAGTCGATATAACATTCGTTACGGCGACGATCACAAGTAATACAAGAAGCATGGTGTATCCAACTTTAACCCTCTTCTCCTCCAAGTTCACGGGTTCGCGATTTAGCCTTTCTCCAACGCTATTCCACAGAACGATGGCGAAAGGTACAGCCCAGACTCCTGTTACAAATACATCGCCAGCAAATACAGCCAAGGGATATCTGTATATCCGCGCGAAGACGATTGTTGTTATTGCCCAGATCGGATTTAGTAAAGAAGCGAGGAGGATCCAGCAGAGAAGAACGTCGTGACTCGGGTATGACTCAAACTTTTCGTTGGTTCGCGGAGCTTCGCTCCATAGTGCAATGATGACGATGCTCACAAGAAAGAGGCTCATCGCAAGGGTAATCTGTAGAGTCCGCAATCCGAGATTGGCGATCGGCTTGTAAAGTACACCATTGGGGTGGCTTTCATGGGATAGTATCTTGAACATTTCGGCCAGCCATGTGTCCTTGTACTTCTTGTTGCGAGGTCCATCATTTTTACGTCCATTTTCGTTGGTTTCGTTGTTCCGGGGCACGGATTGAGAACTTCTGGCATTACGGTAGATCTCGGATCCCCTGTCTGAAGACCTCGAGATCCTCGATTCAGACATTGTGTATTTTCAAAGCGCAGCAAACTACCCGTGACTGCAATGCGAAAGCACCAACAATAAGTTCGGCTACGGCGAGAATGTTGAAGGACGACTTGCCGAGGAGTCAACTTGCGGCAATCCCGCTTCATATAGTCAAGAACTCGCACCTCATCCGCGCAGACGCCGTTATTGTAACCAAACGTTTTATGCTTCATTGTGTTGTTGGCACTGGGGGTTGGCACTGGGCCGATTTTTTATCAAGTCATAAATGGAGCGTAGTAGTGCACGTGGCTGGACTACGTGCTCAGATGGTTTCGAAGGAAAAGTTAACTGCTCATGCACCATATTAAAGACAAAGATTGAGATTCACGAACTACGGTTTACAGTAAGTCCAAAAGCCCATATGAGTGAGTCTGTGGGATGTGTGTTGGTGGCGGTATGCGATTTCTTTGTCGTCAGATAGCCCTGTGATTACATCAAGTGTGTCTCCGCGGAATAGGACTCCCAACCAACTTCCCTTTGTCAATTAGCGTCCGATTTAAATCCATCTCACAGGATGTGTGATCAGAACTCCACGCCTGCTGCTCACTCCGCCAGTGAGTGAGCCCTGTGAAGGTCAGAGATTCACCTACATATCTCAAATCTAAGCCCAAAATTTTATGGCATGTACTGTGATCTGTGGCGTTCTACGACCGGGCCAAGCCATATCAGCCCTACAAAACTACGGAAAGCTGTCTGGCGTTAGTAGTCATTTCTTAAGAGCATGGCCACTCCTCTTCCATGACATAGTGTCCTCCTCGGACACCACAAATTCGCCAAGAACACAAGTCTCCCTTATTTACTTGCCTCATCCACATTTCATACTTTCTCCGTTAACGCCTATTGCCGCGCCTCGCTTCTCCCAACCAGCACGATGTGAAGCTCACGCCCGACAGCCGTGGTGTAAGACGAGACCCACACGTCTTATTCCACAGCACCTAACGGGCTAGTCGAGCAGGACCAGGTGGGTCTTTTTAGTGAGAACGAGTAGCTTACCCCGGCCGCCTTACGGGGGCTGCCTGCCCATGTGTGTATGTTCCCTCAACGGTCCTGATCCGCTGCTAACTCGATCAAGTGTACTTTGGCGAGCTTATCTCGATGCACCCTTGCCTTCTTTGATGGCCTTGTTGGTGAGGAACTTGCAGCTGCTGATTTGTGACCGAGATGACTCTTCTGCAGTCCACCTAGACTAGATAGGTGCTTTGCCTTGTGGCGTCAATGCAGAAGCAAGGCTCGCGGATGCCACGAACGACCGTTACATGCTGTGCAACGAATACCTGCAGACATCTGTTAACGACCGACTCCCAGGCTACTTTGGTTCTCGGGGGGCAGGGTCTGGGGGTCCGACAGCCACAAGTGCAATAAATCATTGCCTGCTCCTGTGTTGGCCGGGAGTGGACAAGTCACTCGCTGCGACCTGACCTCCGATGAAGAGTAGACAGATGGGATGAGGGGTTCGCAAGGTCACCTAGTGCCCCGGCGCCATTCAGACCCGAATCATCACACGGTATTTAGCCCTCTTAGCAGCTGTGGCATCTCACCGCGAGGCTGGTGCTTTCATCAGTAGTCTGGCTACTCGGGTAAGATCCAGCTCCTCACTACGGTAGAACCAGGCGATTACATACGCCCAACCACACATCAATCTCTTCATATCTCACTCAAGAGTCTGCTTTGGCCAACATATTCCGGCTGGCGTAAGACGGAGTAACGTCTGGGCTGATTTGCACGATCCCGGCGGTCTGTTTGATTGCACTTCGCAAGGCGTCATCCCAGCCATGGGCAATTATGTGCAATTTCACACCGGTGCCACAGCGGTACGGTCAAATATAACTTCAAGATGAGGTCCGAACCCTGCGTTTGGAGCTTGAACCATGTCATCAGCCTGGCCAACGTAGTACGCCTTGTCCAAGTCAGCACTGTGTCTAGGAGCCGCGTCTCGTATAAACTATCCAGCTGTGGAAAGCCAAACAATACTGACAATACGCACCTTAGAAGGCCTGGGAAGCGTCATCTGACAAAGCGGCTGACTAATTGTGCGCTGTATGAAGCCTGCGCAACCGAGCTCGACAGCAAAGGTGAGGTGCACCTACAGCCTGAGATGGCTTCAGGAGCAAGCGGTTTGTAAATTTCCTGATTGAGCATCTACGAAGGCTCATGTGGGACATTGGGTCGTCGTACGGCCTCCAATGAGCAAACAGCACGCTTTACGAGACGTGTGTAAGTCCAGGCATGCCGACATATCCTGTCTGCTTTGACGTTGGTGACTGAGGCAAAGATATATCCGGTCGGGGGCTGGATAGATATCCGAGACATCGTAAAGCAGCCTATGATGTGGTGAGCCATGTCTTAATCACATGCTCCATGGTCGTTATTGATGGATTTTGGCATTTAACGATCCGCAGCAAGGATCCGGGTGATCACCACCAGGGATAGCACCAGAGGTGTCCATTTTGGGATGATGTTCCGGATCCGTACCAGTTGCATCACGTTCAAAGTCATAGAATACAACATCGCCATGGTGCCCGAGCTGTCAGACTGACGTTACGGTGCTGCCATAACTCGGTTAGGGAAAAAGTAAATCTTAGGCGTCGAGGTACTACCAAAGTAGGTACCTATTGGCAATATCAATTTGATTGGTGGGCTTGGGACCAATGCTTTGCACTTCACTTGCATATGCAGGAGCAGGGGTCGCGCATTGCACCGGTTGCTGCTGGCGAGTGATTGATTGACGAGTAGCTGAGCAGTCAGACGGAAGCTCGATCTGTGCTACTCGATCCAAGGCGAGGTCATGGTGGTATCGTAGGGCTGAGGCCTTTGGGGGTTGGCCAATTGGCGCCCGTTAGGTCCGAAGGCCGGAGCTTCTACGTTAGTTGCTTGTGTGTTACCTGTAGTCCATAACCGCCTGTACTATTCGCAGCCGCGGGTCAGACGGATGCTTACATATATTGGGGGAGTAAGCGCCGTTTCTGCTGATCAAGCACATTGCCGCTGTGTTACATGGGACGATGCAGAAAGTAGTCAATCGGGGGACGTGCATGCCGTATGCAAGTCGGTAGATGCAATTCTCAGTTGAAGGATGGTTATTCATATCATCAGGTTGTCGTAGTTGTAGCATTGCCCATAAGAGGTAACTCCGAAAGCGTTCCTTAGTCCAATCATAGGCATCAGCAGCACCTTGAAAATGTGGAATAAGTCCATGTATCGCCATTGGACCGCCACTTAATAGTTGGCCATACGGTGGCGTTGATGTAAAGATCGGTGATGATTGCGGTGCGTATAATCTGCAATAAGAGCATCGGGTCGTTCAATGTCGAGAAGCGGTGAGCCCTGGATACTTCCAACCAAAGGAGATCGAGCCAGAGAAAGGCGAATATCTAATCACAGATTCAAATATCCATTAGAGGGAGGGCCTAGCACTGTTCTAGAAAAAGCTTGCGGGTGGCATAGATCCAATCAGACGTAGATTTCGCTCGTCTTGGCAGGCAGAGGACTTGGAAGAGCACCAGTTGATCAAGGCGGTGTGGGGGAGTATGTGGGATGGAGTATTTTGTTGGTCAACCAACGGTAACATTGAAAACCTCGAAATGCCGTCGCCTAAGTGAGAGGGGATAGGGCTGCGGCTAGCCATGATTCGTTACCGACAGTCTGGATCTGCCCTGGATCCTCGAACGAGAGGAGACGTAAGGGCCTAACGAGGACGACCTTGCGGATACGTTCACGATCACTACTTATCTCGTGAGAGAGGTAGCCGCTGCACCTGAGCGGTGCCGATTGGAAACGCCCGGAGTGAATCACGGCTGTCTTGAGAAAGTACGGCGCCGGTGCGTGACCATGGTCACGCAGAGGAGTGATAGTGCTCCACCAACACTCGCTATTCTGTATAGACGAGATTCCGAGGACCACCCTCAGCATCCCCACGTGACGACACTGGGTTTGCCAGCCAAGAAGAGCTAAGGTAGCATGCAAGGAAATGCAAGGGAATGCAAGAAATTGCCTTGGTGATCCAAAAGATCTTTGCAGTATGCTGTTGATTGGGGGCGAGCAAGTCGCCGCATCCTGGGAGGGCTGTTGAGCGTGGACGAATAGGGTCAACAACAGCGCGTATGGCAAGGGGCCGTTCAGCTGACGAATGTTATAGTCCGGGGGCGCTTGGAGGCCTGGTCCTGGGCGAGCTGCAAGCTACCCCGCTAGATTTCCAAGGTTCTAGTGTCACGAACAGCCGCATCGACACGGTCACCTAGTTAGTTACTGGACCGCCGCGCATCGCCCCTCTTCCCGTGCTGACATTCGCCCAAAGACGGTGATGGACTGAGACGCGGGCGGCGTCGGCAGCTCGGAAGCGGTGGATGGCAAGCCACGTATTGATGATGGCGTACTTTGAGGCTGAGGCTTGCGACATCGTGCGCATGAGTCGGCATGAACTGCAGCTCCGGGAGTGTCGACGTATGGCTGTTGCGCATAGTCAATGACATACTGCGACTTGTGGCAGCGCGCATCAAGCATGTCACAACGATTCGACGCTGCTGCATCTGCAACTTGGCCCCGTCCGCCTAGAAGCGTGTGTACTGACTGTAGCTGCGGCCATCGTACACGTCCTCCACATCGTGATGTTGCATTCTGCAGCGTAAATCGTAGGTACCTGTCTTGGCTGTCGCTTGGGTAGCGTGCCGGGGCCCATGTGCCGCCTGCTTCCAATCCCTGAGACATGCTCACAGTAACCCACGACGTGCAGGTTCCTCTGAGTTCTGAATGCTGGATGGCCCCCCAAAGAGGCTGGCATTATGACAGTATAACATCAATGGACCCAAATGGAAAAATGATCCAGCACGAGTGCAGATTGGCCAGCTGAGCTGCCCCGGTCTTACGTAGGCGGAAAAGACTCCTCCCCTCTCACATTTGAGCCTCCAGATCTATCACATATCTACGCCCGATCGTCAAGACTCTATGGCGCGGGCTGCTCGTGAGCCGCCGGAAGCCTCCTTGGCAGGCCTCCTGTATACTGCAGATGTTGACCATGTTTCCCGTCCTGGTTCAGTTTCGCCGTGCGGTTGGTCGTCGTGTTGCTTTCGAAGGTTCAATTAGCTACAAGTCCGCATTAGTGCGCAGGCCACCCGTAGGGCTCAGCTGAACTTGGGCTCACTAAAACCCCACTAACTAAGCGACGGGTGGCCACTGGGATCAAGGGGCCTCGGGCAGAAAAGATGACGGACGATTCCTGCTGCCTAGCTCTGTATACACGGAGTCCTCGGGCCTACTCAAAAGATTGCTTAGACAATTGCCGCAGGACATGACTCTCGTCTTGAGTGGGAGTGGCCTGGCGCCGCCGACGAGCCGGTCGCTGCCAATCTCTGGCAATCAATTCTGAACAAACCTGGAGCCCTTGGCGCCCTATTCGGTGATTGGACGGGGAGTCCCTAGTAGTTGAACCCAGTACGACTCGCCGCCAGCTGGATCTAGATGCTGAAAACGGGCTCCCTCCATTGTGGCGGATGGCGATCTTCCATCTGTGCGCTAAGTTACGTCGTCTTCAGCTACGATTGAACCGCCCGGCCGCCTAGGCGCGTGGTGCGGCATAGGGCCCTGTGGCGGTACGAAGTAACTAGTCCGTGCCGTACCCCGTATTGCAGGTGGGCGGGCTCCCAGATTGCTTTCGTCAACGATCGTCTGTCAGAACTTCTCTTCCTGCCAGGAACTTTTGGCCCTCAGTTGCGTTGGACACGATCCTCTTGGACTTTCAGACCCCAATGGCCGCTCGCCTTGGGAGCCTGGCGCAAAACATATCAGCCAGGATGACGGGATTGAAGACTCTCCAGCCAACAAGACTCGCGGCGCGACAAAACATGGCCGACCAGCTAGCGCCGAAGGTCGCGCCTGGGTCCCATGATATCCCATGCTATCCCATGCGATCTAGGTTTGTCATTAAACTGTTTCCTTCACACTTTGCCCCCAGCTGATGAAACGGAATGTGGCCGAGGGTGCTGTAGTGGTAGCTGGCCTTTGCTTTGCGTTTCTGATGGGGTCAATCCACCGGCCGGCGTGGGCGGTTGCGATGATGCTGACGGACTCGTTTAACACTGAACCCACCCCTCTGGGCCCGTGAGAGAACCTCGAGATGTCGGCTTCTTACCGCCTGCGAGTGCAAGGCGAGTCGCTTCCCTCTCGCATAGCCATCTGCCGAAGTCCACACTATCCCTTGGGCGGTGTCTAGTGAGCGTTGTATTGTCCCTGATCCTGCTCAATGCTCCACCGACTGGACCAACCTCCATGTTGAGGATGCGACGGCCGCCTCGTCAGAGGACTTTCCGAGCAGGCTTGCTTGGTTGGTTGGCCATGCTGCCCGAACCCACGAGCCTCTCAGCTAACCTAGGTATCCAGTAGCCCTGGCCAGGTATAGAGGCACGGCAAGCCGCCGCATACTAGTAGCATTCACTTTTGTCTCATGTGAACTTGCCTGGCAGACCTGGGGCTGACTGACCTTGACCCACCGCGGGGCTCGAAAAGGGAAAGGGCTTTCTCGACTGCCAGTTAGAGACACACCCTCTCTGGGCTTGTCATTTTACTCTTCATGTTATTATTACACGACCCCTCCAGCCGCGGGTCAGACCTAGTGGTGGCCAGTTTATCATATTGGGATACAAGGTATTCCTGTTATTTAGTCTGCAATGTCCCTCATACCTCTTCTCGTGTGATCTTTCAAGGCTGCTGAGCCATTGTTAGGCTTGACAATTACGTCTAGACAAGCTACTCTACACGCACCACCGACTGGGGTTTCTTTTTCTTTGGCTATTCCCACAGGCAATAGTGTGCTTCTTTCATCGAAGCTCATAACTGCCTCTGCCGTCTCGTCCGAAAGGCGGAATTGGTGTCTTGAGATCGGCCACTCCTCCTGTCAAGTTTGCGTGTAAGTCGACTCACAAGTTTTGTCGTCCCGCGTCTGCTAATCTGTTTGCCAAGTATCAGCAGTGGGCAGTCCTTACGGCCGCTGATTGACGAAAAGTCGCCCGTTTCGTGCTTACGGGTTTTCTCACACGAGAATCTTATTGGGTCTCCCTACTGTGTGAGAATCCAACTTTCTGTGCGGCATCCTTCAGACCTGCTTCGGCGTCCCTAGTCCCTCCGATCGTCGACGGCCCACCTCCGGCGGCCCTCATTTCATCAGCGCAAGCCACATTGCTGCATGCTCTACCCCAGACGGAACATAACCACGGTACCCTGGATATTTCCTTAAACAGGAAGAATGCCCGCCGTCAATCCTCCTTTCGAGCCAACCCAGGGTAACGTCACTTGGACCCTGGCACCCAGGGGCCCACTCCGGCTTCTATTCAACATCAGCGTCGCTATCGCGGCACTTTCACTCGCTCTTGCACTGAGTTTCGCGGCTCGTTCGAAGAGGATAAAAAGACGATCGAGGCAGGTCTCCGGCCTGTTGGACGAGAAAAACATCAGCTCCCAACGCTACGTTTCGGGAATCTGGGGAAGGTCACGTGGAGTCAGCAACGGTGTTGTGACGATTATGTCGGCCAACCAGCGGCCGTCTTCTTCTGAGCTAGAGGCGGGCATCGGGCACGAGCAGAAGAGTGACAAGGAATCGGCACCGTGGTCATTGGAAGCTAAAGACGGGGTTCGTATGGAGGACCACCGCGGTAATGAGATGGTAATGGCCATGAGACAACATCTAGAATCACGTCCAGCACCGCCGCCGCCGTTGACTCCTCCAACACTGTCGACGGCCATATTCCCATTTGAAGATCGACGCCTAAGTACGGCCATGTCTACTACAGGTGACCTGGATAGTAGCTTTTTCCACCAGCCGAATCCCGATTATACTTCATCCTCCTCGTCCTCATCGGTGCTTCCAAAGCAATGCGATTCTCCTATCATTCCAAGGCGCAGGTCTTATACAAAAACCTTACCTCTTGGACCACCTCAGCCGGTTTCTATCCTGGAAGACGATGGCAGTATAACTTCCTTCTCACCAAGCTCGTTTCCTTCCTCGAGTCCAACTCTACCTTTGGCTCCACATGATGCTTTTCACGCCACGGAAGTAGATGTGAGAGGTGAAATTATTTCCGTCATAGATGACACGGGAGTAGGTTGGAAAAGACATACACGTGTGTACGGTGGAGGTGTCTGTTTGGCCTGCTTGGCAGCAGGTGGCGAGGAGGGCTTCTATGGCGATAGAGTACGTCCTGAGGAAAAAAGATGACACTACCTCAAAGGATCTTTACTCAACAATATTAACGACACCTGCATACACATCGGCTTTTCCATTGGAGTTCGGCATATATCGGCTATGGTGCCTTGTCTAATGCCCCAGATACGATTTCTTCTCTACCTCAAGCATGAGAAGACTATCACAAACGATGCATTCAGTCAAAATTGGGTGAGCTTTGAGCTTTGCAGCTTTTTCTTTAGCATACTATCTCAGGCCGCTATGATACAGGACTTTTGGTGGCAGAAGAAGTTGCACAGTGGTGTTTACAGGGGAGGGAGTTCTGTTAACACCGCATACCGTGGTGATAAGAATTCTGGGACTGCGAATCACGCATGTTACGACCGTTCCCTTTGTCCTCTTTTCAAGCCCATACACATATTTACGAGCATCTGAAGTTAATGTCTACTAAACTACCCGTGTTTACCTGAATCGTTTCTGATGTATGTACTAGCGCTCGCAGGGCCTTGATGTGTGCTGGTCCCTTGAAAGTGTGGCTTGTACAATTTCCGCCTTTGATCGTTACACTGAGATCCGTGCCGCTTACCCAAAAAAAAGAGTATCCTTGAAGATCGGATCCTTCGAGCAGTAGGTACGAAAGGGGTGTCAAAAATCCTTCGCTCATGCCGGCAGAAGCCGCCACATCACATGCACGGTTCGCTGGTGGCAGGATTGTGTACTGTGACGCTACTTTTGACCACTTTGGGGGCTTTGGATGCATGGTTGGACATTTTCTCGGCCACCCGTGAATCAACAAGCCATTTCGAGCCTCCAGGCATTGTTGCGCTTTCGAAGATCAGGTCTTCACCAACCCACAGGCACATATGTCTCTCACTACTCTTAGGGATCATACACAGAAGGCGACAGTGTATGCGAGACTACCTCTCGGGCACAATATTGTTCCGATTCGTCGCCTTATTGGATGCACATAGCTGACTGGCGCGAAAGCAAATTGATGTAGCAGCCCCTGCAGCTGATCGGGCGGCACGCTCGGAGACTTGTAGCATCGCCCTGCATGCCAGCCTGTTTGTTGAACAATTAGATGGTGTTGGCCCTGTTAACCTATCGTAGCATAGCATCTATTATAAGATATCCTCTCTTGCCTCCATAGGCATGCCAACCTACCTTGTTGCAAGGCACAAGCAACTGAGGACGCTTGCTAGTATTGTTAATCTTATCTTAATAGTTGGGTGTTTCGATAAGAAATTTCGGCCAGTCGATGCAAGAGGATAAGACGAGGATCGCTCGGGAAATGCATAGGATCAAGAACTAGTCACGTATGTTTCCGGTGTGCCAAGTCGCCGAGGCATGGGAATTAATGATGGCAGTTCGGACAAGACCGACGGACACAGCCCTCGAAATGAACGCATTGGTGACGGTTCTGGCATGGCACCAGGGGGTAACCCTGAATTTGGGGGCCGGAGGCGGGCCGAGGTGGGAGCGTACTGGGATTTGTCCGTGTCAGGTACCAGGAGCAAACATGAAAGTCTGTTATAGAAAATATACAAAGGATTTTGGTATCTCCTGCCTGTCCGAATTGACGCCGGTTGCACGTCGCATATGTACATTGTCTTTCGGACCAGGATTACCATATGCAATATCTCGTGCCTCCTTTTCAATGTCGCGATATGAGTCGACAAACCAACAGGGGCGCAAGGATCCAAATTCTTGACTATTGGAACGGGCGGCATTATGTCTGGCTACTACTTGCTGGCCTTAAACTCCCAGCCCACGCTTCATCAAGACAGACATGTGCAAGGTACCCATGTACCTCTGCACATCCACCTTTGCAATGTCTGGAAAACATCCGCGTAGTGTTCGTTCTGCTATCTGTTTTCCTTTCCTTTCCGCTTTTGATACCTTATGTATTACGGCATTTCGCCGCTCATGAGGCTTCAGCCGTGCGTGATTGCGTGCAGCATCATCACGATGACAATCATATGGCAGTGCGTCTGTACCACGTCTGAGTAGGAAATTAAAAGAGCTCGGAATGCAGAGTGGATATTCCAGAGCTGGTGGAGGTCCAAGGTGGTACTATCTGAAAAAAAAAAAAAATGAAAAGAACCCCCCCGGTGGGCGGTATCTTGTCGTTTGCAAACTCTAAGCACTTATACTTTCATGATCAGTACGATCATACGAGATTTCGCTCTCCTGCAATTCCACACCGATTGGAAATATCAGCAGGGATTGCCTTCATATTCTGCCCATGCCTCAGTCACCAACTTTTATTCCAACTAAGCATTGTCCGGCAGTGTGCTGCCAGGAATACAATCCTTCTCCCTTTGGTGCTCAACTTCAACTTGTGATCCATCACACTTTTCCCCATACCTCATGAATCGCTTTGCATGTGACAGTCAGACGGCGAAAGTTGAAATCTCCTGCTCAACCTTTCGTGGCGCACCAATTGCCGCTGGACAAGTTAATGCTCTCGTTACTTGTCAATTTAAGAGGAGGAATGCTCAACCATAGGAAAACCATGAGCA
Source organism: Neoarthrinium moseri (assembly GCF_022829205.1). Lineage (NCBI taxonomy): Eukaryota > Fungi > Ascomycota > Sordariomycetes > Amphisphaeriales > Apiosporaceae > Neoarthrinium > Neoarthrinium moseri. The sequence continues at coordinate 978,705 of NW_026055120.1, read as the reverse complement.
ACGTAGAATATTTAGTATACATGAGAAATAAAGCATTACACAAACGCAGAACGTGCACCCGCGTCCGCTTGTGTGACCGAGAAAGCCTCTCACTTACTATCCTGTTGCCTACTCGCCCACCGTCTTGGCTACGCGCGGATTCTGGATTCCCATACATTGGTTTTGGCGGGAAGGAAAAGATCAATTTCTTGCAATAATTGAGCTGACAGTGGCAATAAACCCCATCATACAGCAGCAGCTGCTGCCAGGTCCATAATCAAACACCATGAGGACTCGCGGCAACCTTTGGTTACGACTAATCTGCAACCATGATCCAAAGCTGCTTGATCGATACTATTGAACTAGTCCACAACGTGAGCTTTGTCATGCGTGGGTTCATCTTGAGGGTTTTAATCAAGCCATATATCGCCCTCCTCAGACCTCGTCTCCATCAGCGGTGTTACCCATTTCTCCACGCCCTAGAAAGCCTTCAGGGTGAACATGTTCCTCGCTTTGGAATATTGGTTGCCTTGTCTTATGGTATATAATACTAAAGCCCGAAGATGGAGTCGCGTGTTCATTTTTAGCTTCTGTCTCTCAGATCTCAGCCAGCGCACGGTTTTGGGTGCCCAAGTATAACGAAACTAGACTTGATATACCTAATTCTATCACGTCACTGTATTAAGGTGGTGATCCTTATAAATATGCTCCAGCATCTATATGACACATCTTGCGCCATTCTCATATACTATACGAGTTCTATATCCCATACACTATAAAGTTTGTTACTCAAATATCTGAACAACACCGTACGCCGAAGTTTAGCTACCCACATTGAGTTTTACCTGAAGCAGCAACAAACTTCTACCTGAAATTTCTTCCTGCAGGGGTGCCGATCATCCTCAACTCGCCTCATTGCATGGCATTATGCATGGACAACCAGCTGGTGGGCCAAGGTGACATGGATTAGCGTTCCAACGCAGACAGCTAGATGACCAGGCTTACAGTATACTTCTCACCTTTTTTGTTACTCGACTCCGGCCATATCGGAACATTGAGTTCGGTCTGGGATAAGAATCTATTTTATCGATTTTTCACACGAGCTACGATCAATTTCGCTGTTTCCGTTGGCCTGGCTAGGACACCATGCATTCAACTTGCATCATACGATAGTTGACCCGACAGGCTGGTACCAATGCTTCATGCATGCATTGCGCAAACCTGGCGGCTAGATAGCATCTACCAGTGGGTGAAGTCCTGCAACAAGGAGGTACAACCCCTCATCAAGATGCACAACAGGGGCGCATGACTCCAATAAGAAGAACGGGCGCGCTTCCGCCGCGGTGACCGACGAAATTTTCTCCACGTCAGCACACGATGCCTCCACCCAAAGAGCCCAAGCTAGCTAATCTTCAGAAAAAAGGATTCCACAATGAGACAGGCTCGAACATACAAAATACAATTAGGGCGCCGCTTCTTTTTCCATCGAAGTTGACAAACAACGGCGTGTTCGCATCTGGTTATTTTCAGGAAGGGAATTTTGGCGTGGCGGCAGAACATTCGACAACAACCTACACGTATCCCCTTCCAGATCTATCCGGTCCTTGTGGACACACTCGACAGCGCGAGCAGCACGCATTCAGCAGCACCTTTCCATACAGTCAGATCTCCGGCCAACAATATTGGCACACGAATTTCAACACAGAGCTTGATCGCCAGGAGTTCCAGTTTCAGGGGCTTTCGTACGAACACCAGCCACAAGATCCAGTGCACCAAGTTCCCAACCGTTCCCTTCTCGCTCCTACTCAAGCCCAACCCTGTCACAGCCTGCCAATCGTGAGCCCTGCAGAAAGGATCATGTCCCAAGAACCAGTTCCGGAATTGCCAACAGAGCGACGTAGCTCTGTGCCAGCAGGCGATAATGAAGGTGGCCAGAAAGCGAAATCCAGCTTCCCCGGGGAATGGCTCTTCCATCAGGAGTTCGTACGAGAATCTTCAGGAGATTCTGTGATTGACTTCAACTCTGTGTTTGATGAGTCGGGCCGCTCATTTTCAGCGTTTCGAGAGGGCAAATATTTGTTTCCAAACGATGCTGTAAGGCTAATTACCCCTTTAGAGTTGTGCCTCAACTGCTAAATTCTGGAACATCAGGCGGAGCAGGATCGACTAGACCTGCAACACGCGTGTTTCTCACTCCTCTTTAAGAGAAAGTTGATCATGGCACCGGTGCCGGAGACTCCCAAATGTGTTTTAGATGCAGCTTGTGGGACGGGTATCTGGGCGGTGCAGTTCGGTCGGTTCAAACGTTCCTGGCCGTATATTGCCGGAAACTCACATTCGCAGCGGAGGAGAATCCCTCTTCCACGGTGGTCGGGTGCGACTTGTCCGCCATTCAGCCAATTAATCCGCCCCAAAACTGCTCCTTCGTACAGGATGACTGTGAATCTGAGTGGTTATACCCCGGTATATTTTTATTTGACTATGTGCACTTCCGCATGGTTTTTTCCTGCTTCAACGACACCAGAACAGTTATCAAACACGCCTACGATAATCTTGCTCCTGGAGGCTGGATTGAGTTCCAAGACTCTGCACTCGAATTCTTGAGTATCGATGGCAGCCATGAAGGTAGTTCGAAGATATATGTTATATCGTCTTCAACATTACTGACTCTTAAAAAGGCACTGCGATGCAGAGATACTCGGCCGAAGTTATCAAAGGAGCCGCGGCCTTGGGCCGCAATTTGCTGACGGCCCGCCATTACAAAGATTGGCTTGTTGAAGCTGGCTGTAAGTCATTAGTACAACTTACCTCCAAAGGCCTACCTCAAACCCATTGAGAAGCGGGTGGCGCCGGTTCTAATCGTTCACAGTTGTCGATGTCGTAGAGAAAAAGCTGATGTGGCCCTGCAATGCTTGGCCGGATGAACGCAGACTCAAGGCAGTGGGACTTTATAATTCCCGAAACATCACAGATGGTATCCGAGGTGTGGGCTGGAAACTACTGCGGGCTGCCGGTTTAGAGCCCCAGGAGATTGAAGACTTGATTCTGCAGTTCAAGAAACAACTCGCTAACCCACAGTATCGTACATACCTGAACTGGTAAAGACTGACACGGGTCCCCTTCATGTCTCATGATGATACTTACTATGACACAGTTACGTTGTATATGGGCGGGAGCCATTTAACGGAGAAACCAGCGTCTCCTCTCCGCCAAAATCCGAGACGGAAGGGTTTCCGCCGGGATGATGTAAGAAGCCATTCGGAATAAATCTTAGAAATGCTTGAGATGTAATACGGTTCAAGTTCGTCGACTGAGCCACTGTTATTAAGAAACTATTACTGCGTGTTCTGCTGTGTTAATGTAAAGCTTTCAAACTTATTATGCGCAGGGCCAACTATTCTAGAATTTACGCTCTTTGCCACATATGCCATAAGTTTGCTCGTGGAGAGTGGATACATTCTGCAGCGTCATTGACTTACATGAAAGAATCAGGGCAACAAGGCAGAGTCAAATATCCGTTTTTGATTTCAGAGACCAGAGTTCACATCTCCATCAGTTCCATCCCAGCGCTGCTGAGCGTCATCCAGCCAAGACCACGGATACCATCAAGAGCATTTCTTATCTGATGCATCTCGAGGCGCTTTAGTTTAGATCTTTTGGCCATGTAATATGCGGAAGAAACAGTATAGATGAATTAATAGAAAGTGTAAAATTTCAGTAGTACGAAGTTCTACAGATAAAAGGTCACATAGAGCCAGTTTCTTCCAATGGCGGCATATAGTACTTGACTACTAAGTTACGCACTTTCACTCAAAAATCGAATTTCCTGGACACTGACTTCATCTTGACCCCAGCAGTGGGATAGAATCGTATATGCTGGACGGGAATCATCCTGGAATTCTTGTAGGTCGAGAGTGTTTGACTGCAGAAGGCGCATGGGAGACAGTTGCAGGACCCAGTCAAACGCGACCAGGGATGTATGTTTTTGGTCGCCTCTGCAGTGTGAGAATCGGTCGAAGTTCTTTGCCACATTTCGAAGTTCGGCGCGAGACTGCGACTGAGGGACGACCCCCAAAAATCTGGCGCTTACTTTGTGATATAATGGAGCCATTACCATTCGCCTTATCTAGTTGAGATGAGGCCACGTCATTGGAATACTGGCCTAACCTGTCAAGTCCCGCTTCGTTATATATACTGTGGATTCACCGTTCACAACGGTATATGTATGTGATGTGTGTGATTGGGGACCGTGCTATATATGTTTCAAGTTATTCAATGTTCAATAGGTCTTCCCCACCTTCGAGTTTGAATTTTCGCAAGGGTTCCCAAGGTGCATTGGATTCTAGTAAAGGTAAAACTTTATAGTACAGGGGATCATATCGAGCAGCTACGGGTATGGAATGTCTTTCCCAGAACAGCTGAGCGGGAAGCAGACGAATCTTATACTAACACCAATGGGCTTCTCAACACTTTCCAATTTGAGATGCCATTGAGTGGCTGATGGTACCCGGCTACACAGATAGGGCCTAGACCCCTCTATGCTCAGTCCTGTTAAAGGGCTGGCTTTCCGCATCTTTATTATTCAACATATCAATACACCTTAGGTTGTCTCCCCGTTGAAGTCAAGCTGGAGTTCAAACCAGGCCTTGTTAGTCTGTTATCATTGTACCAGCGACAATGATTACTATGAACGTTTGATTGCGCTAACTTGTGGTTCGGGAAAAACGTCCGGCCCGACGGTTCGATACCCCTATTGACAGGGTTCCAGCAGCTATTCAAGTGTTTTGAATGGTCGAATTGTTCTTCTTACCCCGGTCTCCACTGACTGTGGTGTGCTACAAAGGCTTCCTCATGAAAATGTCCATCGGATAATTACATCTTCTCTCGTTTGTCTAGAATGACGAGATACGCCAGCTACTGAAATGTCTCATCAAACCTAGCTTGAGTTCCTGAGGAAAGGGACAGTCAGTGACGACAAGTCCATGCTCCATGGACAAAACCCGGTGGAGTGAAGAAAGTCGATCTATTAACGACACAAGAACCACCATGCCATCCTCGAGTCCTCCGGGAGGTTTCAATTTGCAGCCGTACGACTTGGATTCTCTGGACGGAACCAAGGAACCGGTCCAAATGCCGATGATAACATTGCTCCTGTCCCAACTGCTCGAGTCATACTAGCTCATGCGCCCACCTTCTTGGGTGCCTGAAGAGAATGTCCGTGCTCCTGCAATCCTAAATTCTGCAGTGAATGCATCTTGGTACGAGCAGAAACCTTGCACCAAACAAACCCCATCCTTTGCCATTGTAGCGAGTGATATGGCAAACAAAGCCCTGGGCCGAACGCCAGATGGAAGCTCAGTCATCAAGCCGGAATCAGTGCTCGGTGAGTCAGAGAAGCTATATCACGGATGCAAGGAGGAAAAGTACTTTCTTCCCAACGACGCAGTCAGTCCAACCTTCTAGTCACTGTGAATAACCCAACTGATTAGTGATTACAGGTAGAACAGGATCGTGTGGATCTTCAGCATTCGATTTTCTGCCTGATGCTGGACGGTTGGCTTGCGATGGCACCCATGGCAAGACCACCTAAATATGTGCTTAATATTGGAACAGGCACAGGGGTATGGGCAACTGTGCTCGGTAGGTACTTTCGAGAACGTTCAAAAGACTAGGTACAAACTCACAGATTTTCGACAAAAGCTGAGCAGAATCCCTCTTAATACGTAATTGGGACGGACTTAAGTGCAAGTCAACCGACAACTAATATAAAGAACTGTGCGTTTATGAAGGATGACGCGGAGGAGCCCTGGTATTTCCTCGATCCCAATCCAGGCTACTCCCGCTGTCAGGCGCTGTGCCAACATTGGATATCCTTCGACCACGTGCATTTGTTTTGGCGTTCACTTGCTTTCACGAGAGTCGAGTGGTGATGAAGAATGCGTTCGACAATCTCAATCCTGGAGGCTGGATCGAGTTCCAAGATTCATGATTCAAATTCGTTCAAGCCAACGAATTCTACAAAGTTAGAAGCATCTACTTTTCTGCAAGGCTTTCGGCTGGCTGCCCTGAGAATAGGCAAGCTGTCGAGAAGTGGACTGTCGCATGCGATCGTGGTATTGAAGTAAGCGGAAGAGACCCCTACAAAGTCTACAAGTACACGCAGTGACTTGAGGAGATCGGCTGTAAGTGGCATTTCCTTCCACTTCTAGAGAATCGGATATTCATGGAAGGAGGGCATTTAGCTAACCATGTTCTGACAGTCGTGGACGTCAAACATAGACAATTGAAGATCCTCGTTACTCCCTGGCCAAAAGACGCCAAATTGAGGGAGATTGGGCGGTTCGGCCAGAAAAACATGCATGATACGCTGCGCACGTGCTGGTCGATCCTGATGGCATCGGGGTTGTCGGCAGACGAAGTCGAAAGCCTCATTCAAGAAGCACAGAATGAGATTAGGGACCGCAGAGCTAACCATTATGGCATATGGAAAAACTCCATCCACACTTCGACATCCCAGCAGCAGATTGTACTAATGTGACATAGCCACATCTTGTACGGACGAAAGCCTTTTGCTGAAGAGTTGGGTAATCCCCAGGTGAAATACGAGGTTTGACAGCATTACCGAAGCATGGAGGAGGTCGCGAGGGTCGTCTGTTAGTACCAACAATCGCATCGCATCCTTATACTTATATTCTTTACTCAGTCTGAAACTAAAGGCCTTTGTGCCAGAGATGGCTATCAAAAGATTGCCATTAAGTATGAATCTGCATACTTAGTGCTTCACTTCCTGGTTTTTCACAGCCTCTAGCAGGCCCCTGAATGCTTCCTTCCTTCCGACCTCAACGCGCCCGAACCTGTCCTTGATGGGCCCAACCAGGATCTCCTCCTCATCCGCCAAGAGGCCCCTCCATGCATCGTCCGTGAACTCCTCGATGGGGATGCCGAGCTGGCTCAGCCCCTGTTGCGTGTGCAGCTCGGTCTGCACGGCGGGCGGGACTAGCTCGATGACCCTGATGTGCTTGCTCGCCTCATCCTCACCGAGCTGGGCCCGCAGCGTCCAGCACAGAGAGTGAAGCGCCGCCTTGGTTGCGCAGTAATTAGCGCAGCGGGGCAAGGGCACAAGGGCCAGCCCAGACGTCACGGTGATGAGAGCGGTCGGGTTGGGGGAGCGTGATTGAAGATGAGGGAGGAAGTGCGTAATGAGTGAGATGTACGAGGTGTAGTTGGTGGTGATCTCGTGCTGTACAAGGTCGAGGTCTATGTTCTTTGGCTTGGTGAAGTCCACGGGGCGCTGGATGCCGGAGTTCAGGACCACGGCATCAATGCTGGGGTGCCTCTTGGTGATACTACATTTCGTCAATTTTGGATGGCATGGAAGGAGCCTTTGTGAGAATCAAGTTACGTACTCCTCGACCCAAGTTGGGATGCCGTGCAGATTTGTGATATCAAACTGCGACGCCGCAGCCTTTTGAGGGCCATGCTTGGCAACGAACTCATCAAGCCTCTCCTTCCGTCGGCCCACGCCGATGACGAAGATGCCGTTCTCGATCATACGTTCTGCCAATGCGAGACCGAGCCCAGATGTAGCTCCGATCATAAGCACGTTCTTATACGGGAAGGCCATGTTGAGTCTATGTTTGGTGTATTGTTTCCAGATGCGGAGATCTCTGTGTGGGGGTTTCCTTCTCGATCTTCAAGCAAGCCTCCACCGAGGAATTACCTAGAGTTGCGTGTAAGATCACTTGGGAGGAAGTGAGGAGAGCCTTTTATGTTGACGCTGCTGGAGAGTAATGCTGAACAAAAGGCCCTGCACGTTTTCGCATTTATGACCTGACGACGAGATCGATAACGGTCTCGACGCTGTGATTGGCCAGCTGGTATACGCCGAGCTGAACCATTCGGGTTTAACCCGCACTCGATTGCCGAATCATTGTTGAAATGCCGATAATCCGGGGCTAAATGTTAGAGTGACGAGAAAAAGCCACACGACAAGTAAACATACAGCATCCGATCAGCAATTGGTTGTTAGGCCTGACACGCTCATAAGGTGGGGTTGGTGTACAAGGCCAGGTATAACGGTATAAACATTGTGTGACAGTCTAGAGCAAACTCGTTGTCGCATGGCTATAATACAAGTGCACGTGTCTATGCTTACTTTTGGAGAACAAAAGACCAGAGCTCTGCAAGGAGATCTCTAGCAATTCATTTTCTGCTAGACCCCGGATCATGCCCCAACCATTGCCTTCAAATCCAAAACACTGACGCTGACAAGGTTGGTTGTGCTCGGAGGCAACCTGCCGGCACCAATGATCACCAGGGCCGAGTCGTCGCTCTTCAGTAACTCCAGACCTCTGGAGTACGCCGAAGGTTGCGGCGTAGTGTACTCGACCCAGCTGTTGGGATCGCCCAGTTTCCGGTTCGTGAAGACCTGGCCCGAGTTGCCCGCGCTCAGCACCTATGCGAAGTCAAACGTTAGCAGTCCGCCCGCCGAGTTACAGTAGCACGTCTTGTCCACCGCTCCCCTTCCCCTCCCACCTTCGATGAACAGAGACTTACAATAGTGCCATTGGCGCCACCCACGCTCGACCAGACCACGGACGGCGAGCTGACGGGCGTGGTGCCCTTGGTTGACTTGAGGGTGAAGGTAGCCGAGGCGGGCGTGTTGAGTACGTCGAGCGGGTTGCGGTTGAGGCGGTAGTGAACGCGGCAGCCGTCGGTGCCGCAGACCTCGTAGGCGAAGATATAGTTGCCGTTGGGCAGGCGTGTAATGGCAGGCATGCCGGGACGGGCCGCGTACGCCGCCGTGTCGTGCACGTCATCGACGACAGCCGACCACGTCGCCAGGTCCGATGTCGTCTGGTGCACGAGCTTCTGCCCGTACTTGCTGTCGCGCTGGTCCGAGTAGTAGATGACGAGCTGGTTGTTGTACACCCTAGCGAAAACCTCGGTGTCAGCATGGACGAGAGAGCGCGTACAGGAGGTATATCTTTCAGCATCGGGCCGTGACGACAGTGTAAAGATACTCCGATTCATGCACATGTGGATAAAGCACATGGTTGAATAGGTTGCCATAAGCAACCCCTTCCATAGCCAACTTACAAGAACAATGGCTCCCAAACCGGCGTCAGGCCATTATCGGGCTTGGCCACGCCTCCGCTAGCCACGGTGCTCACGAAGGTCCAGGTTGCGCCGCCGTCGGTGCTCGCGTAGACGTCGATCTTGGTCTTGCTCAGGTCCGTGGGGATGCTGTTGCCGGCGGCGAGGATGGTGCCCTTGGCCCAGCGGCCGACGGCCTGGGGCAGCTCGTACAGGGTGGGCTGGTACCGCAGGCCCCAGCCGTTGACCGTGTCCTTGATGCTGCCGATTTGGGCCCACGAGGCGCCGCCGTCCTGCGACCGGTAGATGGGGAAGTAGACGGCCGGCGGCTCGGGCGAGTAGTTCTCCCAGGTCGCCAGCAAGGGGCCGGAGCTCAGCGACAGGGCGCGCGCGTACAGCACGCGCGGGTCGACCCAGCCGGCGTTGGACGGCGGCGAGAAGATGACGCGGTTCGAGACCGTGGTCACGGCCAGGGACGCATCTGTGGTCGGCGTGGGTGCCGCGGACGCGAGCAGGGCATTGAGCAGGGCGCCGACGACCGAAGTAGTGAACCTCATCCTTGCACTCGAGACACGATGAACCACAGATGTGGCGGGTCTGCATAGACCTGTCTAGTCATGATGGCATAATGTAGTTTATACATACATTTACAAGTCCGTATCCAGCCGCGGCGGTCGAACTTCCGTGTTCCTGGACGTCGTGGGGTATCAATGCGGTAATGTGACCCTGTTCCTTTTTTCTTGAGCCGCCGAGCAACTTGGCAACGGTTTTTGAAGCCACAGCGGATACCCCAGTTCCCTCGTATCGTGTCACGAGGTGGCTGCATCTGGTGCATGCCGAGGCAATACGACGTTGGAAGTGGATTGGGATATGCTCATCTGCGTGCTACTGGCGGAAACCTAGTCACAGAAAAGGCATGCACAGGAACAAAAACTGGTTTGGCCATCAATGCTTTGTATTGAGCCAATGATCTACCTACTGAGCTACTCAGCTTTTCTCCTTGGCATCCCCTCAAACTGCGTTATGCCGCCCGCCTTTCCTGTGCGAGGCGGGGAATCAGCTCGTCCGCGATCCCGGAGACAGCATCCACAAGGTTCATAAGTGTAATGCTCCTCCCCTAGCCTGGCTGCGAGCCCTCCAAGGCCCCAGACGCAAGGCAAACAAGGGTGACCTATCGTGTGGTCTGAGCGAGAGAGTGACATGAAGTGTAGACAACCGATCCCCCAAGGTCGCGCGCGACTCAAGAGAGCGGAGATCGAAGAAATTCGAATCTGCGCAGGGTGCCCAGTTCGATGTGGGCGTTCCCCCAAAAGCTTCTCTATCCCCTTTCCGAATGTAAGCCAGGCCGCCAGAATGCTGGCCTGGAAAAATGGAAAAACAAGTCGTGGTATTGCTTAAAGACGCAGAAATTCCTAATGCCAGCCAACCCCATAAGAGAATTCGCATGCAGAGTTCCGGGAAAAATCAAAAGAGACCATTCTGTTCACCATGTGACCGTCCATACTGTTTCGTAAATGTTGTTCTGGAGAGGGTCGACCTCTCCGTCACAAGAAAGAAAACCGTGAAAGACAAGACGTTGGGAAGCATGCGATCGTTATTACGTAACTGTCGAACCCGCAACCTCCTTATGCAGGCAAGCCACCCTTGCGCTTTTCGGCGCTGGTGAGCACGAGCATAGAAGGCTTGCGCTGGCCTTCGGGAGTTTCGGGCTTGCTGGCCCTTGGCCCACCATGCTTGAATACGCTGGCAAAGCTGCCGTGGTCACTCTCGCAAGCACTGGACAGGCTTTCGACGCTCTTACGGGACTTCTGGCGCGAGCTGGGACGGTCAGAGCCGATGGCACCCCAGCCAACACGCGTGGTCACCTTGATGGGCTTGTGGGTCTCGAGATCCCCCGAGAGACTGCCAGAACCGCTGAGGCCAGAGTCAGACATGTCATCGGTCAGAGGGGTGCCAGCCTCCTCGGCACTTTCGGAGACGGGGCTTGTGCTGCCAGAGCTACTGCTAGTGCCCTTGCGTCTCTCCATGCCGGCTCGGACGAGATTGTGGACAGCGGAACGTCGGGTGCGGGCGGCAAAATTCTTGCTGCCCTCATGCTTGGCAGTCGGCTTGCTGCGCAGCTCATCAATGGCAGGAGGTCCCCGGGGTTGACGAACAGGATGCTGGCCAGCACGCGCCTGTCCAGGGCCATACCCGTTTGGCAGAGGCGACAGAGGGAAAGGAGCGGTCCTAGGTCCTGCTGCCCTGTTGGCCTCATCGGTGGCGAGAGACAGACCCTTCTGGTTCGCAATGGAGGATGCCTTCTTATGACCTCGGCGGAAAGCGTTGGCGGAGGGAGGGGGGAGAGGAGTTGGCTCGGCCGTCAACTCGAGCTTCTTGGGCGGCGAGTTGCTGCGGAAGAAGGGTCTCTCGTTCTCCATGGGAGGCGGTGAAACCTCAACACGCGGGGTGGCCATATGCTGCTGGAAGGACATGTTCTGCGGGGTAGCAGGCTGGTCCATGTAGACGTTGTTGTACTGAGCCTGGTTCTGATCGACATAGTAGGCCTGCTGACCCGTGGCCGGGTCAAAGTAGGTGTATATGTTCTGTTGAGGCTGCTGCTGCTGCTGCTGCTGCTGCTGTTGCTGGTGTTGGTGCTGCATAGTCGCCATGGACTGCTGAAGGTTCTTCAGTTGCTGCTGCTGCTGGATCAAGTTTTGCAACGCCAACTGCTGCTGGAAACCTTGCTGGCCATTCAAACTCAGACCTTGGAACTGCTGAGCGGCAGCCTGGATGTTCATAAGCTGCTGCTGTAGACGCTGCTGCTGCTGGGCCAGGTACATGTTGGTGGCAACGAGGCGAGCATACATGTCGGGGTCCATCTGCTCCTGGATCTGCTCGTCGAGGTGCAACTCCGGGGGAGCCAGGATTTGATCAGCAGTGTAGTGCTGACCGCCGCCCATCATCATGTGGCCGTATCCCTGCTGCTGTTGGTGCTGTTGTTGCTGCTGCTGCTGCGGGTACTGCTGCTGCTGCTGCTGCTGCTGTTGAGTCGCGAGGCGGGGGAGCGAGGTTTTGGGACCAGCGTAGGAACCCTCGTGGGCGGCGTACATGCCTGTGGAGACACCCTTGCTGCCGTGCATGGAGTGGGCAGCAGGCAGAGCAGAAGTGGCCGAGGCAGGGAAGTTACCAGTTGTGGCCGACTTGGGCGCCGTTCTGAGGCCCGCGAGCAGGTGGGATCGGCTGGTTCGAGGGGTGGGGACACCGTTGTCTTTGGTGTCGGTGGTTCTCATAGACTCGAACGAGAGGGGCTTGATGTTCTGACCACCACGGCGCGAGGCAAGGCCGCCCGAAGGCATGGCCAGGCCGGGTTGCGAAGTGAAGCTGTTGTGAGACATTTGAGCAAGACCACCAGTGTGCATTACTCAGTGAATGTCTTGGTGACGGATCGAGTGAGACTGCTGTTCCAAGCACGAGATTCGAAACAGGCAAATGAGCGAACCACGAAGCGAGACTCGGTGGATCACACGAAGAAGAGATCGGTAAAGAATGGATGACGGCCGGCGAAAATAAACGAATCAGGTTCGGGCTGTCGATGCAGGTATTACAACCGAGTAGGTGGCAGTGTGCGTATTAAGTACCGGTAGGTGGTGCAAGATGCGGGTATACTGGGAAAAAAGGCCGGCCGGTCGAACGCTGTTCTCAGAACTCGAGTGATTCGGATCAGGGTCGTATCAAACGCGATGCCAGGATGACTTCCGGCGAATCCAAGAGTAGCGTGTTGGTTGACGGCGGTTGGCGGTAGAAGACTGTGAACAAGAAACAGAAGCTTGAAAATATCGGGCGGGTGCTGCAGGTGCTATGTTGTCGAGTCGAGTGGATCAAACAAATAGCGTGTTGCGGCGGATGTTTGGAGCGCAGGTCCGGTATTAAGGAATGATGAATAAGTGGTGCGATTGTCGTGAATGAGTGGCAACGGGATGATAATCGTCAACGAGGCAAGAGCAAGCTGCGAGAGTGAATCCGGCACACGGGGCACGAGGCGAGCGACGACTACGCTGGTCGACACAGGGTGCGAAGGCGCAGATGGTTCTCGGTCCTAGGGGTTGGGGGGGCCGTCGCCTAGTCGATCAAGTCCGGGGGCGCTTGTGACGTCGCGAAGAGGCAAAGCCGCGATGCGGTGGTTCCTTTGTCACGGTGAGCACCACGATGAGACAAAGAACAGGGGGGGGAAGAGACGCTCGGCGGATCAATCTAGACGTGGGGAGTCGACGGCGATGGGTTGCGTACCTTTTTGCAGACGAGGTCCTTCACGGCGGGTGGCTGTCGAAGTCAAGGCCTGCCTTCTTGGGTTTGCCGGCAGATGGGGTCGGATGAGCGATCCTGATCTCTCTCTCTCTCGGGGTCTGGGTCTTTTTGCAAGGTCGGCCTTCCGTTCCTCTTCCTTCCGGCGTCGACGAGATTATTTCTGGGCTGTATATCGATATTTTATGCGATGAACGGAAAAGCGACCAACGGAGGCGGCGAAGAAAACCAAATTGTACAGTGATTAAAAAAGTCCCAGTATCAGTCTGATGGTAAATGGCAACAGATGAAACTCGATTCCGGATCCCCTCGTGTGTGTCTTTTTTTCTTTTCCTTTCTTCTTCCTTTTCCTCTTGATGGGTTGGTGGTGGGCGGTGGTGCTTGAATCTTCCCGGGCAACGCGAATTTTTGGGTGAATGCAATCTTTGGTTCCAGCGGCTGACGGGGCGTGACGGCCAACGACGAGCAAATGAAAAGATGATCTGACTGTTTTTTTTTTTTGTGTTTTGTGAATTCACGCGGAGGGGGGTGATTGAGGGGAGAGAGACTAGCCGTCGGGCGGATAAAGGATAGTGGTGCGAGAGAAGGAGGGAAAGGGAAGAAAGAGAAGATGGACAAAAAGCTGTGATGGAGGGAGAGCAGGAGAGGGAGAGAGAGGAGAGAGAGAGAGAAGAGTGGAATTGGACGTGAAGAAAACCCGCCGACGACTGTGACTGGGCGGTTGCTGGGCTGGTCCCAGGTGGTGGGTATGGCGTAACTATTGCAGGCGACTGGGTAATAAGTAAGTACCTTGTGCGCTACATCCAGCTGGGTTTTGCTGGCTGTACTGCAGCCCAGGTACCTACAGACCTAGAACGGGGTGCAGCGCCGGGAACTCGTACTGTACCGTAGCCCTGGGGGTTGCCCTCTGTCCACTCAACAGGCCCCCTCTGGGCTGGGTGGTGCGTGCTTGGATGTGGTGCGTACTGCGTGGCTGCGTGGTGTTTGGGCAGCCTGTACTGGGCCTGACTGGGCCTGACTGGGACGGACGCCGCACTGCGCTGCGACAACCGCTGCGGGCTCAGGTACCTGGCGGGGGGCCCACCTGGGGGCACGGGTCCTGATGGGCTGGGCGATCCATCCCAGCAGCGCAGCCCTGAGAACCCCCTGCGGCCAACCACAGCCATCCAGACTCCAGAGCGCTGAGAGCTGTGGAGCGGACCCTGTCGCCTTGGCCTGTGTCGAGCTTCTCGGGTTAACTACAGCACAAACCTGCTCGCAGCTAGTTATGAGCGAGCCACTTACTCACTCACTCATCAGTGCTCCGGGCACTGGCCAAGGCTGCTGGCAAAGACTGATGACTGGCTCCGCAACTGACTCTGCTCGCACATGTCCACAGTCCAAGCTGTCCCCCTTGTCAAGCGTGTGCCTTCTTTTCACTCACTCACTCACTCACTCGCTCTCCCTCTCCCGGGCCACTCATAGACACACTTGCACACTCGCGCCCTCACCTACATACGCTAGGCCGGCACGACGTGCAGCAGCGAACCCGTCCAATCTAGCTCTGCAGCCTGGCCAATGGCAGCGCAGGCGTCCGCCAGCAGTTCGAGGGGCCAGGCGCGTCAGCGGTGAGAAGAAGGTGGCATTGATCAGTTGCAGCGAGCCCGTCGGGGCCACTCATTGGCCAGCTCCGTCCTGCCTCTGCAGCTCCCCGCCGCCAATGGTGGGTGTGATAGTGACGGTTTGGATTGACGAATTGGGGTCAGATGGGATTCCCCTTCTCGCCTCTGTGGCATCAGGCTACCCGCCCTGGCCAACCAACGGCGTCCATCCCAAAAGGGGGGCCTGTTCATCGGCAAGGGATCGTGACTTTGACAGGGGCCCGCTGGGCGAAGCCGAGTCGAGTCAATGCCAGCCCAGGTTCATCATCCCATCCCATAAGTTAGCTGTTTGTCAACTTGTGGATGAGCAGGATTTGGATGGGTTGACTTCTCCAATTCCCCACGGCTCCCCGATCTCTATTGACAGACAAACAGACCAAGCGAATAAAAATAACTGCAGGGAGTCGACGAGCTGCAGGGAATCGACGAGATCCATCTTCATATCAACCCTGCACAAGCACACTGTATAGCGACCATTAGGCCCCAACATGAGTCAAAAAGGCTCGCACAGGCATGATAGGGCCGTGAGGGCACCTTCGATCACGAGACCTCTCAACAGAGTCTTGACCGGCGAACCATCATTGCCAGGAGGTTGCCGCGACAGGAGCTTGCGCGGGAGGGGCCTGAGAAGAACATGGCATATGGGCAAACTTTCCGCCAGAAGTTCGCTTCATATAGTAGGTAACTCACACAGCAACGCTCTCGCCCGTTGCAGCCTTCTCCCCCTAACCCGATCAAGTTAGAGAAGACCCTCGCCCGTCAAACGCTGGTGCCAGCCAGTTTGAAGATGCACGTCTACACGGCGTAACTACTAACTAACTTGGCTAAGGCAGGGTACAAGATACTGCCAACCCTCCAGAGATGCTCACGTGGCGCTTGCAAGTTACCTCGATTCATCAAGTTCTAGCATCAACGTTCACAATCCTCGCCCATGTCTGGTGCGACGGTTGACGTAGTTCGGGATCGGCTGTGCCACCACGTGAATGTTGAATCCTCTGTGTCCTGCATGATCGCTGTGTGTAAATCGGGAACCCACGCTGAGCCATGCTTTTTCTGACGAAATCCTAATTCTTGGGTTCTTCCATTCTCCTGCCGATCCTCCCACGCTAGACCCTGTCGTCGCGCTCTAGAAAAGGTGAAGGCCCAGAGAAAAGAAGCCTGGCGTCGCCCGAAATTAGTGCCAAGGTTGAGTCTGACATAGTCGAGCGTCCTTCCCAGTCCAATATTTGAGACGGTATAATCAGCCCTTTTCTATGGACAACCTGCACTGCGGGCTGCATGGCAAAGTCGAAATTACGGCAGCCGGAAACGATGACTGTTCTGGCGCAGGTGCGTCAACGGCTACACGCGTCGCACCGCATTGCTCCTTTGGATGGGCGGACCCTGGTGATCGACTGCCACCCATGTTCCCCAACCGTGTCACAAACCCTGCTGTTACTATATTTCAGAATCCAGATACATGGGACCGCTGCGGCCATCAAGGCGGACTGGGCATTTGCATAATCGTCCAAACTTCGTCGAGGGGACGCAGGCCCAAAGCGGCAGAAGGACAAGCTGTCGACTTTCGGCACATTCGGTTGGGCCCCACGATACACGGTTTTGGTCAGATCAATCTGCCAGCCGAGAAAATGGGGTCAGAGGATCTAGCTGATGCTTGTAGTACGTAGTCGCTCGATGGCGGGCGTGTGGGCTATTTTCACCACCACTGTTACCGCTAGACACGCGACAGAGACGCGAATAGTAGGCAAGTCGAGATTAAGTCCGACATACCCAAGGTGTCATTTTATGGCTGTTTACTATTGGGCAAGACATAGGTTATGGGTGTAACTGGCTCCGACCTACGGGTTATTGCAATGCATCGCGGAAGCCAAAGCTTTGCTTGCTGGCCGTCACAGTCAACTCACAAACCACCGTCTGTGCCATGTTAACTATCTATCCAGAAGACAGGTGGACAAACACAGACGACCGGCGGCGGACCAGAGTTGCACGCCCCATGGTTCTGGGCACCGCGAAACAAAGGCCGCGTTCCTGGTAAAGTGGCACCATACTTGCTGCCTCCTGCATTGCCTCGACCGAGCTAGAGAAGAATCTGAGACAAGTGATCCCCTAAAAACTGTGGGACGAGCCTCCGTGCGCCCGGTTTCCCTCGCCGCCCCTCAGGTTTGAGATGGGTGGCAACCGGACTTGCCCATCATCAAAGCTCCCCTCTGCGCCTACGAGTTACTGTGCACGGCATTAGGGTTACCTGAATCTGAATCAGTCTATGCAGGTCACGAGCCCCGTGACCTGTTCTTCTGCTGCTCTGGGCTCTTTTCGTTCGTTGCGCGTGCTGCGGACAGCTGTGAGGCGGCCGGAAGGCCAATTGACCTCGGCCAGCGCGAGGTTCCATCCTCACGTACCGTACCGCGAAATGAGACGTGGATTACGAGGCGTTTCTCCTGGCCCATTTCCACACCACCGAGCTAGAGAGACGCGAGACCGCTTGACCGCCAGCAAAGCCGTTGGCCGGATCGCGAGCTGGCCAAGAGGTGGATGATGGCCCTTTCGCGCTACGGAAATTTCTGCCATTCGGCCTGACTTTTTTTTTACTGGGACGCTTGGGGTCTTCGCTAGCCATCTGGACCCAGATCTTCAAGGGCTCGCTCATCGAATCCATCCCAAGGAGGCGCTGGGGTGCTGTTACCGCGTCACCCTAGTCTAGATTGCCGCGGTTAACAAGCAACACCAGTTCGGGCACCGCGGACCACCTGGCTTGCCTGGGCAAACTGAAAAAGTACTGAAATGACTCTTCGCATGAGAGATTGTATATATCAATCCTGTTCGCAGATCATACTCGTTACAGTCGAAGATCATCGCGAGACATCCACAATGTTCACGCCGGGACGCCTTGCCAACTTGCAAGTCTTGTCAAATAACTGGCAGGTGTTCGGAATACGAACCATCATTCTTCCTAGGAATCCGATCTACTAGCGGCCTTCCAAAGCCGGAGGGGGTGTTATGCAAGCTGCAGGGTGAGCGCCAAGTCTGCTTCCACTTATGCAGCCTATTCGCACACAGCGCTCTGGACCCCGGCCCACAAGCGAGCCGGCGCTTAAGTGGTCAATCCAAGCGCGCCGTTTTCTGCCCGACTCATCGGTTGTCGACCTCTCACGGATACCAACGTGGCAGTAGGCGGGCCCTCGACTGGAGAACAGCACCGGTGCTACTTCGATGAGGCGCACAGGATTAGCTTGTGGTAGGACAAGTTCGGTACCATTAGGACTATACTTGGTAGGGGTCCCCCAGCTGCGTTACACTGTAGACGTCGTTATGCGCCTGGCCCATTCCATATCTACATCGCTTCATCAACACAACACCGCTGACTTGATTCCCAGAACTATATCTGCTTGTGAAAAGAGATCTTATATATACACGTAGCTGTATCTGCAGCTCTAACGCTTCTCGTCTAGACCAGTCGCAATCAATAAGCTCACTTGGCCTATGCGACTCGTTCAGAGAATCAAAGCTTGTGAATAGGTACTAAGTCTGCTCTGGACTCAACCACGGCGCTCGCCTCTGCCGACTAGAGCTCTTGCTGCTTTCCGGAAGCGTCTACCTCGCCGGTATATACTGTAGGCTACTACGATGATTCTAATCGAGAGAAAGACGCCTGGAACTATCTGAGCAATAATTGCCACTATAGCACCACGGCTTATCCATAGAGAGAACACATGATGTTGCTAGTACTCGATCCTGTTGGTGTGTCACGCTAAGTCGCATTGCTAGTATACCTTCTGCTGGACCTGAAATTTGCCCATTTACCGTCGGCATGGCCTCTGCTGTACCTCTCCATGTGACGATCCAGGCAATACGTTGACTTTTTGTCTCTACACATTTGGTGAGTCAGCGGTTGCCAGGACTTTATGCATGTCTGTACATAGGAGATACAAGTGAGCCGTTAAACTGCACTAGGTTACGCATCGGACTTGTCTATGACTATCTTGTTTGTTTCTCAATCACAACAGATCATCGACCTGTTGATAATGGGGCTAAACGGCTATGAGCAGTTACTAGGTCCGCTCTATAGCCTTCTTTGGGTTCTTATTATTCAAGATTTGCAGTGCAGACTCACAAAAGGGTGCTGCCTCACACAGTGTCCAAGAAAACGGACTTACGGTTCACGATCAAGCTGCTATGAAAGCAGATGCTTACTACCAACCTCGTTTCAAGCAGAGCTCTAACGCGAATGTCTCTCCAGCGTTACGCAAGGAGATTATGCCGGGAAGCGTAGTAAATTCAGCAGGTCTTAGAAAGAAAAGAGCTTTCTTCCTAACAAGGATAGAAATTAATAATTGCGACAGGAATCTAGCAAGACTATCTCGTGCTCTCAGTTGATGTGACAATGACCGACAAGAAACCCATGGCTTCAGACACGAACCGCCGACCATGTTCCATAAGAGGAAGACCCATCGCGACTGAAAAGCATATCGATACGCACCGTTTATCCGCCTAGTTGTAGGCAAGTGAAGAAATGCACGTGGAATGCCGCGCTGATCGAGCTAGGAATAGTTTTATTCGCCAAATACTGGCAGAGCTAGAGGTAACTTCTATATGTTCACACCAAAGGAGACTTGGTGACAGAACATGATATCGCCATTGTTGCAACAGTCACGTCAAGGCGCGAGCGTCCGTCCAAGTTGTGATTAGGAGACCTTTAATAGCATCAAGTGCACCCTAGTCAGTCGGTTCTTTACTACTCGGATAACACATGCCTATTCCGTGTCGTACTGCATGGGCGCAAGCTACTTGCCATCAAGTATGCCAAACCGACCTGTTGCGGTGATTGGCGATCGCTTGGTGGTCTTTTTCGTTCCTTGCATCTGTGCTATACACGACTTCTTGGTCCATGGCAATATGGAGTTGATGCGGTTGGTGGAGCACACGGAGTAAGTGGGAACGCTCGGAGTGCCGGAGTGCCGGAGTTGAAGAATTATCGACCTTGTCAGCCTTGCGATGAATGGCACTAACAGCGCAAGTATTCAGCAACTGGGTCATGGAAGTTGGCTGAAGCTTCCGGAAGTCCAGTCATGCCAGTGGGCACGCTGATCGTGAAAGAAAAATCTATTAGTGACGTTCAAGGAACTAGCGAGACCTGGATGTCACTCTTGAGCTTAAAAACAAGAAGACCGCCCTTCTGAACTCAGTTGGACCCATAGCTTCGTCATTTCTGTCCGACAACCACACCTACCCACTTCACAAATCAAAAAGTGGTAGTACGACTCCAACAAAAACACATAATAGTTTCATCAACTCCATCAACATCATAAACACAATGTCGATTCCTCAGTCCTTCAAAGCAGCCGTGGTGCCCGAGCCAAAGGCTCAAAATGTCATACGCGAGCGTTCCCTGGCACCACTTGAGTCTGGAGAAGTCGGTATCAAGGTCACAGCCACAGCCGTCAACCCGGTCGACTGGAAGATGCGCGACCACAGTGCATTCATTAGCAAGTACCCTGCCATACTCGGGTCAGATGCAGCTGGAGTCATTGTCGACGTCGGTCCCGATGTCTCCGAGTTCCAGCCCGGCGATCACGTTTTCTTCCAGGGCATGATCGGAAAAGATGACTACTCGACCTATCAACAGTACTGCAAGATGCCCGCCATTCTTGTCTCCAAAACTCCGGCAAATATTAGCGACGACCAGGCTGCGGGCATCTGGCTCGCTACAATGGCCGTCGTCACTGCCTTCTATGACAAGACAGGGCATGGGGTCTTGGCTCCCTGGGAACAGGGAGGGGCCCAGGCAGGCAAAGGCAAGGCTATAGTTATCATCGGCGGCGCCTCGTCTGTAGGCCAGTATGCAATCCAATTGGCGAGACTGTCAGGGTTTGAGAGGATAGTCACGAATGCAAGTGTCAACAACCACGAAATGCTGAAGAAGCTTGGTGCACATGTCGTTCTCGACCGCCTTCATTCAAGCCCGGAGGACTTCAAGACTGCGATTGGAGATGTGGCATTGGATTTCGTATTTGACGCTATCTCGTCCAAGACGACACAGACCCAAGGCGTTGGCATTCTGCAGGCGGCAAGAACCGAGGCTGGGGAGCTTGTGACAGTACACGTCGTACACCCGAAAGAGGTAGATGCTGATGCTGTAGCACTTGGCCAATCGAAGCAGCCCAACGTGGCAGTCAAACAAATCTTGGGAGCTGGTTCTGCCCCAAACTTGCGTTATCTCAGCGAACCCTTGGCCAAGGCTCTTGGAGGCGAAGACGGCTGGGTTGCCAAAGGATTGTTCGTGCCAAACCGACCGAGAATTGTTCCAGGGGGACTTGGCGCGGTTGAGGAGGCTCTGAGCCTTAATAAGAAAGGGGTTTCTGGCGAGAAGGTCGTTTTTCGCCCCTGCGAGGTGTAGCAAGCAACTCGGAACGCACTACTAAATATCAAAATCATGCAGGGGCTACTTTGGGTTAAACAGATATCTGAAGCAATGAATATGAGAATGAAGCCGCCCTCGTTGAGTTACTCCAACTATGGAACAAATGGTCCTAGGCCGGCTCGATTGATATCTAGAAACGCTGGTAGTGACCAAGTGGCTTGCGTCCATAGACTACATAAACTGTAAAATAGAAACGGTTGGATGTGTCACGAACCTCTGCCTTCGCGTTGTTGACCAGTGTTTCGATTTCTGAAGGCGTCAGTCCTGTCGCCTGCAGCATCTTCCATCCAATACCCCGTAGGCCGTCAAGTGCATTTCTCAGCCACCAAAGTCCCACTCTCCGGATTTTGCGCTCCTTTGGCCAAGGGTTTGCAGGTAGCAGGTACTTCTCTTCTACTACCCCTTCGTCTGCCATTGGAGTTAGTTATTCGTTGGCGAGAATGAAAGGAGCAGGCCCTGTGTCTGCCCAAATTCTGGGAGCTCAGTTCCACCTGGGAAAATAGTCGACAAATTTGTAATAGAATATACCTACAGCCTAATTCCTCCAGCCAACCTTTCAAGCAAGGCGCAGTTCTCATGTCACGTCCTCGAAGTATTCTTGCGCCGGCGTTGCATCGATCGCAATACTCCTTGTAGGCGGTACCTAGGGCTTGTTATAACGATCATCAAAAAAGCTGTGGTGGACTACCCACCTTCAGCTGTCCCTCCCATGACTCCAAGATCAAAGATGGATTCTTGATACTCAACCCAGCCCCCCGGATTGAGGCTGTCAAACACGGATTGAGCTACGCCTCTGGGGTTGTCAAAGCATGAGAAAGTAAATCTTAAGTGTATATAATCAAACAGTATGCCGCCGAAGTCCCAGTCTTTCTCTGCGTCTTGCCTGTAAAACTGGCAATTGGGAGCGGCAAGATTCAGAGGTTGGATCAGGCTGAGATCTGTACCAATAACTTGCGCGTTTGGAAACTTCTGAGCTAGAACACTACTTGTTAATACGAGATTTTCATACAAGCAGATGGACATACCAAACTCTAAGGCCCATATACCAGTTCCTGTAGCAACATCAAGCGTGTACTTGAGGTTTGGATCCAGAGGAGCTCGAAACAAGCGATCACCAAATAGTTGCACAAGTGCCGCGTGCTGGAAGTCAAGACGATCCTGTTCGGCCTAGGAGGAAGGTCAGCGACATTAACATGCCAGTAGGTTCGGGTGATTTACAGCGTCATTGGGCAAAAAGTATTTCCCGGGCTCGTACCCATGGTAAGTACGCCCAGATTCGCCCAGGATCGAGCCTGGCTCAGCTACTGATGATCCAGACGATACACGATTCGCAACCTCATCATCTGTGCCTGGGACGAGGAAGTCCGTTACAAAATTATGTGCATTGTGAAACTGGGGCAGTCCCAAAGATGTAGGCAGTTCGTGGAGTTCCGGCACAAACTGGAATGGGTCTCGCAGCCTATATTGGAATCCAACAGCGCCACTAAGTAGGCTTTCTTGGGATGAGTCCTGGACCGATGAGCCTTGTTGTTCATAGTGGGAAATTGACTGGTATGGATGCCCTTCGAGGTCGGAGCAAGGGGCTGTTGCTGATGTGCTTGTTGCCTCAATTTGCAGATTGTCAGTGTACAGGTAAGTCCTATCGGTCAATTGTGAACGAAAAGGACCCGACAATTGGGGATCTTGTCTTTGGGATTCAGTGGCACGGTTGGGGGGTAACCCTGGACCTGTCTCTGGCGTATCAGGCATGTTGGCGCCAATCTATGCGAATTCTTCGATGAACAAGTAAGTCTCTAGAAATTTAGAGAGGCGAGTGTTTGGGGCACACCGTTATGACAGGTCGGATCGCATTGCGGAGGCGAGGGGAAACAATGCAAATCGAATGTTGACCCCCCTCGGTTCTTCCTAGTTCGGCTCAGTATCCGAAACACTACCAGACCCTCGGGCCGGCTACATACAACCGAAGGAGGCTCAATGGCTCATTGTAATATTAGGTTCGATTGAGAGCATAATTTCCTCCCACACAAAGTAATAGATAACAACAGATATGACTTTTGATTAGATTTTCCAAAAGGTACCTTGATCTGCGTTATAATGAGGGCACATGTCCATGGATCAGCCTCCAAAGACATGAATAAAGTCTAGAGTATCTGGAGAATACAGTGGTGTGACATGGCTGCCACCGATGGCACTACTTGTGGATCATCATTTAGAATGTCAAACAAAAAAGACTTAGAGAATGCGCCAGGCTGCTTTAGTATACTATTTGAAACATATCAGAAGCGCTGTCGCCTGTGTATTCCATGATCAATTCATGTGATTTCCCTACTCCACCAATCTGAACCGACCTTCAACACATGAATAGAGTTGCAGAAAAGTTTCAGCCTCCTTGAAGCTGAGTCTGTGGAGCATATACACGTATATTAGTGCTCCGAGTAGCGTGCCATCCTTCTCTTCAGTTGCCGAGGTATGCCCTTAGCGCTGCCCTCTGTTTCTACTCTGATTCTGGGTCTTTCGCCATTGCTCATGTCTTTCAGTAGAATCAACACCTGGTGGCGAATGACATTGACAAGCACACAATCCTTTAGGTGCTCGGGTACCTTAACGTTGATTACTGCTTGTCGACGGAGGGCTATGGTTGGTTTGCCATCGTCTTCTGCGACTTCCTTAGGCTCCTCTTGTACGTCTTCTCCTTTGGGCGGAACATTCTCTGAAACGCTTTCCGGGGTGCTTTGGTCTTTAACGTCGTCTTCTAGGAGGCTAGCAGGAATTGGCTCCTTTCCCTTAGCACCGCGAGCAATAGCGAGAAGGGTCGCTACAAACAGCTCCTTCAGGTAAGCGAAGCTGAAGCCGTCCGTCATGGCTGCAATCACGTCGCAGGCATCGTCAGGAAACTCTGTACGAGGGTTCTTCTCCAACTTCTTCTGCCAGTACTTGGCATATGAAGCACGCTCAGATTGACTGGGTAGTTGATAATGGTACTTGCGATCAAATCTGCTGGGCCTATCCCGAATGGCCGGGTCAAGCTGATCAAGGTGATTAGTCGAGCCGATCATCAAGATACCGTCGTTGCTCTCCAAGCCGTCAACTTCGTTCAGGAAGTAACTACGGGTTTCATTCGTAATGAGGGAGTCCAGGTCCTCAAAGATGAGTAGGCAGGGTGCCATCTTCCGCGCTTTGCGAAAGATCGACCGGATCGCATACTGCTGCCCAGCATTACGATCCTCGAAACTTTTGACGTAAAGACTTGGCACAGGGTCGTCTGGGCGTCTCTGCAGCCGCGCCATCAAGGCCTTGATGCTGATAGTCTTCCCATTGCCAGGCAAACCATGGAAGATGATGCCTCTTTTCCAAGGAACCTGAAATTCTTGGTATAGACCTCGCGAGTCGAAGAACCCTTCAACATCCTCTATAAGACCCTCTTTCATGGTAGGATTCAGAATGACATCGTTCCATGTTGAGGATTGAATGTCTTTCCACAGCTGTTTTGACTTGGACCAATAGGCGCTGTCAAAAACATAGATCTCTTCGTGAAGCTCTCGCGTCCATTCTCCGACGGATAGTAGTAGCTTCTTCGTTGTTGCGGTGACTCCTCGTGGGGGTGTATCAGGCTCGCGCTTAGTGAGTACGAACAGATAAGTTGCATATCCACAATTGGTCGGGACCCTTGCCGAATATAGGACGAAAGATGCTTCGTTCCAGGTATACTGGTATTTTGTCCACCAGGAACTGTAACGAAGTTGTCCAGGTTTAGTGTCTTGCTCGCTCCGCGACGGACTTGCGATGTATGCGACACTGCTCGTTAGAGTATGGTCGTCCTCTTCAATCTCGCAATTGGCGAACCCGGCCTCAGCGTACCCCATGAGATCGAAGTCGTCAGTGTCAATCTCGATAACATGATAGTCTATGTGACGTTCTTTGAGCACTTGAAAAAGAAGCAGCTCGGTATGGGTACGGGGTCGTTTGCAGTGGGCCTTGAAGTCCTCGAAAGAACCTTCTTCGGCTTTGACTTCGGTAACAGTCATTGTGCGAAACGGTGTAATCCTATCGTGTGGTATCAAGAAGAGGAATCAAAATTTTAAACGAAAAGAAGAATATTCCAAATCATCTCACCCGTGATGACATCTGTCATATATAGCAGATTCGGCATACCTTAGGCTGTGAGTGCCGCGACCCAACGTCCACAGCCTTAGGCCCTTCGAGGAAGGCAACTAGGAATAGTCACGGCAGTGGCACGTTAGGCAGAATTGCGGTACCTACATCACGTTTCTGCAAAACCTTCCGCAGTAGCCAAGGCGGCGCCTGGTCTGATCTTGCCCCAAATCTCCATGATTGGTTGCTTGCGATTGAGAAGTGGTGGGACAGTAAGGCAGCATCAGTATGACTGCCTTGGGCAGGCTGACAGCCTACTTGACATTCCCCAGTATCCTGCAACCCGTGATGTGAGAGGTTGGCAATACAGTGGCAGCCTAGCAGTTAGGATGCCGCGTCAGCGGGGGAGACGCGGGGATAAGTGATCTGCAAAGCATCGTGCGGCGAAGCATTACCACCTTGTGAAAAATTGCATTCCATAGTGAACAGTACCTAGGTATTGGCTTAGTTACGGCTCTCTACATTACACAGGTTAATAATAACCAAAGGTTGGAGATTGCAATTTGCGATGCAACTTTGAATCGTTGATGTTGCCCTCACTAGATCCTGTCTGAAATCTTAGCACCAACTTCTTAAACAGCTATTTAGTTGACTGTACATTGCCTTATCGCCTGGCCATGTCGATAATAGTCAGGCTCATGTCGAACTTATGAGATTTTGTATTGTCAGTAACATTCCTGCTTATTCTTGCCTTCCGTCCTGACCTTACGGATTAGAACTTATGAATAGATGACTCAAAGTACAACGATCAAACCTTCAACTCTCATCAACGAGCAAAAATGAAATCCCCAGACTTGTAGAAAGTCACCTATCGTGTATCTGCTGGAATGAATTCCCTACCGCTTGGTCACCTAGTCTTGCCTTCCTACTTCGATACCGAAAGTTTATTACCCGATCTCTGGCACAGGCGTACTCTGGGCGCATACAATTTGCTTAGGAGTTCAGATTTTGCACATCTGCACCAGGTCCCCCTACCATCGTTATCAAGGACCCAAATGTCAGGCCAATGAGCTTCAAGATGCTTCTAACCGGAATATGCACCCCTTTGGACAATTTGCTTTCTTTGCGGTTAGGGACGTATATTTCAACTCACATGGTATGAACACATTGAGACAGTGACGCAAGTTTGTATTGCGAGCATGACTTCAGCTGAGAAGAATAGCCTTTATGGCCATCGAATGCGTTCCACGACTAGTCAAAAGGGGTTCCCGATCCCATCGTCTTTGATTCAACACCCTAGTCCCGGCTCATCAAGCTTTTGGAGAAAGCCTGCATGGCGTGCTTAGTAGCATGGAGCCAGGGTCGAACCCCGCCCAAGGCAAGAGTCGCTTATCAGATCTGATGCTTGCTTCGGATCCATGAAGCCGCAATAGGCAAATCCATACGCAATTGGTTCACAAGGCTCGTCGTGTAGCGTCGGAAGCACGCCACCGGCGGTCTTGATAACGTTCCGGGCACTACGGTCCCGCAGCATTGGCCCTGGCGTTGATGATAACGTATTTATCGCCTCATGGCGCTGTGGACGCTCGAACTCTACCAACCTTGATATCTAGCCGCATCACAAGATTGGTAGTCGGTGTTATCACGCGAAGACGTTAACAGCCTTAGCCTTCCCAACAGACGAAGACAACATCGTATCATTTCTGCGGCCGAGTCCTTGTCCGCTGGAGCCAGGCGTTGCCGAATTACCGATGAAACCCAAACATGCGAAGACCAATGCACCAGATACGACCGGTGTCGCGCCTGTTACCGTCACAAACGGGCATGGCGACATGGGAGAAAAGTCCATCGGCAGAGGTGCAGATGCTTTACTGGCATATGCTGACCCATCCGGCGCCGTCTACCTGGATGAAGCAACCAACCAAAGACTGCTGTGGAAGATCGATACGCGTGTGCTACCTTGGCTATGCGGGCTGTATATCCTGCAGTACCTCGACAAAGGCGTGTAAGTTAACTTGCTCAACTGCTTCGAGATTCTGAAGCACCCGATATTTCACAAAACAGGTTACTGATCCGGGGCAATCCAGCCTGAGCTATTCCTCCGTGATGGGCATCTTGACCGATGCGGATCTGAGCACGAGCCAGTTCACCTGGCTGGGCAGCATCTACTATCTTGGCTACATGACTGCCTTGCCCATCCACAATCGCGCGCTTCAGGTCTTCGTACCCTCAAAGTGGATCGCGGGTAGCATGGTAGCGTGGGGCCTCGTTCTTGCGTTCATGACGCTCTGTAATAGTTTCGCGGCCCTCATGGTCCAGAGGGTGTTTCTTGGGAGTCTCGAGTCTGTAGTCAACTGCGGCTTTGTGCTTCTGACAGCCCGGTGGTATCGCAAGTACGAGCACGCAGCGCGCGTGTCCATTTGGAGTTCGTGCAATGGCCTTGCGACCATCGTCGGGGCCGTCATCGCGTACGGCTGTCTGGCTGGAGTCGAGACCGGCCTCCACATTGTACTGCCATCCTGGAAGATCATGGCACTGTGCCTTGGACTCGTGTCCATTGTCTACGGAGCTGCCATGTTCCTCCTGATGGCCCCGAGTTTGGTCGAGGCGCGCTTCTTCACCGAGGAGGAAAAGGTGCTCGCCGTCGAGCGATTACGCCAGAACCATCAGGGTATCGGCTCGAGCGAGTTCAAGTGGTACCAGGTTCGCGAGGCCGTTTTAGATGCTCGTACTTGGCTCTATGTGCTTTTTGTTCTTACGTCGCAAATCCCCACAGCTGGTCTGAGTCTGCTGTCCAGTCTGTTAATCAAGTCGCTCAACTTTGACAGTAAGCAAACGCTCCTGCTCGGCATGCCAGGCGGTGCTCTGCAGATCATCTTCCAGCTCTCAGCCGGCCTCATCGCCGATCGGACGCAGCAGCGCAGCCTGACAGCTCTTGTCATGCAGCTCATATGCCTATTTGCCGCCGGTCTGCTGATCGGGCTGGCCAACGTCGGGACTCTGTACGACCGTGCTGGACAGCTGGCTGCATACTTCATCATGGGCGGCGCCTCGGCCATTGGCTACTTCTTGGTCCTCGCCACAGTGGCATCAAATGTACTTGGGACGACCAAGAAGACGACGACCAATGTGATCTTGTTCGTGTCCATGGCGGCCGCCTATCTGGTCGGGCCTCAGGTGTTCCGCGACCCGCCTTACTACTATCGTGCGAAGTATGCGACAGTGGGACTCTGGGTAGCGTCAGTAGTCATCTTGATGGTGCTATACTATATGAATAGGTGGGAAAACGATAGACGGGATAAGGCACAAGCTGTGTTGGCGCAAGAGGGAATCGAAGCGGTGGCAAATGTTGAGTTCCTCGATCTTACGGACAGAGAGAATGGTAACTTTCGCTACGTTCTTTAAGTCCTGTATCACCAATCGTTCGCGCAAGATAATACGATGAATACATGTATTTTGGTAGACCAAAATATGCCCTTGTTGAACGCTTCGTCTGAACCCCTGACCAGGTGCTTCGAACTTCATGCTTACTACCAATGCACCATCTGTGGTATCAGATACGTGAATTGTGGGTGTGGCCTCGGTGTATATTCACCCTTGTGTAGAGCGGTGAAAGCAAGAACTCTTTAAGTACAAATACGAGTACCATTTTCGTAAACCATGAAGCATGTTCATAATACATGTTCTCCTCCAAGCCCAGCAGCCTGCGCAATTGGTTTGCCCACCCTTACAGATACTGAATGAGGTGACATATTTTCGGCGGTTATCTGCAGCCCCTTGCTTCAGAGACAACAGTAATAGAAGCTTGGAGTGGTATACGGAGACATGCGTCACTTCATCCTGGCAGCGCTGCTGTTGAGCAGAACCGTGCTAAGCGCCGTAGACACCGCAGGAAGCGGCATCCAGCCGCCGGCGCCCAAGCCATGGTTTGATCAGCACGCAAGCATGGTGAAGCACACGTACCTGCACCCCGAGACAGGCGACGAGCACCAGATCATGTTCCACGAGTCGATCCAGTTTGACCCGGTCCCGCGCGGCCTCACCCCGCAGCCCGATGACACGAGCCCGTACCTTGAACATCCAACCACGGACAACAACCCCAAGAACTTCCAGTGCGACATGGACGCGGCCAGGTTCGAGAACCTCACGGGTATGCCTGGCGACGGCGACGCGTACGTGCAGAACTGCCAGGACATCCTCAACTGGATGGCGCCTCACACTGCCCTGTGGAGCCTGAATGGCGACGTTGTAAGTCTAGGGGAAGCCTGTAAGGGGAAGCGCACACCCATCTTTGGGCTCGATGTGGCTGTTCGTGGGCGTTCATGGCTGACTCAAGCGCACAAGTTTCACCAAGTCAGGGAGGGCGAGTACATCGAGCTTGTGCGCAAAGACAACTGCACCTTTGGGATCTTCCGGATCGACTTTGAGCACGAGTGGGTGGGAATCCACACGGCAGACGTCACCTACATCATAAACAAGGTCCTCAGCCTGGGGCTGGGCTTCTTGTCCCTGACGAAGCCGGCGAAGGTAGAGGCAGATGGGTTCATGTTCTGCAACACCGATCAGCCGATTGGTTGGGGTCTGTACAACAGCAATGCGCTGGACAATGATCAGATTGACTGAGGTTGATCATTATTAGTTGTACCCTGCTGCGAAGCATTGCCGCGCAGAGAGGCCATAGCAGACAAGAGCACAAGGCAGGGACCAATCTAGATGTAACGCATTTAGATATCGTGAGCAACATCATGCGCTGTGAGTCTACGCGAACCTGAAATCTTTCTATACTTTGCGAATGCCTCATGGAGGTCCGTGGCCGAGTCTTCATTTGGTGGGCGAGCTGCGTAAGGTTAGAGTGAATCCGCTTGTGTATTACGTCAAACTGTTGTTCAGATCTATTTCAGAAGGCCTCAAAACAGCTTCTATGTTTGCCTCGCTTCGGCGAACTCAAATCAAAATTTTTTCGTGGATATCAATGCTGCTGGTGGGTGGTGAAAGATGCTGGGGACGTTTACAGCTTCTGGCCATTGCTGTGGTCCTCTACTTCGCAAAACGCCTTGAACGTGATAAACTCGTCATCCTTGTCACCTTCAGACTCCAAGACTAATTCCGCTGTGGCACCGACAAAGTAGACCCAGCCCTCCTTGATCTCCTTAACCGTGGGTCCAACGGAGATCTTACCCTTGCCGTTCGTGCAAATAATGATGCTAGGGCCGTCAATGGGGTCGAAGGTAGCCTTCGAGCCGCTTCCCCTAAGCGCAGACCGGATGACGCTGAACTCGTCGATAGGGGGATCGTACAGGATCGCTTCCGAGCCAGAGCTGTAGGCAGTGCGGTTGAGGGTGACAAAGGGGTACTCCTTGGGCTCCATCTTCTGCTCCTCGATGGGGGCGTAGTCGTAGGTCAGGAGGTCGACCAAGGTCTGGACATCCTTGAACTTGGGGGTGAAGCCGGCACGGACGACATTATCACTGGCAGCCATGCACTCAATGATGTCGCCAGAAACATAGGCATGGATGTCGTCGGCCTTGAGGAACATGGCCTCACCCGGCGACATCTGGACATAGTTGAGGAAGAAGAGCACGAAAAGGCCAACGTCGTCCGGGAACTGCTTGTTCAAACGGGTAACGAGCTCCGACAACACGGCACCGCTCGAGGCCTCGACACCGCCATCGGCAAAGTCGGCCCCCCTGGTCTCAGCATCAGCTACGAGCGCCTTGGCAGCAGAGGAGACGGCGTCGGGAGACGACTTCATGAGGGCAGCAAAGGCAGACTGGAGAGCGCGCTTGTTTTGGGTAGTTGACTCTGGCGAATCGTCGCTCCCCTGGCCACGCACGGTGGCAATGAATGCCTCGGCCTCGCCCCCGCCAACCAGCTCCCGCAGTGCAGGCACAGATGAGAGGAAGTGAGCGATCTCGGCCAAGGGTCGGAAGCCGCAGAGACCTTCAAAGTCCGTTACGGCAATGGTCATCTCGGGCTTGTGGTTGTCGTCGGGGTAGTTCTTGGGGTCCTTGGCGTGGAGTTGCTCGGCCAGCTTCTTGTTCGGATGGGCCTGGATGGACAAGGCCTTGTTGATGGAGAGGACCTTGAACAAGAAGGGCAGCTTTGCGCCATAGCGGGCCTTGACAGCTGGGGCTAGCAGAGCGGCGTTGACCTCGACCATGTCAAGCAGGGTGCGGCCAGTGTCCACGTCCTTGGACGGGTTGGACGGGTGAGTGCCCATCCATAGCTGTGAGCTGGTCAGCATGTGTGCGGCCATTGCCATTGGAGGATCGACCCCAGGAGAGGAGCGAGAGCGGGAGCGAGCTTCATGATGCCATGAGAGCGCCTGTGACCTCGGCGTCCGGGCCAGGGGGGGAAGAAGAGCCTCACCTCTGCGTAGGGTTTATCTGACTGGATGCTGAAGCCGTCCCGCGGCGTGGCAGCAGCGAACTTGGCGGCGGCTGAATCAGAGCCGACCTTGCCCCAGTCATATGAGTTGACTCCGCATTGAAGTCTGAACAAGGGGACCTCGAGCATGGCGATGGCGGGCGGTGTGGCTGGCTGGCTGGCTGGCAGACAACGACAGAGGTGGGATTCCGACGACTGAAGATGGCCTTTTTCTGGCAGGGGCAGGAATGCGTCGTCGACTGTGTTCCTCAATAACGAGAAGCGTATTCGATTTTTTTTTTCTATGTCACGATTTGTTGAGAGCCGAGCTGATATGTCGGCCAAAATGGTCCACGTTGGTCAGAACAATTGCCCCGCCTCGCCTCCCGTTGCCTTACAGTACACACACACAGCACACGCAGCCCCGCGGCTGGCAGCCAGCCCATGATCCATGGTGGATGATCCTCGTGCCCCGCGATTCTTGCGGAGCTCGGACCAGGGCAGAACCAGCCAATTCCAACTAACTTACGGCGCCAGGTTCCAAGGTTACCTTGTCAGGTTGTGCTGGAGCATGCTCAATGAGCTCCATTTACACCGCCTACCTGATCAGGCCGCACTCATCCTCCAGCGGGCCTGGGGGCTCCCTCTCAGCTCAGGCCAAGGTCGCGGACTTGAGGGTCCCAGCTGTGGAAGTTAGCTAGCAGCCCGCCCTGGAACACCGATTTACTGGCTGTGGCTGTTGTTTGGTGCCGACGCCGACGCCGACGCCCCTGGCTGCTGCCGTCCCCCCCCCCCATGCCATTTTAGACTTCACGATCACAGGCCATGACTACCTGCGCGATCGCGAACATAACTCAGACCCTGCGCCTGTAGCCACTAGACGCACACATCCATGCGCTCCTGGTCCTGGCCTTGCTCTGTCTGCTGCTCCAACTCCTGATGCATCGAGGTCCCCGTACACAGAGCGCCTTCCTGGTCATCCTGTCTGTCTCATCGCCGTCCATCCCTGTTACTCAGCGCATGCAGTCGCGACTCACTCGCTCACTCCAGTTGCTTTCATACCTACCGAGCTGCCCAGGGAGCCAGAGCCACCGGTGACGCATTTTGGCGACATAGATATATACCTGCATAGGTAAGCAACCCAACTGAACCAGTTGGACTATGGGACGGACACTCCCGCTCTTTCTCTCTCGTCTCATGTGCATACATGCTTTCACACACGTCACGTCCTCGTCGAGATCGTCTGCTGTGCCTTCAAGTGAGCTCGGGCGGTTCGAACAACTATTAGCTGCTCCCGCACGACAGACGAGCTTCTTGTTATATGTCACATTCTATCATTCTTGCCGTATCTATAGTCTCAAGTCATGGCTCCTAACCATTTGAAGACACAACTTGAGAGTGACCTTGGCCCCAGCTGGTCCAAGCCGGCTACGCCGCGTCGTGTGCGACAGCTTAGCTCCAAGACCTCAGACAGCAGCTCGCTATTCGAACCCGCCTCTTCCCCAACCGGGCGGGAGCCGTCTGGGGAGAGGACTGCATCGCCACCTACTCGCAGGGTCTCGGCGTCAGCAATAGCAAAGGGGTCAGGTGCAAGCCGCAAGCTTAGCTGGAAGTCTCAGACTCCCAAGACCAGGTCCGATTCGGCTCCCATATCTCGCCAATATTTGGAGGGGAAGCACGGTGGCGACGAGGAAAATAAGGCCGACGAGACATTTTATAAAGTTTCGGCGTCCAAGAGTCCAGGGCACATAATCGGTGAAGCCCTCCATCAGCCTCCTGACCGATCCAGCTCCTCTGTAGCACCACCGGATAGGGGATCCAGGACGCCCCCTTCAGAGGTGCGATCCAAGCCGGACGAGCGTCGAGCCCAGCTGGGCAACGGGCGGAATAGGAACAGCAGCAAGAGCAGCACCAGCACCAGCACCAGCACCATGTCTTCGCAGAGGAATCGAGGGCAGCGCGGGGCCAACCGCAATAGCGACGCATCCGGCTACGGCGAGGAGTATGCGCTCTGGCAGTCTATCCAATCACAACTGAACTCGTTTCTGCAAAGCTTCAATGATGCAAGTGAAAACGTGCTTGGGATTCGAGATCAGGAGCATCAGATGGCCGAGAAACGAGATGCTGGCGGTATGCTGTATACCTAAAGTACCATGCAACCTCCCGACTAACAATGCTCCTAGGAAACCTCCTCCCCGACTTCAGCCAGCTAGACACACTGCTGAGGACCGGTGTCAAGCTGAACGAGGACGCCAACGCCACTGTGAGGGAGTTACTGGAGAAGACCAAGGTGCTGCGCGCCATCCAGAAAGCCAAGGAAGAGACAAATGACCAGTCCCTGTCACGCTCTGCGACGCAACGCTCCAAGGAGTCTGTCGCCTCGTCTTCTGTCTACGACTTTGACGGGGCGGGGGACTCTCCTGTCCCTTCCCCGAACCCTCGTGCGGCACGGGGCGTGGGAAGCAGTAGTGGCAGTAAAGGCGACCGTGACCGCGATTCAGTCCCTCCCCGGCTGGATCGGTCTACGCCGAGCGCAAAGGCCGGGAGCGTCGAACCCGCAGGACCGGCCGCCAGCATTGCCCGGTCCAAGGTCATATTTGCCAAGGGCGACGAAGTCGCTTTCAAGCCTAAACCGCAGAACAACGAACAGACAGACTGGATACTCGGCATCGTCCAGGATGTCAGGGGAGAAGGGAAGTCCCGGCGGTATCGAGTTCTGGACGCCGACGTCGACGAAGCTGGGAACCAGAAGGATTTCCGTACCAGCGCGAGCAGCATGATTGCTATACCGAAGGAAGGCACTCCCCTGCCACCTTTAGACACCGGCAAGACTGTGCTGGCCCTGTATCCAAACACCACCACGTTTTACAAGGCTGAGGTCATGGGTATGGATGAGGGCAGGGTCAACCTGAAGTTCGAGGGCGAGGAGAGCAGCAACACCATGCAGGCTGTCGGTCGACGCCATGTGGTCGAGTATCGCGGATAGCATTCCGAGCATGAACAGTGTGAAGGGACAGTGATTGGACCGTCAACGGTCAGGGAGTACTAGTGCAGCGGGTTTGGGTTGGCGCTTGGGTGTCCAGGACCTGGTTTTTGGGTGGGAATAGTGCGGGTAGTAACATCTAGTGGGCTTGGATGACTCGCGTCCCTGTTCGCTGCCCACATGGAGGAGTCGCACATATGCAGATTCATTGACAGCCCATCTAACTGCAGCCATTGGCATTTCGTACGCAAGGGATAACCTTTCGTGACAGCTGCAGGTCGCTTCAGTCTTTCCGTGTGGCGTGCATAAGCTGAAGGTAGCTCTTCTAGCGCAACGGGGTGCCAACTACGATTGGCGCCCCATGTGCCATTTCAGGAAACCTGTCGACAACTTTCGGCGTAGCCTAGGGGTTCAGCTATGCGGAGTCGCGAGGCTTCACGGCATATGGACGGCCCATGGGCTGGCTGCTGCACTGATGCACTGATTGACTGGGCCCTCAGATCTCACCCAGCGTGGCGTGTTGCACAGGTTCACCACATGCCGAGTGGTCAAGGGTAATTGCCGCATGCCGGGCTCCACGTCACGACCGGGTTCTTGGTTCCGATGAGTTGAGCCCCCTCCAACCCTCTAGCTCGCCTATACATATTTGAATACCACCCGGATATCTAGGGGTTGCAACTAGGCATGGTCTCAAAATCCTATTTCATAGCAAGGCAACTTTAAGAACGTTAATTAACCGGTCACTTATACAGCCCAACGAGATGTCGGGGTTAGGCGGCCTCAATAAAACCCCAGGGGGCATAGTCATCTCCGTGGTACAGTCCCAATTACTCACCGTCAGGACGCCCGAGGACCTTGCCAAGGCCGTCGCCCATGTTGTGTCTCTGGTGTCGCGCACCAAGCGCGCCTACCCGGCGACGGACCTGGTGGTCTTCCCGGAATACTGCATCCACGGCCTCTCCATGTTGACCGATGCATCCATAATGTGCACGATGGACGGCCCGGAGGTCGCAGCCTTGAAGGACATCTGCCGCGCCGAGAAGATCTGGGGCTGCTTCAGCATCATGGAGAAGAACGAGCTCGACCCGGACCATCCCTGGGACGTCGGCATTGTCATCAACGACCAGGGCGAGCTGGCCAACTACTACCGCAAGATGCACCCCTGGGTCCCTATCGAGCCGTGGTACCCGGGCAACCAGGGGCTCCCCGTCTTTGAGGGCCCGGGCGGGGTCAAGATGAGCCTGATCGTGTGCCACGACGGCATGCTCCCGGAGATGGCGCGCGAGGCGGCGTACAAGGGCGCCGAGGTGCTGCTGCGCACGGCGGGCTACACGCCGCCGATCCGGGAGTCGTGGGAGCTGACGAACCGCACCAACGCCTTCGCCAACCTCATGTACACGGCCAGCGTGTGCCTGGCGGGGACCGACGGCACGCTCGAGAGCATGGGCAACGCCATGTTCTGCGGGCCCGAGGGCGACATTCTGGTCCAGGGCAGCAACTCGGTCGACGAGATCTTCGCCTGCGAGATCCGCCCCGACGAGGTCCGCCGCCGCCGTCGACACTGGTCTGTCGAGAACAATCTCTACCAGTTCGGCCACCGTGGCTATGTCGCCGTTCAGGGCGGCGCCAGTGATTGTCCCTATACCTATATGCAGGACTTGGTCAAGGGCCAGTGGTACGTCTCTTTTTTCTCTTATCTTTTTCCCTCTTACATTTCTTCCTTTTTGTTGTGTTTTTATGCAAAAGTGATCGTGCTGATGGTGTTTCGCTTTACAAGGAAAACGGCCGAGGACGATGAAGTTACAGTTAAGGATGGGACGAGTATAGGCTATGCTCCACCAACACATAAGTTTGGGGAAGCGGGTCCTGAAACGAGAAACTAGAGATCAGACAAGCGGTTATGGTTCTCAGTGTGTTACAGCCTAGCGAAGACTATGCAGCGTTCATTGCTTATCAATTTTACCCAACCCGCAGCTATGTTCGAGCTCAAGCCTATGTGAGGTCTTGTGCCGTGATCGCCTCCCGTTATGAAGAGTTCTCCTAAGGCAGCACCTCCACGTGGGTTGTACGTAGGACAATCTAATCCATAATGCTAGAGTATTGAGAAGAATTATTGTTTTTAAGACCAGTTGGGTTTCCCCGTGGGAATCTATATGCCTGAACCTTCATAACACGGTAGGTTGACCACCCTAAGCAAGTTCGCTGTGATTCGCCGTATGAGGTGCTGCAACTTGTGTTCAATGTCGGACCAATGCTTAATCTACAGGTCTATGTAATACCTAAAAGCCGAGTTGAGCGCCCACTGGTATGCTCCAAATCCAGTACGTTCTTTCCAGATCACTGTACTGGTGTTCTCACCGGAGACAGCGGCATCTCAGATCCATGATTTGCTAACTACTCTTTCAGTATCGCAATGACATCCTTCAATGAGTCCACAGAAAAATCTGGTCTCAATTTTTCGCATGCCGACTTATCACCATAGCCATACCGGCACCAGACGGATTTGGCGCCGATGTTTGCCGCAAACTGAATGTCTGCGACAGTGTCCCCAACGACGAGCACATTCTTGGCATCAACGGAGTCGATTCCGTAGCGCTTAAGTGCCGGAGTGAGAACTTTGGTGTAACTTGATGGATCTGGCTTCTTTGTTGCCCCAGGCGTCTTGTCTCCGACGATGAGATCATCCGGGATTACACCCCCCAGGCCGTTCCTATCTAGTGCTGTGACTACTGCCGCAACGCCTTTGTTGCTGACGATGGCCACAGGTGTCCCACGCTTGTGGAGCTTCTCGAGGAGATCTGAGGCACCAGCGAAGGATGTGATTAGAGGTTGGCCATGCTCAGCATACAGAGAGCGATATTTCAATACCCATGCGCTCTCATCGAGGGAAGTGGGATCAGGATGAAGCTCCCTGAAGGATTCTTCAAGCCCTTTCCCGCTGGATATCAAGTGATGGACCGCAGACTCTGGCAGAGCTTGCTCAGGGAGGAAGGCATCGAATGTCAGCTTGATGCAATGAGAGATGGACTGGTGCGTATCGAAGAGAGTTCCGTCAAATTCGAATACGACAAGTTCAGTTTGCGCCATAATCTATCAAGTGCCTATGGTATCAAACCATATAGTAAAGAGGCTCATCGGATATGGTAGAGGAACCCCTCGGCGCTTCAGAGCGGCCTGGAGTAGAAATAAGGTTGAACAAACATCTGACTAACTTGAAATCTCCTCCTCGTCGGCCACTATGCCAGATCTGGTATGGCATAATCGCCATATTAGCGGTCCATCCTGAATGAAGTCCGATGTGCAACCCGAGAAGCAGGCTGGCTCGCATTCTGTTGACTGCTATATTTTGCACTGGGTCGACAAATTGCCCTCCAATCAATCCACCAGTATGACCGAAGCTGCAGTGTAATTCGGTCATTAGAATGCAACGGTCGACCATTTAGGCGGGGGCAAATATGCATTGTCAGTAGCTCCTGTGGCCCCCAACCCCAACGAGGTGGCGCTGTCGAATGAGTTGTGCTACAAGTCAAAGTGCCGTGGGGTCGAGACTGTGAGATGAAATATATTTATGTGATCCCAGTCCCACCGTAGTGTCCTGGAAGCCTAGCCCAGAAGAGATGCGTCAAGTCCCCTTTCTGAAAGCATTCTCTGTTACAATGCATCTTTCATCGTATGTACCCGAAAGTCATATGCGATTCCCAACTCGTAGAGATGAGACGATTTCGTCGAGTTGCTACTCTCCTTGTAGTAAGTACGAAGACCTTGCTGTTGAATCGATTGCTAAATTGGCACGAAAGGCGATGCGATGGCTGTAGCCGAGACAATAGGCAAGTCCGCTGACTTGTGCAGCGATGGTGGCACGTTTCGAACAAAAATACTAGAGTGCAATGTCTGCATTGCCAAAAACAGCCGAGCACAGCCCATCTCAGATTTTGACGCACGACTTGCCTCTTACCTTGAATACTGCGGTATTTACAATATACTAGTCACGATGACCGTGGGTGCGACTGTAGGAAGTACGACTATTCCGGTAACCGTAACCACGGCTATTCCTGTTAAGTCTGGAGTGGACGTGAAACAAACTAGCAAAATATCTGGCACGCCATCCGGCATGGTTCCTTCAGTGGCATCGACTGTGGCATCATCATATGTCAATGCTAAATCGACTGAAGGCACATTAGGCGATGTAGTACCGACGTCTGGGCCAACTTCCGGAGAAAATATCGCATCACGCAGTGACTCCTGGGTAGTAGGACCTTTTGTGGGGTCTGTAGCTGGGGTGGCGGTTATTGCAATGATGGTACTGGTGCTATGGCGCCGGAGCAAGCGTAGGAAGAGTCACACAGGGGACAACGTGCTGCTGGATAAACCACAATTGCACTCGGATTGCGTTCCCAGGCCCCTACCCCCAGAGCTTGAGACACTTGAAAAGAAGGACCCAGCCGAACTGGCCACGGAGGCGAATGACTTGAACCGTATCGAGCCTCCATATGAAGTAGAAGACAGGACACATGAAAGAGTAGGCGGGCTGGGTGGAAGGAGTGAGCTGGAAGCCCCCCGCTAATGGCACAAAGAACATGGGCACCAACCGTAAACCATGTCACGTCTGATGTGGGATCTTGCTTATGGTATGCTTAATTATCGAGTCTGCTCGTATTGGCTGATGCTCGCCTCCCATAGTTTGGCATCTTCGTGCCGTCCCATCTCCTTTAATTTGCTTACTAACTTGTTGCCCACATATGTGGTGACAACCGCGCCGGGACCGTGGAGGCGCTTGGCCAACCCTATTGCCCTCTCGTACCAGTATAGCACTTGTCCGTGTTGTGCCAACCTGTGATGTATCCACGCAATGTCACCCATCGTGCTGAGTGTAGTGTCGTCCTCGCTGTATCCAGTAGCTGACACGTCGTTGCGACCCACAGGGTGACTCAGGACCTCGTGGAATAAGTTCAGACCATTTTGAGCCGCCTTGATATCTGGTCCATTTATTTTGAAGGCCTTTTCGTTGACGGCGAAATACACGTGCCCAAGGCGCTTCTTCGCCAAGCGTACTTGCTGGGAAGCTGGTCCCCATATCTCTTGGCTCATGGCTAAGAGCTGTCTAGCCATCCTCTCGGCAGCAACTAGCTCTGAGGATTTCAGAGCCAACATAAAGTTTGCTGTCCGAACCTTGAAGCTCAATACGTGGTGCTCCCCCCAAAGCTTCGTCACAAGATCTGACATGCAGTCCAAGGACCTGTTAGCCACTTCCTGCAAGTTCTCGGTCTTTTGCATCTCGCGACAGATTATGGCAATCGGGTGCTCCGTCGAGAAGACGCGGATGGCCTCCTGGTTGAATAGCCGCAGAATCAGTCTACGGGGCTCTGACCAGCTC
Organism: Neoarthrinium moseri; assembly: GCF_022829205.1. Classification (NCBI taxonomy): domain Eukaryota; kingdom Fungi; phylum Ascomycota; class Sordariomycetes; order Amphisphaeriales; family Apiosporaceae; genus Neoarthrinium; species Neoarthrinium moseri. The sequence continues at coordinate 938,473 of NW_026055120.1, read as the reverse complement.
GGGGACTTCGGCGACGTCATTTCGACGAACAAGTCTCCGATGAAGTCCAGAGGCCGGGCAAGCATCGCAGGCGCGGCAACGAAGCCGACCTGCCGCAGCATCGAGAAGGCGCGGTCGCTTCTCTCTACGGATTGCTCCGCCTCGACCAAATGCGTGACGCCGAGGCTGATTCCATACCACAAATTGCTCGACTCACGTGAGGGCTCCAGATCGGTGACGAGGATTCTGGAGGCGTCTGCGTTGCCGGGCTCGGCCACCCAGTGATGGTAGTCCCTCAGACTCTTCAAGATATATTCGAGTTGGCAAGTAGCGTCATCCACTTCCAACGGTCGAGACGGGGATGGATGCACTGATCTATGCCACCGGAGCGTCTTCTTGTACTTGCCCGCGTCGACCTTGCCTTGGCGGCTCAGCTCGCCCAGCCGCTTGAGGCTGCCCCCTCCGGCTTCCTGGAGCAATTGTCGCTTGTCGGATGTCTTGAGATACTTTTGAATCCCCCAGGTGCGGAAGCGCTGGTTGTACATGCGTTTGCTGCGTCGAGAACAATATCAATCATCAGAACATGATGAGGCGGGTCACACACGCCGGCCACGCTCGCTGGCCACGCTGGACGCGGGCCATGCAGGTAGGCCCGGGTGCAGGACCCGGGGAGATCGGATCGAGACGTTCAACAGGGGCAGGCGACGAAAGGGGCGGGCCACTGACCTTGCATGAAAGTCGTACTTCTCCCTCATGACCTTGTCCATGTCCTCCCACCGCATCTTCGCGTACAGCTCCGTGATGGCGGCCCGATTTTCCTCCCACTCCCGGGCGGAAGGGCCCGCGGTCGCACCGCATTTTTGAGTTTGTCTAGTAGGATTTGCAGGGTGCTCAGTGGCTTGGGACATGGTTCCTATTGGAGCTAGGTGGCAAGAGCGAACAGCAACATGCCTGGATGCATATCTAATGAGTTAGTTGGGCCACGTATTCGCGTCCTCGTTCAGCCCCCGGCGAGATAGGATAGGTATGTGTGTGGCCCACGGCGTTGGCAGCAAGGTTTCGACTGAGAAGCCCGCAGCCTTCTCTCCCCTCTTCTGGGCTGGAACATTGCGGGCGCCAACACGCAGTGCTCCCCCTCCACGTGACGGTGCTGGCCCCGATCCAGACTAGCAGCAGTGCCTATACAGTGTGGATACGCAGATCGGGACTATGTACCCGGCTATGTATACTCTTGCCCGTGGACGTCGACCACTCTGCCTTGTCGTGAGCTTCACCAGGGAGGAGGAAGTAATGAGATGAAGCCCTGGCTTAAACAGAAGCCCAACTGTAGCGAGAGCACCTAAATTGCGCGTGGTAAGATACCGCTCATATATCCGGGAATCCGATGCAGGACACCCCCTTCCCAACCCCTGGGCTTTGCATCTGCTTGGCCTGATGCATGTCAAGTCAGAACCCCCAACGTAAGTAGTTTAGTGTCAACCTGGCCGTCAGCTCCAGCAGCCCTTCTAGTACAGGGCTGCACATTCAACTTCTCTCTGCCTGTCTGCTCTTCGTAACAAGCGTAGAGCCTTAGATGCATTCTAGTAATTTACCACTCGAGTCTTGCGTGGATTAATTTTGACACCAAATCAAGCGTGAAAGAAATGTTGACACCTCGGCTCGATGGCCGGATAATTGGTCTTGGCAGAAGAGGCGAAGTTTTTCATTTTCCACGCGGGGATCTCGTTACTAATCAATATATTCCCTCCAGGACTCCGCGCATGCGGCTGTGTAAATTGGAGGCGTCACCAATTTCGACCGCCTGTTTACAAGAGACCTCCAGAAGAAACATTACACTAATATACGCCACAGAGAGGCTGGCACTACGAGAAACTGTAACATAAGACTCTCAAGCCCTCAATCTCACCATTATAGACAGATATGAGCATTTTATAGATTAATTCTACATGAAAATAGACCTCAGATTGCAATAATTAGAGTACAGCATATTATGCCAAAGAGACAGAGAGACACAGGGAACGGCGGTGACACGGCAACTCGCAAGACCGGTCAAACACCATAGCGAGGCAGACTCTAGGGCAGTTACTGTTGCCTAAGAGTTACAGTGCCTGCACCTGTGCCTGTGCCTGTGCCATATTCTCACATTCTTACCGGGAAACTCGGCTTATTCTCCCGCGACCTGTCGCGAAATGTGGCCATAGATTCAGCCACCAAGCAGCGGTACCAAGTTGGACATTACTACTTCGGGGAGTGATAGACAGCGATGGCTATTTTCGCCGCCCATAACACCCAGGACCTCATGTAACACGGCAGGACTCGCTATTCACTGCTCCGCATGATCACTTGCATATTTATCGTTGGAACTTTAGATGTCTCCTCCACCCTCAGTTCTGGTATCAACGGTTGTGCATGATGGCAAACAGCCCTCGGTGAGAAGAGGCGCCAGACTGAATTCGCGACCGGTCTGCCGAACGCCCTCCAATCACTCGTGTCAGGTGCCTACTGAAGAATTTACCAAGAATATGCACTGAATCTCGCAAGTCAGCCTTGGACATTGATTGGCAACGCTTTCTTGCTGTTGGTCAATTCTGAATACTTGCAAATGCGGGGGGGGGGGGATCCTTCTTAATCCCTAAGCACCCTTCTCTAATGGGATTTCTCAAGATGCGCAATGAGGAACTGGGCCAGCACATCAACCAACGTATCTTACCTTCAAACACATTTTCAGTCGACAGCTTTTGCTGAATAACCTACGAGATGAGCTGTGAATTAGAACCCAATGTCACAATCGGAGCTCCGAAATATAATGCCCAGTACTGGCAGTTTTCTGAGGCGCTAGCCAAGAATACGAATTGCAGCGAAAGCACGTATTTGCGCCCTGATGCGGCAGGATCAATCGTGCCATGGCCATATGCCCTCGCGTGGCTGCTGATACATGCACCATTGGTGTTGATTCGCGTCACCCGCTGGCAGAAGGTGCAGGTCCTCTCGCTCGTCTTGGCTGCCATAAGTATGGGCTGGTCTGTCGAAGCGTATTTGAGTACTCAAAGAAGACCGGAAGAGGTCCTCGTATGGACGCCGCTGACGATTATACTCGATGTTGGGGCAGTGATACAGCTTGCCTACCTCATAGTGGAGAATGTCAAGGAGAGAATGACGCAAGGGGAGAAGGCCAGACGATTCGTGACCATATGGCAAGCTTTTGAAGCACTCATGGTCGGAATGTTTAGGCCTCAGGAATTCCAATTGCAGAGCTCGGCAAGTATCATCGGGCCAAAACGGACCGATGACAGCAAGTCATCTGCCGACCACGTGGAGACGATTATTGAAGGCGACGTGGAGGACCAGTCGAAGGGAAAAGTGACCAGTTCTGACCCGGTATCAAGAGGCAAAGCCTTCATCGTCATACTTTCCCTCCTCTTCTTTGTGGGCTTGGTGGCTCTCCAAATCATCGGTCTCGTATTCGCCATTTCCGGGCTTTCCTCCAGAAACGAGTTGAAATCTGTCTGGTGCTCACCTATGTTTGAAAGCTTCGCCATTGACATTGTCGATGGCAACTGCCGCACGCAGCCAGTCACATCGAGCGCAAGCAAAGGCATTGGCTGCATTGAGCTTTCTGGGGACAAGCAGGCTGGCTGGATCGTCGGCACAGTTGCTGTACTGACTTTCTCGCTTATGCTGGAATTTACGGACTTACTCATACTCACATTTGTGGAGAGTCATACTAAGTGGCGAGGCGTCAAGATGAAGCGGCCGTGGTGCACAATGTTCTGTGGCATCGCCATCTTGATATTCTACGTAATCTACGGGCTCTTGGAATCTAGCAGGTTGCCGAGTGGTATGACGGAAGTGGTCTGGGTGTTTCGCAAAGATCCAAGTCTCACCTTTGAGACAGCTTGCCGGGGTACGATAACCCCGGCAGGAGTCAGAGGTTCTATGATGGGATGGACAGATGGTTTCCTAGCAAACTGGGGAAGGGTTTATTTTGGCTAGTTCTCTCCAATCATATGTAGGCTGTACATGACATAGCGACTTGTAATTCATGAGGGCCTCGCATCGTGTCGCCTTTAATGCCTATCCCACAAGTACTCGTAAGAAGCCTCCGGTTCTGCTTCTGATTCCCTCCTCCAATCACGCATCGCGGAACGTGAATTTGGTTCTCTGGCGACTGTTCAATGGAGGGAGAGGCCATATGAGCTTTCCTCGGGGAAAAAGCCGCGAGTTCAACTCTCTTTTGGCACCGCAAGCAGCGGCCAAAAATCCTCTGCACGGCAAGGAGGAGGCTCCATTCTACCTGGTGGCTGGGTGAAGGTTGCTTAGTCACCTCAGGATTATTACCCAAAGGGCCACGTATTGAAGTGAGTTGCGAGAGTGAACAAGATACTGATGTACCCAGGTTGGCATAGATTATATCTATGCCATGAGCTGGGACCACCCATCGCATCAGTCGAGCCCCAGGCTCACCCGTACAGTCCGAGGTCGTGAAGATCCGAGCCTGCTTTGCGCAGCATCTTTTCCACTACTCTAGAACGTTCACACTCTCGAACGCCTTTTTTCGGCTATCGCCTCCCTCATTTCACTCAATTTGCCTTGTATTAGAGGCAGTGTTGAGCTCTTCCACCCTGGCAACCCGCTTCGGTTACTCTGCAGGATTGTGCCGACCAAGAAACCCAGAATCAACACTTCCAGGACAATCGGCAATATCATCCACAACCACCGCACGTGCACAAATGTCTCGATGGTCCAGGCCGTTCCAAGAGCGAATCGGTCGCTCGTTGTGGCGTTGAGAGCGGTGGCGTTGGTGACCCACAGCGACGTGTTGGATGGGATGTCGTACATGCGCAGCACCTTCGTCATGGCAGCCGCAATGGCTGCGACGGTGTCATTCTCGCCGCCGATCTTCTGAGTCCCGGATCCAGAACCATCTTCGCCGAAAGTGTAGAGCGCAGTGAGGATGTCGCTAGTGCTTGATAGTCGACCGGTCGAACCACTCACGTTGCCTGTCCAGTAGTCCTGTGGAAGGTGTCAGCAAGATATGCGTGTGGCATTTCAATATCTGAGAGCAGGGCTGTCTTACCAGAAAATGCGACCGGAGGGCATACCATGACTGGGCGCCCACCCAGTATTCCTTGCCAGTACCAGGGACGGAGATGGTGATATTTTGCTGGTCTTCGGGATTCCTGTCACCCGTGTAACTGGCTACAAGGGTCTCGGTGAAGGCACCATTGGTCACGTTACTGTGATACTCATTGACGCAAAAGTACAAGACGCACTCGTTCGAGACCACCCCTAGCAGATTTGTCGACGATAGATCGTGTAGACCGCGCATCGTAGACAGGGTTGCAAATGTTGACTGCGAGTTATTGTAGGCCAGAGAGTCATATGACCCCGACGAGTTCAGATACATATTTCCCCGGAGCTGACCATTGAAAAACATGCTATTGGGTAGCGTATAGTTGCACATTGCGGGCCAGGGTCCGAATGGCTCGTCACAGGACGTCGTCATGAGGGACGTTGTGTTGGAGCACTTACTGCACACAGCTAGCGACTTGTAGGTCGACGGCCAGGTGCAGTTGCCAGTGGCGCATGTGGCCGATATTGGAAAATCCAGTTGCGGCGTATCGGCCGTATCATACATGCCATTGTTGATGGCTGCCTTCATAGTCATGGTCGGTTCTCTCAAAGCCATCATGGACCCAAACGAATAGTCGCTATACATTGACGCGATAGGTACAGATGAGTTGGAGTGTGTCGACATAATTGGCTCTTTTTGGTAAGTGATAACTTGCTGCACAAAAGGGTCGATGGCGAGCATGATAATGGTGATAAGTGCTCCCAGCTTAGCCAGGTGGATGCCGCGCGTGACGAACAACAGCTTCGCGCTGCCCCAGGTGCCGCGGCTGGCCTCGTCGAAGGTCTGAATGTCGTGCACGGCGCCGGCTCTCCGGAACCATAACCACTTAAGTTGGCTGATGCACTCGGCGACGGGAACTACCGCGGCAGCCTTCATCAGCGTCGACATGAACGACACGAACGAGTTGAGCGTAATGTGCATCGGCCATGTCGGTAGAGGCTTCCCATCCGTGATGGCCACGACCGCGATAATGATAGCAAGTGCTATCGCGCTAATGAGCCATGCCACCGATTCGAATATCCACCAGTTACTGCTGCCGTCATCCTCAATCCTTGGTCGCGCTGGCAGTTCTGAGGGTATCGTTTCCTTGGTCTTAACGTTGGTATACTCGTCCTTGGTTGACCACGTCGGGCTCCTCTCAGCCTTCATGTCATCCAGCTCAACATAGTTGCCAGCGATGCGGTCTAGTGGCGAAGGGGAATTGACTGGATACTGGGAGGGTGCCATCTTAGTCCTCAAAGAAAGAAAGACCTAACAATAAAGAACGTGAGAACGTGATAATTGTGAAAATGAGCGACGTTGGCACAGAGTACCGTGATGAGTTCCAACACCTTGGCTCTCAGTTGAACGCTCCTAGGGCATAGCGACAGAGGCGGCCAGAACTGTTTGTCAAAAACATGCCAGCACAATGCGAGAAGGACATGGTAAAACAAGCAACGCGGTCTTTGGGGATTGGTTAGTGATCTTCCAGGGCGGGTCGGTGTCAAATTGTGTAATTTGACAAGACGCCGATCTCACCGAAATCCCTGGACCCGCGCCTTAAACCGTTTCTCCAGATACAGCACGAAGTGGGTAATGACGCTACGGTGGAGCCGGAGCCCATAGCTCCGCAACGTGACTTTAGGGTCCAAAGCCTTGAAAGGAAGGAAATAGAGCCGGCGGACAGTCAGTCAGTCAGAAGACATCAAAGTCGGGGAGCCCCGAGCATGCGAGTTGGCGGGGATGCGGCGGCTTCGAATCAACCTGGGTCCCATACATGAGAAGCTACTGCGTACACTTCACGATAATGGAGCCTGGTTGCCCTTGCACGAGTCAGGGATGAAAGGACTGAGCGAAGTTTCGGGAGCTAACTCCTTAGTTGCCGGTGAGCCGCTTCTTTTACGTTTTATATCATTACCCTTTCCCAATATGACTTCATAGTCCTAGGTGGCAAAACTGTGGTTCTAAATCGTGTCCAGTCCATTAGAACAAGATCTCGGTCGAGGCTCAAATTAGGGCTCCAAACCGAGCTCCAATTGGAGCCTCGGAACCTAAAGTTGACGGCAGGACATTTCGGGGAATGCCAACTAGCGCCAAAGCTTAATTTGAAGCATAAATAAACAAAAGCCCAACTTCAGGAGAGCTTGCGAAGAGGTTACTATCGGGACAGCGCCACAGCAAAACCGGAAAGGACAGCTTGAAAGCCTAGAAACTATTACAATTCGTGGCTCAGCATAGTTGAATCCTGTACCTCGGTGCCATGCGGCGTCAATATGGTCTTTACGATGGTATAGATGACAGCCAGGTCACACAAGTGACTCTCAGCGTGATGTGTGAGCGCGATCTAGACATATGGGTGTGATCGTAAGGAGCAACGTCGAGATCGTGCGCAAAGACAAGCTTGGACGTAGATCAACTATTCGACTTGAATATACGGAGTATATTCTATAAGTTTGCTATTTGCAGTGCGTCAATACTCTAAATCTCATGAGTTTCAGATTTTGAAGGTGATATTGGCTTTTCGCCTTGGGTCTGCTTTAGCTCTCCATTGCTCGTTGGGACGCAACCATGGTCGATGTGATCTTGCCGTCTTTGAGTTAGAATGTATAGATGTCAGCATTCTCGTTGAGAAATCCCATTTGCTTCTCTCTGAAGTCATCCGTTATAACCGTGTTGTCTACCTCAGAAAATTGAAAGATCGCCTTGGAAAGCGGGTCCCATGCTGGCCACGCCGGAAGATCTAAGCCGTGCGAGTTGGGATTGAGGCTGTTCGTGAATGCAACTATCGTTGACATGAGGTTCAAAGAATTGTTCGAAGCAGTGGGGGGTATGTGTCCAAACGCGTTGAGAGCGACGTCGGAGTAGTGGAACGAGCCTAGAACTTCAAGTGCACTGAAGTTCCCAATGGGCAGGTCGCCAAACCTAACTACAGGCTGTTCTATCTGGCAAGTGTATGCCTTTTGCGTGTTGTAGGTAAGGTTCAAAAGGTCTCGGCGGGTACTCTGGAACTGTAACGTTGGGTTAGCCAAAGTTTGATTACACCTGGGACGCAACTCCCTTACCGTTATATCTCCAAGTGCAGCCGATAGTCGCTTATATTGCGGGCCAAGAAAGGTTCGGTTTCCGGTGTCAAAAGGTGACCCATCCTTCGGATCCTCCGAGTATAGGCTTGTGAATGCCGCGACTTGTTGAGGCGTAAGGTTTTGGAAAAGGAGTTCAAAGTAATTATCGAAGTCTTTGCTCGTCGTGACATTTAGCTGAGGAATCACGGAAAATATTGTCCCCTCATCTTTAGTGTCGCCGATCAGGTATGGGACTCTGCTGTACCGACCCTCCCGCAACAATCGGTGGGGAGAATCCTTCAAGAAAACCCCATCTGGTCTTGGTGAGAAGGGAAAGTATGTTCCGAGGTAACTAACCAGGCCAGGGAGAGTTTTTGCAAGGCCTAGCAAGTCCTCATACTTCGAGTGCCGCAGGCAATTCACTTTGTCTACGGCATCTGCGCAGCCGACCTGAGAAACCACTGTCTCGAAGATAGGCTGTACGCTCCTGTAGTCTTTCCACTTATGCACGCCACCAGAAAGCATTATGGCTGCTCGAAAGAGACCTTCATTGTCTCCGTCATTTAATACAAGGTGCGCCCCGATTGATAGTGCGCCTGCACTTTCACCGAATAGAGTAACCTTGCTTGGGTCACCGCCGAATTTGTCGATGTACTTCTGCACCCACTGCATTGCCGCACGTCTTGTGTCAAGTCAGTCCTCATTCTCATCAAGTTAAGTCCTCTCTATATTGTTCCACTTACTGGTCTTTTTGGCCAAGGTTGCTGACCCCAGCGTCCGTGATTTCTTGGGATGCTAGAAATCCAAATAGGCTCAGCCTGTAATTCGCGGATACAAAAACAATTGGCTGGCCCATCTCAACAGATACCTTGACCAACCTGGCTCCTTGCCACTGGGCGTCCTGTGTATTTGTTAGCACCGTGGCCTGTGTCAAAATCCGAAAGATACTCCGAAATACATACTGCCAGTGCCGTGGTATTCGTCACGCCACCGCTGGAACCGGAAACCCAGCCACCTCCATGGATCCAGAAAACAACTGGAAGCTTCGCGTCTGGTGACACCCCAGAAGGTACTTGTACATTGATGCTCAAGCAGTCTTCGCTTTCAACCAAAGTGCCAGGGGGGCCCAATGCCGCAACTGTCTGCAAGATGTCACCCAAGGGGGCCAGGCTTTGGTCAGGTACTACTACTGAGCCCTGTGCACATGCGGGGCCGTAAGTTGTAGCGTCCTGGATTCCTGAAAGCTTCTTTTCAGGGGATACAAGTATTGGGTTTTCAAACCGACCTGCATGAGCAAATGGAATGCCGAGATAGCTATCGACACCAGTCAACTCAGCAGTGCCCCGGAAAGTGCCAAAGTCCAAGTCTATCTGTGGACTGCAGCCCAGGACAGCTGATGGTCCATGTGTCCAGATGCTGAGGATGATAGTGACGGAGAGCCCTCGCATGGAGAGGTGTGCCATGATCATTGCTCTCAGTCTTCTCGCTGTCGATCAAAGCCCGGCTACACGATCAGTTCGATGCACCGCGGATGAGAATATATGAAGTATAGCGGACAATACTACAGCATCTCATGCATCTTTATCTTTCCCTAGGTAAATTGGTATCAATGGTGGACTCGTCAGCGTCGTATGTACCTACAGAATGTGGCGCACTACCGCCTTGTCATCATCAAAATGATTACTCATACCCATACCATGACTTTCACCTTCCGATCTTTTAATTGGACAGACTAATTACAAGACGATGGTAATGCGCTTGTGGCTGCTGCAAAATTCGGTAACAGCCCGGGTAGCCAATCCACGCAATCACCCGTTATACGAAGTCACAAGCAGCCTTGCATTTTCGTAACAATAGTTCCAGCCGGGTTTTATTTCGGCATGTGGTCATTGCCGAGGTAGAAGCAAGCACGATAAAGGCTTTTTATATTCAGGTTCTAACCTTAGAACATTCAGTAGCATTTTTCCAGCGCCTGAATTGGGCTGGTAGCCGGCAAAGGCCACCTCGATGCAGACGTATTCCAACAATGTAAACTATGAGATACCATAGCTGAATTGAGCAGCAAATTGCAATTTACAAGAAAAAAAAACATCTCCTTGTGTGAGACGGTTGTGTATGTGCGTTTGTGGGTGGGTTTTGCGGGATAAAGTGACTTGTGGCCCGGAACCCCATTCGCAGAGAGCGGCCCGAGAGACTGGACCCGAGATGCAAAAAGCCTAGGGACCAGGCGGCACAACAGAAATGGAGCCCGGAAACGAAGTTCGGACCGGTTTGGCCCCTCCTTCTGAACGATAAGTTTCTGTATCTTCCAGAAATTGCAAGATTTTTGCGTACATTCGTAATGCCATAGCTAGCACCATGGCCTATCCTCAGCAACACTTGAAACCTGAAAAGAGACCCATGGACGATGAGCATAGCGACTTTGACTCCACTCTACCGGAGAGACCTGAAAACTTCCATGGGAGCATGCCTAGGTTGTGGAATCCAATGCATCAGTTTGTAACTTATCCAACGGGCGTTTCAGTTCCTGTCGAGCATCAATTCAACTTCAATGATCATCACGACTTGCCAATACCGCAGCAGCAACCTCCTGCAAATGATACGGCCTATGTGTACCCTTCTGAACTTATTGGTCACCCCGGGACTTTCCTCCCAGAGCGTAACGCATTCTCGACACCAACTCCGGAATTCACTATCCCAGGATCTCAACGTACGCCCTCTGGCTCAACTATCGTCGAGCCAAGTGTTGTGTACGACGAAACGGGGAGGTCATATCAGGCGTTTCGCGAGGGAAAGTATTTCTTACCGAATGATGGGGTAAGGAGTTCTCCGGTGAGAATAGATTGGCAGGGGCAGTAGCTGACCGGCGTTGTAGGACGAGCAGGATCGCCTGGACTTTCAGTACGAAGGTTTTAGCATTCTCATGGATAGGAAATTGTTTCTTGCTCCATTGACGCGGGTTCCAGAGCATGTCATTGATGTGGCGACTGGGACTGGGATCTGGGCTGTTGACTTTGGTAAGTCGGAGACTTGAGCTCTTCGAATTGTGGGCTGGAGCTGAATAGGAGATCAGCTAAAGCATTCCCGTATACGCACGTCGTTGGTACGGATCTAAGCGCGATACAACCCACCAATAAGCCCGACAACTGCGAATTCTTTGAAGAGGACTCCGAGGAACCGTGGGTCTATGATTTCAAGTTCGACTACGTCCACCTCCGCATGGTCTTCACTTGTTTCGACAATCCAAAGCGCATTATCGAGAATGCCTACCACCACATGAAGCCGGGGGCATGGATCGAGTTCCAAGATGGATCAGCTGAGGTCAGCAGCTTTAGCGAGACGTTTGAAGGTGGGAAAAAAAGTGAGGCAGCTATTACTTACAATGGCTGACAATTGTACGACCAGGCACGGCGTTGCAGCAGTGGGGTGTTGGGCTCATCAACGGCGCCGCAGCTATGGGCAGAGACATTCAGAAGGGGAAAAAGTGGAGGCAGTGGTTGATTGAAGCAGGGTGTAAGTTGGCACCGAACTGATTTTGCTGGACGATGCCTTGGCCGCGAACCAGCGTGACCAGGTTCTAATTGTACTCATGTGTAGTTGTGGACGTAGAAGAGCACCCGGTGCAGTTTCCCGTCAGTGGCTGGCCTGACGATCCAAAGTTCAAACTGGCAGGAAGCTACATGGCCCGCAACATTTCCGACAATCTCAAGGGTCTAAGCTGGAAGATGCTCGGAGGCATGGGCATGGCGCCGGACGAAATCGAGTCCTTCTTGGAGCGGGTCAAGGTTGATGTCCTCACTAGGAGTCTAAAACCGTATCTACATTTGTAAGTCTGACTCGACGAAGTGGAAACGAGATACTGACATACGTCTCAGCTTTGTCGTGTATGGCCGCAAGCCCTTTGATGGCGAGGTCGTTCCAGCAAGTCAATAATGATGGCCTCTAAGACCTATTCATGCACACATGGAGTGACTTAGCCGTCCACACAAGCTGTAATATCACCCCAAGTCTGCATGGTGAAGCGATAAGCGATGACCTCACCAGTTGTCCTGTATGTTTCACAGATTGATAGGATTGAATCGCATAAGAGCCCCATGACCGGTGGTTTACCTGAGCACATGGCCGTCCTGTGCGGATGGAGGTGTCTTCTCAGCAACACCAACAGGGCCACGACGACAAGCGTAGCTGCTCACTTTGAGCGGGTTTGTCATAGTAATTAGAACAAAATGCCGAGTCCAAAATGTGTTTCGCAAGTGCTGCCCCTTGAAGAATGGAGTCACCAAGCCAAGGACCGCAGCATCGTCTAATGTATGGGTATCATCGTCTAGTCTATCTCTAGCGCTGTGCTCAAGCACCAGATTGAATGTCTTTAAGGAAGTTCTTGGAGAAGCGCAAACATTGCTGATATGCCGTCTCAAAACCTTGCTGGCCGCCGTAGTAAGGATCTTGCACAACCTCGCTCTTTCCGGTACCCGAGTATTCCCCAAACAACATGACCTTGGCCTTTGCGGCCGAGGACTTCTTGTAGCGCTGTAGATCTGACAAGTTTGATCGGTCCATGGCGAAGATATAGTCGAAATTCTCAAAGTCTGAAGGTCGGACCTTCCGGGCGGCATGCGTGTAGTCGGTGATGCCGTAACCCTCCAGAGTAGACATTGTCCGATCGTCGGGGCCGTCGCCAGCGTGGTACGCACCTAAAAGAACGGAGTTAGACAGAAAAAATAAACATGAAAGTCCGAGGCCGACGCCATAGAAATAGGTAGGTGCCATACCTGTGCCGCAAGAGTCCACCGTCCCGATCATCTCACGATATGGCTCCTGCTTCGCAAGGGAGCGGAAGACGCCCTCCGCCATTGTAGACCGGCAGATGTTCCCCAAGCAGACGAACAAGACGCTGACCGTCTCAGACATCTTAGCGGGTGGAATACATTCTTGCCAGTCAACGAGTGTTGCCGTGACAAGAGATAGCGTTGGTATGTTGATTCTGTTGGTTCTGTTGCGTTATGCCAGTCGCAACCCCGTCAGAAGTCCCACCCCGCGAAAACCAGCCACTTAGTTCAGGAATGCCTCTGACTGAAGTTTTGCGGCGACGGGGGCGGCCAGAAGCGGAACTAGTTCCACGGCTTACGTCATAATTGCAGTCACGCTTGAGGCGACAATACAATCGCTCTATTCCTCTATGCGACAAGACGAGTTATCATGACGGCCCTGGATCATTGCCCAGCCGCCAAGGAATCTTATGCTAGGTTGAGCCCGCGAGACAATGTTTCTGAGACCCCCGCTGATACGTTGACTGGTGGGTGTTACAAAGATGCGAGTTGGTGCCTAGGCCCTGACAAGGACACAGCCGCCAAGTCAAGCCAAGCATATCACCTATGCAGCTTTCATGAAAGAGCGGAAGCAGAAATGACGTTCTCCTTTTACTACACCTACTGCGCTCTACTACAGAATATACCCGTCGGCACAATATAGCATCAGCTCCCAGTATCAGCGCCTGGGTGGGGCCGTTTGGTAAAATCGCGAGTCTCCACAGCCCGACGAGCCAACGCCAAGCCGCGGGGAGTTAAGATATCTTCGGGGAGTGGGCGGATCGCCACAACTCTACGGCGGGTTCACACACCACGGGAAAACCTGGCGACTTTCGTTCCCCAGGTCCAATGCCCGGGGAGCTGCGTCTCCAATCTCCAATGGACGGTCCGACCCACCCTGGTATGGCCGGGGAAAGCTGGGGATGGTCTTACGATAGGGTATGAGCCCACTACTCCGGCCGTGTTCCGACCTACGCAGTCGACAAGGCTACCCATCCAGTAGATAGACAATAAGCAAGTTCCTGTAAAAAGTTCTGAGATCTCATATATGCGTCTAGCAACTTAACAGCCGTTCCTCACCTTTCACTTCTTCCCCAGTCACGTTGCTTGCCGACGGACGACACATCATGCCTTCCGCAACTTTGAACGGTGTTCGTTCATTAACCAACAACAAAGATCCTGCAGCGACTGGTAATTCCGTTTTCAATGTCATGCCTTCAGACTCCGAGCGTATTCACAACCTGACGAACCTTGACCCCCCGTATCCCTCGGAGTCTCTCACGTTCCTTCGAACCCTCCGAGCACAACGCGACATAGACTCCAATGTTTCTACAACACCAGAACAAGCCCGCCTCAAGTTAGAAATCACTATAGTCGGTGCAGGCCTGGGTGGAATCGCTACTGCCATTGCGCTCGCCAGGCGCGGACATTCTGTTCTTATATTGGAGCAAGCGCCGGAGCTCGGCGAGGTGGGCAGATCTCGATAATTGTTGTAATTTGCGGAAAATCTACTGACAGGTCTTAGGTGGGTGCGGGTATTCAAATACCCCCCAACTCCGGTCGATTGCTCCGAAAATGGGGAGTCTCGAAGCATCTACAGAAGTCTGCCGTGCAGCCAGAGAGTATTAACTTTCGACGGTGGCAGGATGGCAGCGTTATTGGATATACGGATCTCGGTTCGGAGTTCAAGACACTCTATGAAGAGCCATACCAGGTGGTGCATCGGGCACACTTCCACGACGCCCTTTACCAAAGAGCAGTCGAGCTGGGAGTCAAGGTCAAACTCAACAGCAGAGTAGTAGAGTATGACGCAGAAGGTGCAGCTGTCGTGTTGGAGGACGGCTCCATCGTAAAATCCGACCTTGTGATCGCGGCTGATGGTAACTTTCACCTTTCATTTGCCACTATTTCAGTGAGCCTCAGTGTGAGCTGGTATGCTAACGTCCAGACAGGAGTGAAATCCGTGGCTAGATCACTAATACACCCACAAGGAAACCACGAGCCGCGCCTGAGTGGTTTTGCTGCCTACCGTGCGACAGTCGACGTCTCCAAGATGAGGTCCGACCCTGAAATCGCGCAGATTATCGAAAGGCCATCGTTAAACATTTGGTAAGAGCCCCATCATTGCATGGTACGGATGAGTACTAGTCACAGTCATCTTGAAGGGCGCGAGAGTAATGAAAGCACTGTGAAAACTATAGGATCGGCGAGGATCGTCACATTATGACATACACCATCGCTGGCGGCAACTCGTTCAACATGGTACTGTCACACAAGGATCTCTCTGACCCCTCTACGTGGGTACAGGAGTCTGCAGTCGAGAACATGAAGAAAGAGTTCTCTGGATGGGACCCGAAGTAAGTGGCACCTAGAGAAGGGTGCAATGATCACTAGGATGCTAACAACTGTTGGCTAGGTTAACCAAAATCGTTTCTCTCATTGACAAATGCATGAAGTGGCCTCTGAGAACTGGCACGCGGTTGAGCACCTGGACTGCACCGTCCTCAAGGCTGATAATTTTGGGTGACGCTGCGCATGCCATGCTGCCATACATGTCAGAAGGAGCGGCAATGGCGGTTGAGGACGGTGCCGCCATTGCCGTCGCCATTAATCGATTACACTCAACCAAGGAGTTGCGATTTGCCCTTAAAACATTTGAAGTGGAACGCATCAAACGAAGCGGTGATATGGTTGATGCCAGCGCAATCAACGGTATATTGTGGCATTTTGCTGACGGTCCGGAGCAGCAGGCTCGGGATGCGGCAATGCGAGCAGAGGTTGAAGGGCGGTCATTCAGTAGCAGTGCGAACCAGTGGAGTGACCCCGTCACACAAAACTGGGCTTACGGTTACGATGCGGAAAAGGCAATGCAAGACGCGTGGGACCAAGCAGTCAGTGACCTAATTGCCGAAAGGGTATAGTAGACGCCCATGGAAAGCAAATGAAGATTGGATCCTGTATTCATATAGAAACACCATAGCTTAATTATTGCTGCGGCCCGAAAACAACCCTCATTTACGTAACGTACAAAGTGCTACATTTAGAGAGGGCGGTTCAACGCATGGTCGCTTGGCAATACCAAGGTTGAGAAGTCTCCAGGCAAGCAAAAGTGATTCAGCTCAAGGCCGTTGCCGTTGAATAGCCCGGGGTCAAACCCTTGCACGGTATCGGAGAAATCGTCCATCTCAACGCCTGCAGTAGGCTGCTGTAGTGAAGTGATCTGCGATAATGGTTCTAGCGGCTGTTGATTTGAATACACCATCGAGGAATGTAAACTCCGAGCACCTATATAGGTTAGTCACTAGTATGCTGGGTATCCCATGTACTCCTTCAAGAGAATTTGGGGCTAGGATATAAGGGTTCATAATCGTTTCACGTACTCCAATCCTGCAGCAGCTGTGATAGTTGCAGCAAGTGGTCATTGCACCTTTTGATAGTGGCGTTACCGGTGCCGAGATGCTGCAAGGCTTCGGTGGCCTTACGTATAGAGTCGCTGCATTCCCAAATCGGTCTGATGGAGTCCGTCTGGAACTGCAAGTATACAAAGTGGCCGAAGATAATCAGAGCAGAATTGAAAACTTGGTTGAGGTCAGTATCAGATGGCAGTTGTGAGAAAGCTTCTTCCCACAGGGCGGTGCTTACCGTAGTACAGACTATACCACCATGCACCTAGGAGGTTGTTCAAGGGACTTTCTGATGTCACCAAATGATGTACGAGGTTGATGATTGATTCAGCCGACTTAACGCATGATCGGATAGAGCTCTGTCGCATACCCTCGACGAAGCCTGATGTTGCAACAAGATGGCTGTCTTTGACCAAGTCCACCGTGCGTATGAGGGCAGGTCGATGAATAAGAATTTCAAGATTCAATTTGCGCAGCGTCAGGACGACGCAAAATCGCTGCTGGATGGGGTCAACCGGCTGCTGAAGCGGCAAATCTGCAGACTTTAAGACGGCCAAGCCTGAAGGGAGCCCTGACTCCCAGCGACTCAACTCTCGTTCCAGTCGGAAAATGCGATCGAGTAGCTCTGCTTCATCGAGTGGAGGGTCACAGCCCAGGTTGTGCCCATATAATTGGGCTATGGTGTGGTATAGTGTCTCGTACAAATTACTTGAATATAGATGAGCACTGGATACTTTGAGATGGTGTATCTTGCTTACATTGTGGCGTTGAAGAACTTGGTACTCATGTCTTGGTGATCTATTCTATCACTATCTGTTGAGGTTGGAAGATTACTTGGCAATGGCAGTCTAATGTATTCAACTGGTATGGCGGCTGGCCTTCCGAATGTCATACTGAGACTCCTGGTTCGAGGCTGTTTAGTAAGTATATCTAGGAATACAGGAAACGACTCACCTATCCAACACGATGCATCCATACCAGGCCCGTTTTCTGATCTCCTGTTCTAACGGAGCCAGTTTTCTGGAAGCTTCCATAGAATGGAGACCTAGCGATAATGCGGCTTTGATGGCTAGGCCATGAATTGTCCACGTCTGGAAGGACATCTGAGTTCCTTGCAAGTATTGGGTCATAAGAAGCAGGTATTGAACTGCCAATCTCAATGCTTTAGCCGTCAGGTGTAATATAAGCAGGGTTTCCATATTGGGAACGCGCAAGAAACAAAGGGAGAATGGGTATCTTTGCTAACCTGTTTCGACACTTGTGCCCCTAAGGGCTTGACGATCACACAGCAACATAGCACAGCGATAGAACATCTCGGACTCGACATTTCGCTGCTCTCGTTCCTCTATCGAATGGACGGCCAATGTATTAGAGGACATGGCAAGCACCATGTGGAGCAGACCAAGCCAGGTCCGACGCGCTCTCTTGAAGCCATTTGCAACCAACTGGTCATACTCGGAGATGAAGGATGCTTCATGGAGATAAGGGAAAAGAAGGCCTGTGTTTGTAAAATAGTACGAGACAAGCCTCCTGGTATCCGCCTCCGAAGGCAAGAAAAGTGGCGAGCATTGTTCGAACGAGCTTGTTTTCCCGCTGTGATTGTCCCGAATAGGAGACGACAGTCGCGTCGTGCTGACAACTCCGCTATCCAGCAATGCGCCGCCCCATCGAGTTGTTTCGGAGCTGGCCGGTTGGCTAGCCTGCGTAACAAGCCATGAAATGTGTCTCATGAGAGAGATGTTCGAAGATGGGCCTAGTAGTGGTCGGTGAGTACAAGAACGGCAGAAGTCGATGACCCGGGAACTGTATACCAAAAAAACCACAGTCTTCCTCATCCAAGAAAGACATCGCCATGCCATCAGTTTGATGCTCCTCGGGAGGCAGCTCCTGAAGGTCGGCGTCATCCAGTGAGATAGGAGTCCGGTCAAAATCAGCCGCGGAACGTGAATGGACCTGGCCGAGCCGCGAGGATTCTGATTGCTCTGGGGCCGTCGACGGCCTCTCGCTGACGTGAATGGCGTGTTCTGCAAGGGCTGCGTCATGTCTAGCAACGCGCTCTTCTAGCGCCTTCAGCCGGTCGGCAAGATCTCCGACAAAGCTGCCAGTTAAGTCAATGATGCGTCGCTGCGTAGGAGGAGACCTGGGCAGACATACTCTTTCGGGACGATGAGGTTGGTGCTGGACTCGGATGCCTCATAGACGCATTCAAACCCGAGCGAGTCACAGAGCGAGCATCTTGGACGGGCACCGTTGCACTACATGCCAGCGATGTTTCAGTAAAAAAGGGAGGTCGCTCAAGAAACGAAGACAAAGGCAGTCTCACCCTCGACTTGCGAGACCTGCAAGCTGTGCACGCGAGGGCTATGCGTCTGCGTTTGGTGGGGTGCTTCGAGCCAGCCGGGGAAACCGGCTCGTCAGCCATTGTTTCTTAAGCACGATGGGATTTGATAGAAGTGTATGTTCTATCCGACGCGTCTCTCATTAGGCCGTGTCGATGATAAAGCACGGTGCAGCGAGGGCAGGTAGACGTCGACTTACTTGAGTTCCCGTGCTCCCTCCATGCCTGGAAATGTTGAATGTGGAGGGCCGGGTTCGCCAGCACCACTGAGAGCCCTGGAGGCGACCATGACAGTGGAAAAGCCCCCCTTCGCCCGCCCCGCACAGAGCAAGTGGGCACCTCTGATACTGGGTTGGGGGGTGCTAGTGCAGATGGCGGCACCGGGGCCCCACATTATGCACCGCGGGCCTAGTTCTAGTGCCATCCTGCTAACCACCTGGGCATTGACTAGGGTGCTGGGGATCGCTTTGGGATCCTAGCAACAACACCAAGCTCAACTTCTACACCTAGCTGCAGACCAAATGCATACGATATATGAGGAGGAAAGGGAACGACTAGCAGTAGATGATGTGCTAATATTCAAGTCTACATCGCGCAAGAATGTTTGATGCTGGATTCTGGCCGCTGGACTAGCCATTCGTCTAGACGTTACGATTCTATTTTCACTGTATCTTAGGGTTTCGAAAGTTGCCAAGCCGGACAGACGCCAGTCGGACTCTGCCTCGTTTCCGAGTTTTAGCTATGCGAAGCAGGAAACTAAAGCCGGGACTGAGGTCATGACTCAAGCGAATTCTACTCCATTTCGCAGAGTTCCAATCTTCGTTATTGACACCTCGACCTGGTCGCCAGGCACTAGCCATCTAGGAGGATCCATGTCTGCTCCTACGCCTGTACGTTTTGGAATGATCAAGTCAGTTTTCGGTGCTGCAAACCCTGGAGAGAGAAGACCACCCTGAACTTACCTCCAGGAGTTCCCGTCATGATTATACTTCCCTTCTGAAGCGTAGTGCCTTGGGACAAGTACGAAATGAGGTACGAGCAGTCAAAAAGCAGATCGCTCACGGATTCGTCCTGCCTCAGCTCGCCGTTCACTTTGGTCTTGAGCCACAGGTCCTTCGGGTCTTTGATCAGATGACTGGCAACAAGGCAGGGGCCTAGCGGTGCAAAGGTGTCGAATCCCTTGGAAAAGCCCCATTGCGGTACGCGTCCAGCATACTCTGGACTTCTCTGCAACTTGCGGGATGAGATGTCGTTTCCAACCGTGTAAGCAGCTACAAAGTCCAGAGCCTTCTCGACCGGGACGTCCTTCGCGTCTTTGCCAATGACAAGGGTCTAAGCCATTTATTAGCTCATCTTCCCGTACTTTTCTAAACTCGCTTGTCACTCACCAGTTCTCCTTCATAGTCTGCCTGATCGTTCTGTGCAATCTTGGGGATTACAATGTTGGCTCCATGGTCTGTGACGGATGTGTTTGGCTTGATGAAGATAAACGGAAAGGGTGGAGGAGTCCGTTTAGCCTGCTGAACTTGGGCAATTGTTAGCATTCGAATGACGAAAGAAGAAGAAAAAAAGGGGGGGCTATTATTATAATCGTCAAAACAACGAACTCACTATGTTTTGCGTAGTTCAGGCCCACACATCGAACACATGGAATCTCGCTTGCGACCAGTGGGCAAAGTAGCTTCTTGATAGCTACAATCTCCTCAGTTACCCTGGTAGCCCCAGTAGTATCAAATATATCGCTGCCAACTACAACTTTGGCCTGCAACTTGTCTGCTTCAGTCAGGAGCCCAATGTCAAAGTCATCATGGGGAAGTATCGGTTCTCCATAGAGAATGCGAGAATCCACTGATTCAAACCGCACCAAACGATTCCAAGGGAGAGTCATTGGATTGAGCTGGCTGAAGACTTGTTCGATAATGGCTTTCTCAAACTTGGTAAACGTCGTTGCTGTTCAAACTTCTCTGCAGCAGGAGTGAAAGAAGCATGTTTTCACTGAAACAATCCCCGATGTAGGGCGAACGGACCCAGTTGTGGGTACAATGTTACATTATCCACAAGCTAGTGTGGGGCTGAATCTCTCCCGCTCCCACTCCACCCTGGTTCCGACCTCTCCCCGAAGCTTCCGCGGATCAGCATCATCTACGGGTGGAATTTGTGGTCTCCGTGCACCTGTTATGTGCCCCTACTATGGTATGCAAGATGGTTATCGCACCGGGGCAAGAACCAAGTCGAACCCGGGTGCATTAGCTGGCTCTTGCATACTGCGAGCAGATGTAGGCCCCCCTGCATAGAAACCTGACCCGTTGCGTTTTGTAGGCCTGACACTAGAGTACTTGGTGTCTGCAGATCATAGCGATGTAATTGCTATGAACTCTATTTGGCTATAGTGCTACGCGTGCCTACGCGTCAGCTATCTGCGCGGCCTTACAACAGTTCCATTCGGGGCATTTGGGGGTATCAATCCACAGTCTAGACGATCTCGTATATCCTAATCTTGACACGACCAAGCCTCTCAGGTGGGAGGAGATCACCGACGAAACACGACTTGCCAAGCCACCCGTATTTGCCTTCTGCAACCTCGAAATGCGGAAACGTTTTCGTATACCACTCACTGGCCCCATTAGTTGGTGATCCGGCTACCGCTTCCGGTGAGCTGAAGACGGTTTTCATGGTCTGTTGGCTTGCCCTGCCATAACCCTCGTTCGTAATGTTCACCATCGTCCCGTCGTCCATCTGTATGGCATACTTGGCCATGACGTGGACGACCCCGTCTTCCCGGGCTGCGTTCCAGTCTCCGCCACCTGGAAGGATCCGGCCCTGGATGCCGTCTCCATCGAGAGTACCGCCGGTGATGGGTATGAATCTTCGATCGCCGCTGTACGTCTTTCCAAAATCTACCGGTGGCGCCAATTCGACGTCGAGGGTGAAGACGTATCGTAGTTGTGGCACCATAGTCAAGTTCGTTGCAAAGTCGGGTAGGGGGTTGGCTATTTCTGTTTCAAAAGTAAGAAAACTAGAAGATGATAGATCTAAATGAAGACAATGAACTCATGGCGTATCGCTACTCTGGCTGGGGGTGTCTCGGGTAGGTGGACCCGCTGGTCGCCAAATCCATTAGGAGATAGGGAAGGGAAAGCTACAAGGTCCCGGATGGAACTGACTAGCCATCTCTGCAAACCAGTAAGTGCCGACAGATATTCCCCATGGGGAGTGCAACGCCACACAATCGATTGGGGAGTTAACAGACGGCCCCGCTGTTTCGCTGTTCCGCTGCTGCGCGTTACATGTGTCTCTCCACTCTTGCACAGCCCTTTGGTGCTAATGCGTGAGCACAAGTATCACACAAGAACAGATATATAAAACTCCTTCCCTGAAATCCGTTCTCGTTGAATGCCAGATTTCATTTGCGAACGAGAAGAATTGCAGCAATGTCCTCATCTAGATCAGAGCAGCTCCATGGCGAGCACACCATCATCGAGCACTCCCTCAAACACAAAGGCATTGCCCTCATCCCACCTCCATCCGCCGATCCAAGAGACCCATTGAGATGGCCACAACACGTGAAGTTGTTGGCCCTGGTCGCTACTTCATTGTTCAATTTCGTGGGAACTTTCGCAGCATCCGGGCTCTCGGTAGCCACACCGGTACTTGAGGCAGAATTTCACAAGTCTACAGTCGATGTCCAACCACTGCTCTCGGTAAGCCTTATCCCCGCAGAAAATGTATGACACAGAATCTAAGAGGAGAATAGTTCAATTTTCTCCTCCTCGGCTTGGGAAACTTCATTTGGGTTCCACTGGCAGTCAAGTTCGGCAAGCGCTCAATACTACTCATCTCTATGGGTGCTCACACGGCTGCACTGGTCTGGACTGCAAAAGCAAGTACTTTCAATAGCTTGCTAGCTGCGCGCTGTGTGACAGGATTCTGTGCTGCGTCTGGAGAGGTAAGGTTCACTCGGTGAGAGCAAAAAGTATTTTCCAGATTCTTACGCGCCAACAGAGTATTGTTCCCGGTGTAGTTTCAGATATTTTCTTCCTACATGAGAGGGCCACTATGATGTCCATGTGAGTGGAATTTGTATTTCAACGGCTTGGGATGACCAAAATAGACTGACGTGCACCAAAGCTACGTCCTCCTCATTTCGGGCTCCACTGCTGTGGGGCCTATGATCGCAAGCTTCATGATTGGTCGCCTACCTGACACCTGGCGGGACTTCACTTGGCTTTGCTTTGGTCTTTCGCTACTCAGTTTTGTCTTGATTTTTCTGCTCTATCCGGAGTCATCATACCAGCGACCTCAAGCTCCCGAACCAACAGATGATATTGTTCTCAGGGACAATAATGCGTCAAAATCTGACGAGGAGGGTGGGTTTGGACACAGCTCCATCCAGGACATAATGCCGCCGTCAGAACAATCAGGAGGGGGCTTGGAAATTGTTAATATCAGCTGGCTGAAGACATGGTCATCTTTTATCTCTTACAACCCGTCGATCTCGCTGGCGACGGCTTTTCTTCGCCCGCTGGCGTTGATTGCCCTCCCTGCTGTAGTATGGTCAGCTTTGGTCTTTGGTACTGCTCTTGGGGCGCAGGTAGCTCTAACGTAAGTGGATCCTAAGGCGTCGCCACGACGGCGATAACAGTGCTCCAGAGGTGGTGCCCAATATCAAAATGTTGACTAACTTACGGCTGTTTAGATTTGCGTCCCCCTCGTTCCTAATGGCCCCGCCATACTTGTTTACAAGCGATGGTATAGGGTTTATTCAATTTGCGGCCCTGATTGGCTTTGTCGTGGCATGTTATGGCGGCGGTTTCATCTCTGACCTGATTTTGACTCGTATGATCAAGAAAAATGGTAATACCATTTTCCCAGAACAGCGACTGGTGTCACTGATTCCTGGTTTCTGGGTCGGCCCGGCAGGATGCATTGTGGTAGCTATATGCTGTTCCCAGACTCTATCGTGGGTAGGTGTGGCCTTCGGCTATGCCATGCGTAAGTATACCTTCCCACTCAAGGGACCGGAAATTTAACAGCCACTAATGCCATTCTGCAGTATCGTTTGGAGAGGTGTATAGCCCGAATATCTCCATTACCTACGTTACGGACTGTTTCCCGCACGTTGCCTCCGAGTCTCTGGTCGCAATCAACGCATTTAAGAACTTGGTGGCCTTCCTGTTCTTATACGTTGCAGTCGCGTGGATTCAATCTTCAGGATGGGTCGAGGTTTATATGGTAATGTTTACGCTTACCTCTGTATCATCGCTAGCTGCGGCAGCACTCTACTTTTGGAGAGATCCCGTACACGCCTGGTCGAACAAGCTACTGAGAATTATAAAGGTTGACTCAGAGCGCATGGGGTAAAGCAGTCTCGATAGTTACGTAGATTATTATTAAACAATTTAAATACTACATCGGAGTTTTTAATAATTAAATTAATGTTACGAACATGGCCTCACGAACCCCGACCCCGGAAAGGAACAACTAGAACCTACTAGACAGCTGGCGGACAGACGATAAGACAAGGAACTACGGGACCAATGGAACAAAGGAAGTCACGTGACCCGATCACCGACGGAGACAGGTGATCGCAGGTATATAGGAAGGTGATCCCGGGCAGGATCATTTAAAAACCAACAGTAATCGAGACAAAGGACACTGGTAATCTAATTAATATTAATAAAGGAATGAATGAGTATATAATAAAAGGGATCTCTTAATTATATAAATAATTATTACTTAAATAATTAATTTAAATATTTATTTTATTTATAAATAAAACTTATTAAACTTTAACGGCGGGATTTCATAGTGATTCAAAGTAGTCTGGCGATTACAATATATAGTTTAAATTATTTAAACTTTAACGAGAGAACTAAGGAAACATGCCAGGCGCCCATGTGACAACTAACACTAAGTGCTGACTAAATCCTCGACATCATCATCTGACTGACGATAGAATCCCAAAGCTGCAATCATCGGCTTGTCATCAACCCTGTACAGGTACACTGTCTCAGGCCCCGAACTAAAGTGCTGGTATTCAGTCCACGCCGGCACGCAGAAAGTATCACTTTGTTCCCATTCGATCTTCTTCCCATTGAGCAGGGAGAAACCTGTACCGCTGACGACGTGGTACACACTAGACGTGGTTTCTTGGACCTTGGGCGAGTTCAAACCAGGGTTGATCCTCTCAGCTGCGCCCCCAAGTGTCTTGCTGACTTAATACAAGTTTTAGTATTTATAAACTCTTCAATTTGGGGGAAACGCTCCGCAACTGACCCTCTTGACCGTTATCCTTCAAGTATCGCTTCGACGCCCAGTTGCCCTCTACGGCATCTAGTGCCGCCTGCATCTTTTCCCACTTGAACACAATGGGGGAGGCATTGGTATCTACATCCGTGGCTGGATATCTGGGGTCCTTGAAATGCTCAACAAAGTGAACGGGGAAGTGCTGAAACTGTGGAAGATCAAGGCCATCGAGCCAGATCATGGGACCAGAGCCATCTTTACCATGGTCATGGAAGTTCCAAGTAGGGGTAAGAATGACGTCTCCACGATTCATATTCACGCGCCGGCCGTGGACGGCTGTAAAGCCGCCATTGCCCTCGATAATGAATCGCATGGCGAAAGCCGTGTGACGGTGGGCTGCAGCTGTCTCATTTGGCATAACAAGCTGAAGACCAGCATACACAGTATCCGTGGTGTAGGGTGCCTCTGTAAGTAGTCGAAAAAGAATCAGCGACGTCTAGATTGACGGGAAAATGCAGTGGGGAGAACTTTGTCTCAATGAACTGGTAACCATCGCGATCTCCGAGCCACCTCTCTAACTTCTTTGTTTCTTTTGGGACATCTTACCTCGATTAGGGTTCACGAGCATCAACACTCGGCGCTCTGCTTGCTTCTCTGTAATCAACTGACCAGCGCGGAGAAGATATGGTCGGACTTCACCATATCTCCAAATGTAAGGGATACATTTGGGGTTCGGGAGAGGCGGATTCAATCTGGTCATTTGTGCCCACAGCGGGAGCGTCGCTGTTGTTTCAAGCTCCTTGAGCAGCTTTTCTCCGCTATCAGCATCTTCAATGTGCGAACTGTTGGTTGTCTGGATGGCCATGGTAATTTGACTGTCTGGGGTTGAATGAAGATTCTACTTGGTAGAGGTAGCTGTCTGAGCGAACCTCCGCTGCGTGATGTGAACAATCTTAACAAATATACTAGCTTATCAAAAGACTACGGAATTCGACTATCTGTGGATGTAGGCGAGGTAAAGGCGGCTGTCGTACCCAAATTCCCACGTCACCCAACGAATTCGACGCAACAGTGGATCATGGTTAGGTAGAGCCTGCCGGGGAAGAAACGGTTACATGTTTGCACCTTGGTTCGAAACTCTTTGGACTGTGCCAGGACAGCGTGCTCTGAAGTTGCCGATAGCTGTATGCCAAGGGACCTGGTCCGTGTTCCAAGGGGAATGCTGCCCACATTCCGCCAGCGAAGTCCCGAAAGTGGAGTCCCCTAATCTGGGTCAAGGGCTTGGTATCCGTGGAAGACTATCATTCCGTTCTATCCCCGGGCGACGATTTCTCACCACGCAGGATCCAGCCCCACTCACTAATCTCTATTCATTAAAGCCAATCGCTTGCTATGCGAGGCAGCTTTCCTCTTTGAGAAGGCTTTCCCCCAAACCAATCACTACAACCCCTGGTACCTTAACGAATTGACAGCAATGGCCGGCCATTTCCGCCAGCAACTGCCTTACGGCACTCAGCAGTTCCCAAATCGGCCCCAGTTTTCGGGGTTCATGAAGCCATGCAGATTTGAGGGAGAAGTACAGAATCTGGAGGTCGTCGGTAAGATTCCAAATGAGATCGATGGAACCTTCTACCGTGTGATGCCGGATCCTCAAATGGTGCCTTTCATCGAGAACGATCCTTGGTTCAACGGGGACGGGAACGTCAGTGCATTTCGAATTCAAAGCGGCAAGTGCCACTTCAAGCAGAAATACGTCCGCACTGAGAAGTTCGTTCGCGAGAGGGAAGCTCAGAGGGCTTTACTGGGCAAATATCGCAACAAGTATACCGACGCCGTCGAGTTCAAAATCCGCACCACGGCGAACACCAACGTCGTTTATTTCAACGGGCGGTTGCTCGCGTGCAAGGAAGATGCACCTCCATATGCTCTGCACCCAGAAACTCTGGATACGATTGGTTTGGAAGATTTTGATGGACAGCTGCCCAGTTTGACTTTCACGGCGTAGGTGCCTTCTTTCGTTTTCGTTTGAATAATTCATGCTGAACAATAATTATTATAGGCACCCGAAGGTTGATCCTGTCACAAAGGAGTTTGTGTGTTTTGGCTACGAAGCAAAGGGAGATGGCACGCCAGATGTGTGTTATTTCACCATTGCCCCAGATGGGAAGTTCCTCGAAACCGTCTGGCTGGTTTCACCAGTAGTAGCAATGATCCACGACTTTGCGGTAACGGACAACTGGGTGAGTGGCAGAATAGCCGATTCGTTAGGACAAGTGCCTAAAATCTGATGCCTCCGATCTCGCAGGTACTATTCCCGCTGATCCCACAAACTTGTGATATTGAACGGTTGAAGGCAGGGGGAGAGCACTGGCAGTGGAACCCGGACATTCCTTTTTACATCGGGGTTCTCCCGCGCCGTGGTGCAAAGGGTACTGATGTCAAGGTAATTTGCATCTTATAACTCCTCAGAGTCTCTGCTTACTAGGATCGCAGTGGTTCCGTGCCCCTAACGCTTTCCCGGGGCACACAGCAAATGCATACGAGACACCCGACGGAAACATCATATTTGATCTCCCCGTGAACGAGAAGAACGTTTTCTTCTGGTGGCCTGACAAGGATGGGAACGCACCCGATCCCACTAGTGGAGAGATCAAGGCAGACTTCCTGAGGTTCACAATAGACCCTCGTGCTTCTGACCTGGATCTCGCGAAACCGGAAATATTATCTCGCGAAGATTGTGAGTTCGTGCGCATTGACGATCGTTTTGCTACGAAGAAGCACTCCCACTGCTTCTTCGACATTATGGATCCGAAGCTGGAGACCAATTTCCCAGCGATTGCCCCAGTCATGGGGGGTGGGCATGCACCATACAACGCCCTTGGACATATTGATATAGAGACTCGTGTGGTCCAGAAATACTTCCCGGGACCAACCCACCTGTGCCAAGAACCCGTTTTTATCCCTCGATCAACCACTGCCGCGGAGGGAGATGGCTATTTGATGGCTCTCGTCAATAATTACGCCACCATGGCCAGCGAGCTACACATTGTTGACACAAGGAATTTCGGAGAAGCTTGTGCTATCATATATCTGCCTATACGCTTGCGCGCGGGCCTACACGGCAATTGGGTTGATTCCCAGGATTTAGCCTTATCTGGCTGATGTTTACCGGAGCTTGGCAAAGGACATGGCCTTCGTATACAATGCATCACAGTCGCTACAGTTCAAACAGAAACCATGAGATTTGACCCAATATCAAGTGTCCATGCAAAACAAAATATCATTGAACTGTCGACAAGAATATGAAATTCTTAGAAGACGAGATGACCAACACTGGAGCTAAGTTCAATGGGCCT
Source organism: Neoarthrinium moseri (assembly GCF_022829205.1). NCBI lineage: Eukaryota > Fungi > Ascomycota > Sordariomycetes > Amphisphaeriales > Apiosporaceae > Neoarthrinium > Neoarthrinium moseri. The sequence continues at coordinate 910,167 of NW_026055120.1, read as the reverse complement.
GGCCCCACCGTTCGAAGTAACAATTGCTTCCGTACCTCATCCACACAACAGGTGGACAACTCAAAGCTGACGGCTCGAATTAATTCTAAATCAGAGACTACCCTTCAGTTTGAATATTACCACCTGCAAGTGGCGTTGGTCCACAGCCTGACACATTTGAAGGCGCCATCACAGTGGGTGATATCACCAGTATGGCCCAGACAGTTAACGAACTGATTTCAGAGTTAGTTGCAGAATTTTGAAGAGTTCTACAAATCATGCTGTAACGACTAACCTGGGGGCCGCAGACCGGAATGGCAGACGAAGCACACGTGAAATAAGCCTTGGACTAGTTAGTTTGTTGTGTCTTTTATGCAACGGTGATCGGCGTTCTCACAATAGCTCGCTTTCCATACTTCTTAATCACGGGCCAGACTGGCTTCAGTTTTCCAAGTCCCTTGATCAAAGATCCAAGGCCGCGCTCTGCGAGAAGCTCTGCGGCATCTTCACCTCGTTCGGCCAGGTCAACCAGCTCGTCAATGGAGTGTTCTTTGCCGGCCTCGTCATAGAAGACCAGAGTACCGTTGGGCTTCTCGACAATCTCACCCGAGAAGTCTTCATCATCGTCGCCCCGGGGCGTGAGACCAATACTGACATCGCCAGTTTCCGCGGTACGAACCACAACCTCAACTCCGGCTTTGCCTGCCTCACGTTGAATGAGCTCGTAGGCCTCGGCCGCATCTGGGTCGGCAAAGGGGGCAGCGAATGAAACGGCGGCAAGGCCGAGGAAGGAGGCAGCAAGGGTGCTAAAGAATTTCATTTTGCTTGGGAGAGCAGGATGTAGTTCGTCTGGCTTGACTACGAAGAAGGATGGGTGGTCTGATAGGTAGATTCGACGTCGTTGCTGTGGAATTGTTGAGGGGTTCGCTAGATGAACATGAGGCCTTGAGAGTGAGATACGGATCCTTTTATGCTTCGAAAGTCGCCGCCTTTGTCGAATTTCCCACGACTATTGCGGGGCATTTGGTGTTCTGAACCAGCAAACCATGCCTATGAATAGAACACAGCTTCATTGAAGGAATTCTTAGAGTCTAAAGATACCTGACGCTATGCTGGCCCCAGTTTCATGACGAGCTACCCTAGCTTGTTCAGAGAATCGTTTAGGAGAGTATAGTGAGGCTAATTCTTAGCCAAGACCAGCTTATTAGGAGCTGAAGATCCTTTGTTGGGGGGGAACAATTGTATTTCAGCTACTACATGACGCAAACCACTCTGAATTACACTCATGAAGTACTGCAATTGTGGATATGCAAATGTTGGAGCTCGAGCTGAAGCTGAAGTTGATACAGGATTGGCTCGAGTTCCTAGTGCTGAACTTGCTCATCTGTCAGCTCCGCCCCAGCACATGGGGCCATTGCCGGGTTACTGTACCCGACAACATCAGCAGACCATAAGCAACGGGGTGAATCTAAACTAGAGACACTAAGTACATGATTCACATTATGAAGGGACATTGTTCTATTAGACTAGCGGTGGCACAGTTCAAGAATGCGTATACCAAGCGAGTTGGATCAAGTCTTGATGTTAACAATAACTCACAGTAGACCAACATGTTGAGTACCCGGTCTACTCAATTATAATCGCCCAAAGATAAACGGGTTACTGCGTCGGGGGATTATTCTATTAAAGCCAACCATAAATCTCCGTTTAGCAGTAAGGCCTTGAATACGTTGGCCATCAGTAACCCAGATCTGATATTCAAAGAAGTTCTCTCGGCCCACTGGAGGCATGCATCATTTATTACTTTGCGGCAATGTACCTCTGCTTCGCTCCCCCCAGTTGACGCGGGAAAGTTGTTTTGTCTTGGATGAAACCATATCCACGTTGACTTGTGACACTTTAGAAAATTGGACAGAGTTAAGAGGCAGGCTAAACAGGGCATTTTTTATGCATCCGATAGCGAGAGGATTAAACACAAGTCATGCTCAAGTTTTTTTTTTTATCTGGGTTCTGTGCCGCGGAAACGTATTACACGGAGCTTGCAAACTCCCTCTGGGTACATAGTTAGCCACCACTCCTCATTACAGCGCGGGAAATGGCCATTCATATGAATAACATTGGGCGAAACCCACTCTCTGCTACTATGTGCTACATCGCCAGGTGCATGTATTACTTGTAGTGCTACGGGCCTTAAGTGCATAGTCAGTGCCTTGGATAAGTGGGATGCATCCTTATCGAAAAATGGTCACCACATAACTCCCCAGGGAGATCTACAGGCTAGGGTTGAACCGCTTCTTCACCGCTTGCTGAAGAATGATTTGCCAGCAGATAAACAATCAACCACATCGACTCCCCCTCCGGTAACCCGCAAAAGCGATCGGCGTCAGTGACTCTGCAGTTGCAGACCTTCCAGTCCAGTGATACAGATTCTCATAGTGATGTATCTATTGAGGCTCTGTTCAGATGGTGAAGACGACGATGCATGTCAAAATTGGGCTTACGCACTGTCGCATTTGCGCTCCAGTCAACCAACCTACAGCGGCGGCTAGCGGTACAGTGTATGAAGGAAATGAGAGTTGTTGGCACTGTACGCAGCGTTAGCACGTGATTTGGCGTCCCCTTCCTTTACTGTAACTCTCCGCGATCAAACGCACCAGACTACCGATCCACAGTCCTGGGCAAGCCACGCCAATAACTGCGGAAACGCAGTAGATATTGAGCTTCAAGAACGATGTCGAGGAAGCAACCGAAAGGAGAATGGATCGAGACGGTGCGTTGCAGTTCGCCCCCCTCCATGCAGTGCAGAGGTTGACTTCCCAATGCAGGACACCGGTAACAAGGTCAACCGCAAGGCCAACCTGATTGGGACACAGCATATCATGCTAGGCGGCAAGACGGTCATCATGCCCGACGCCATGATACGCGGCGACCTTGCCAGGACGGCGACATCAGCGGCTGGCGGTCCCCCCGGTAGCAACACTGCCGTGTTCATTGGCCGCTACTGCTTTCTCAGCAAGGGTTGCTGTCTGCGACCGCCCGGACGCATCTACAAGGGGTAATGCCTCAGAACCCCCCTCCCGGCCCCTCAAGTTGCAACCATTCTGACTTGTGACGCAGCGCATTCACCTACATGCCTCTGCGTCTCGGCGACCACGTCTTCATCGGCGAAGGTTCGATCGTGCAGGCAGCCACCGTCGGCAGCCACGTGCACATCGCCAAAGATGTCGTGGTGGGGGAATTCGCTATCATCAAGGATTACGTGAGGATCATGGAAGGCACCATAATCCCGGCGAACATGGTGATCCCAAGCTTCAGCATCGTTGCGGGTCAGCCTGCCAGGATCATCGGCGAGGTGCCTGAGGGTGGCCACGAGGCATTTGAGTTGAGAGAGCGTTACAAATCCGTAAAGACCAACCCACTTGCAGCTGGGTCTTGATATCTCGTACCAGATTCATCTTTGAGGCAAACCGGCGCGGCGTATGGCGTTCGCGGAGTATTGGTTGGCGTTGAGGGGCAAGGGAGGTTGGCTCAAGTGGGACTAGGGGTCTGTCTTTCAGACAGGCAACCCATTAATGCACTCGTAGTCCGTAGATTTTCGGGCACTTTGATAACATGAGAATGTGATAAGAAGTGCTCTTAGGGGTCTCTAGGTGTTCGAAAGGGTAGAGACTCGAGATGTGACCCAATGTTTAACATGGATAAGTGCTCCTCCTGTAAGCTGCCCTTCTTGATCAATATACTGCCACACACCATGATCTATCAAGCACGATAACTATGTTGGTGTAATGCCACATCGTCAACATCACAGTTGGGACAGCGTTGGTCTCAGTAAAATGACCTCTACAGATTTTAGACGAATGGTAGACGAATGGTAGACTCAACAGGGAAGTAAACCCAGCTGGCTAAGCTTATAAGGACGCCAGTACTGAGGTGTCTTATGCGAACTATTGCTGAACGATCGCAAACGCAGGGGGTAAGAGCGATGCGAGAAAGGAGAGAACCTTGACGTTCTACTCTTGGACGATTGGTTTGGTATCCATCGTCAAGGCAGGAGTGATCTTGAGTGCCACTTAAGCGAAAACCAAGGACAGTATAGGCTGGAAACAAATTCATAAAAGCTTGCTAATTGCATCGTTTATTTCCCAGGCAATGATTCTGCTTCTCTTATAATTGATTCAGTACTGAATCCTTATTCAAACATGCCAGTAAGTCTGAAGGTAATACACAGGGTGTGCGAGCTTCGCGAGAACGACAGAACTAATCATGGACCTCGAACAAAGGAATTGTTGTTTGCAAGGACAAACGCCAGCCCCGCCATGGCTCCTATCCACAGGCAGCTCTATTGTTCCTTGGTTAGCACAGAGGCTACTATTTGAACGGACTAGGAGGGCATGATCTTTCACTAGACATATTTACAAAGACATTGATAGGTGAGATCTCCAACAAAGGTAATTCTCAGGCATATAAGAAGCACCAGATAGGTCAAGTAGGGCAAATCAGCAGTCGTTGCACTTTTTGCTAAACGATCCCAAGTAATATTCAAATTCACAACCGATATGTGTCAAGAGTTCAAGACTACTTCTCGCTGCCCACTTTGCGACACCGTTACTCCTGGCAAGCGGGTGTGCGTGGATTTCTGTCCTGAAGGAGACATTGGTGGGTTTGATTCAGACCCCCAAACGTGCGACGATATGAAGACAGTGTCTTCTTCCGTTGATATTGTGTGCCAGATCTGCAAGGCCGAGTCAGAAGATATGGTATCAGAGCCTGTCATCCCAAAATCATACTTGGACGATGAAGAGGAACAAAGAAATCCACCTGCGTAGACGCAAGGTATCCAGTTGAGTAAGCAAGCACTGAGATGATGACAGCCTCGCTGACGCGACAGATATTCGTTATTGATTTAAGGCTAATTACTATCATTGTGCATATGAGGTATGTGAGGTAGCAAGCAACTGCGGATGACTGCGTGTCAGCAAGGCTATCTCCAATAAAGAATAGAAGCCCATCTAGTCATCTTCCCTCTTGAGTAGTCCAATGCTCTCTTTCTAATCTCATTTAAAGGCCGCCTAGGGGTCTTAGTGGCCTCTATAGCGCCAAGAATATTGCCAACAAGCTGGTCCTCTATACCGTCGCCTGCATCTCTGTTCTCAGCCACACTCGTGCTGAGAGTGATACCCACAGCGGAACTACCAAATGATGACCTTGCGGATCTAAAATCATTGTGAGTCTCTCCGGACTGCTGATCGTCTGTCAAATAGCCGGAGTCCGTGGTAATCTCTACTTGTTCGGCGGCTGCATCGGAGGCCTCCTCTTCACCATCGTCAGGGGCTATGTTCTCCCAGATGTCGTCGTCATCGTCGTCGTCATTCTCGTACCACGGTGTGAACCAACTCCATGCCTCCAGCGCAGTCCGCTCAGATGTTTCATGTCGGCTCCCTATCGCTCTCTTCCAAGCGTCGATGTGAGCAACGACGTAGCGTCTTGGTTTCGGAATGCAAGCCTTTGAAGATACAAACGCAGCTTGCCCTACGCTGGTTGCAGTATCGTCAGACGGGAACGTTGGGCCTTCCCAATCGTTGCTGGAGGGAAAACACTCTGTATGACAGTGCACGTTCGCTTTGGGCCTGTTCTCGAGACGGTCTCTGAGCCGACGTGCTAGCTCTCTCTCCTCTTTGTGATCAACTTGATCAGCCTCGATGTGCGCGTCCTGCTCCAGAAGATGCAAATATTGTTCGACTTCGTTCTCGATCTGCCAGACTCTTCGCTCAAGAGCGCCCCCTTCCTTGTTCTTTGCGACGAGATTGTCACACAGGACGGCCTCTCGAATACATCGAGATCTCAAATTCGAAATTAAGCGCTCGTCTGCAGTTCCGTATTTGAAGCGTGGACGAAGTGCCTCACAGACCTGGCGGCACAGGAGGAGGTACTCGAGTGCATGCTTCCTCGTGCAGCCATCTGAAAGGCTTTGCTGGTAGGTGCTTGTCAGTTCTTCGTATTTCTGCGTGAAGGTCATCATGGTTGTGTCGCGACGCTTGCGTAAAGCTTTGTCGGTGTCGTTCAGGGTCGGCATCGCGATGTGTCCGAGTATTGTATTCAGTTTAGCATGGCTACCTAGATTATCGAATCGACTTATGCAATGCCGTCTTGACTTTTGTATCTATATGGTTGCTTTCTCCGAATGACAGGCCACGAATTTAAACTTTACCTCCACAAACTCTCTCTTGCAAGTTAACCTGCGTATCCAACGCCGCCTAAAGGTCTAGCAGTGTCTTCCCATGCGTCAAAGTTGAATATTGGAATGGTAAGCTCGTTGCCCATTGAACTTACAATGCTGGTCATCGAATGTAAAGGGTCTATTGACATCGCAACCATGACCTACTACCTTATCAAATTACTCGACAATGTGAGTATATCAGAGGGCTCACGTCTGTTAGCCCAAAAGTTTAATACTGAGTGTTTGGTTCTAATTATTTGGCGAGGCTACCTTGGAATTGGGGATTCGATGAGAGATTCGATGAGAGACGGCGATAATCGTTAAAGCACGGCTGTTGCCACAACGTTGAGCTGTGCCGGTCAAATATCTGTACTAAATGAAAGACCATTACCAGAATGTAGATACTACATCGAATTATCATTCCCTGGCAGTACGTCTATAAGAGTTTGAATCACAACCGGCGAACCGCTGTCTGTCGGAGTCTCTCGATGCTGGATTGGACCCCTAAAAGCGTGGCTGATATAGTAAGCTAACGACTAGGGGGGTGCCCCAAAATTGGGACTTGCCTCGGCTCGGCCATGACTGACTTATCGCTAGCCTCGCGTTCTGGCAGGGCAGGATTGCGACAAGCAGAAATGTCCACTTGAGACGGGGAACCGCCAAGCTGTTCCTCGGTGCAACTTGAACAGATCTGACCGCGCTTTACCTGTTGTCGGCTGCTTCACGTGCTGTTCCTTCCGCTGCCCATTCCATTCTTCTGGTAAGACTGTGCCTCTTGGGGGAAGGCTCGCCACTTCGCTTCAATCCCAGACAGCCACGGCGCTCCATTCTGGATGTCGCTGTCCTTATCGCCAAACCACAACCTCGTTGCCAAGTGTACCAGCACTATCCTGTGCCATCTGCGCTCGATCCCGCTCTGGGCCGTTGTACTCGCGCTCTTCGTCCTCGGCGCCGTACGAAACAGCATAACGTCCTATCTCGCGAGCCGGAGACGCCGGAACAGCGAAATCGCAAGCGAACCGCCAGCCAGAGCCGACAAAGACTCTAGGTAGCAAAGACTCGCCCGCGATGGTGTCGAGCGCAGCCTACGCGAAGCCGCTCTCGCGCTTCGCCAAACCCGTTCTCCTGCCCGCCTCGATCGCAGCCATCGCATATGCTGCGTATACGGGACGCGCCAATGGCGCCGAGCTTGCGCGCAAGTTCTTCACAGGTCCGGGTAGCAAGAGCCGCATGGTTGCGCTGCTGATGGTGCTGGTGAACTGGAAGAGTCTACCCCTGGCATGGACGGTACGTGTTACCCTCCAATCTACATCATGATGCAACAAACTCACACGTCGCTCTGTCTGTCTCTCAGGTACGAATCTTCAACACCATGATCTCGCATCTCCTTGTGCGCCCCTTCCACGAGCTAGGCCCCGAAGCGCTCTTCCATCCGATCATCTCCCAGACGCACGTCACGCTCCTCGAGGTCGACTACAACGTCCACAAGTCCAACAGCACCTACTTCGCCGACCTGGACGTCTCGCGCTCGCACCTGGCGTCGCACCTGTTCGCGCGTGGGATCCGGGCCCTGGGCAACAACGAAGCCACCCGGCTGGTCAAGGACCCCTCGGACCCGACGATGCCCGCCCGTGGCCGCTTCGGCGTCAGCCTGGGCGCCGTACAGTGCAGCTTCAAGCGCGAACTCAAGCCCTACCAGCGCTACGAAATGTGGACGCGCGTGCTCAGCTGGGACCGCAAGTGGCTGTACCTGGTCACCCACTTTGTCGAGGCCGGCGCTGTCAAGCCGCGCTCGTGGGACAACCCCAAGAACTTTGGCCCGACGCGGGCGGCCGAGGGCAAGCCCGAGGACTGGGAGCGCAAGATCCACGCCAGCGCCGTCAGCAAGTACGTCTTCAAGATCGGCCGGCTGACCGTCCACCCGGCCATTGTCATTGGCGCGAGCGGACTCCTGCCCGAGAGGCCCGAGGGGTGGGTCAGCACCGACAGCAGCGGCATGGTGACGCCGGCGGAGCCCGTCGTTGGCAACACGGACGAGGCGCACAAGAACGAAGAGGAAGTGACCGGGTGGGACTGGACGAGAATCGAGAAGGAGAGGTTGAAGGGCCTGGAGTTTGCACAGAACTTTGCCGCCCTGGACGGACTGATCGGCCAGTTCGATGGTGGAGAGGACGGTGCTTTGGGTAGATTTGGGTTGGGTTGATCAGCGCGACTTCGGGGGGTATACGATATAAGAGATGGCTGTTCAACACATTGTATAGAGGGAAGCAAGAGTCCATGGGGTTAGAAGGCACATCGCACACTGCAGCAAGCGAATCACCACGGCAGAAGACCGTTTTTAAAGATTTTAATAGCGCAACATCCATAGACTTCATTCATAGAATAGATACATCTGAAGATAAAATGTATAACCAACAGCCACCACGGGCCCTGGTCATTGTACTCTTACGGCATGTGGCAACCAGCAACGGGCGTGCCCTTCAGCCTTATTGGGTCCGTTCCACCTAATCGCCATTGACAGCTGCAATGGTAGGCGTGTGAGGGGTATTCTCTTGTTTGGGTATTCCGCTCCTCCTTCCAACTCCATTCGTCCTATCGAGGCTCCGATGTGCAGTACTTTAGAGAGCGAAGGCGAGGATACCGGCGGCGGCAGCCACGACGCCAACCTCGACGCGGCCAGCAGAGCCGGTGGTGACGGCAGTCGAGGCCGAGGCGGAAGCGGAGGCCGAAGCGCTGGATGCGGCCGAGCTCAAGGCCGAGGTGGCGCTGGCCACGGCGGAGCTGACGGACGAGACGGCGCCGACGGCGGCGCAGATCTTCTCGCTGACACTTTGGGCGTCTGATATCATCATGTCAGCTGGCTGCGGAAAGGGAAGAAGTCCGGGCAGGGGAGGTGCGACGTACTGCCAATCTCCTCGGCGCTGCAGGACTTGGCCAAGCAGGGCTCAACGGCCTGCTTCAACGCGTCGGCCTTGGAGCACTGGCACGAGTAGTCCGTGGTGTCGCAGCCGACCTGTGCGCCGGCGTTCAACAGGCAGCTCAAGGCGCAGGTTGGAACCTGGGCGATCAGGCTGTTGATGTCCTGGGCGGCCACGGAGGCCACGAAGAGAGAGAGGGCGAGGTTCTTGAACTGCATCTTGGGCTGATTTGCTGGGGGTATCGATGAATTACAGGGTGAATGAAGATAGTAGCTCGGTAGAGAAGGAGTGTCGAGAAGATTTTAGAGAAGATTTCAAGGGTGCCAAGAATCAGAATGAGCGAGTGGGTGAGTGTGTATCATTCAGAAGACAGGCTCGGTGAGGCGGGAGGGCGCCGTATATACATAGTAAACCATCAAGCATCAACGCTGCAGGCACATTTGACACCCTTCAATCCCAGACGGCGTTCCATAGGGCCCCATGTGGCCTGCAACAACCTTGCCAAAGTCAATGCAGAAGCCCCATTCTTTTGCCTCCAAAGCAATATGAGATGAGATGCGCCCATTCTCTGCCCTATACGGTATGGCCAGGGCTTGGGTCTGCCACGCGCTCGCATGGGTACCTACCAGCTCTAGCTTGTCGGTAGTCGGCGTCCACACAGACCCTAGGGTTGCGGCAGTTATCTGTCTTGAGCATGATCGTGCTATGGAGAGGATCCAGGTCGGTGCGGTGATGGCTCCAACGACCAAATGATGCCGACAAGAGCGTCGGCTAGGCTGGACGAGGAAGCAGACCAGGCACAACCGTCGACCTACTGCATGTACCACGCTATGCCACGCGAGGGCCCGGGCGGTCTACCGGTAGCCTTCTGTCCTGGTCTGCTGGTCGCGGCCCAGATCGTCGGTTAGCGTTGGAATAAGAGCGCGAGGTTGGCCCAAGTATCTGAGCGCCTGCGGGCTATCATAATAAGCATAAAATACTACCCACGGCAGTAGAAGATGTGCGCCCTATGTGCGAATGGCTCTCAGCGGTACTGTGTATGTAGAGATTCCGCCAGCCGCAGATACCGGTAGTGTTGCACAATCCTGTCTCACAACTGCTTGTCTCGGACCTAGAGACTCGTCAGCGGGCTACTCTGCCGTTGAGCAGCTTGCTTTTGCTCTCACACGCATCCAAATGTGCCCGACATCTGGAATCTCGAGATCCGATCTGCTCGAAACAGACCCCATTCAACAGTATTGTCGACCGGGATAAGCGCGTGGGGTCGATAATGAACCAAACCAAGCCAGGTGTCAGGGGTTCTGGGACCCCGAGCTCACAGGCGAGGGACGCCCTGATTCGTTCCCAGCTGCGCTAGCCGGAACACATCTCAGGGGAAATACCACACGAGGAAGCAGGGGCAAGGATTAGCTTGTATCAAGCCGCTCCATTGGGTGGGCGGGCTTGATCATCGAAACACCCGTCTTTTGGGAAGAAGCAACCCGTCGCAGACGGTGGAGACGACGGTGAGCGTTCCTCTGCGCAGCAGATCCAAGGGGCCCTTTTTCTTTTTCCCGCTGGGCGCGCGAGGACTCGCTTCTTTGGAGCTGGCTTCACGTGTGGCTACGAGTAACTACCACTGTATAGGCGGATGACTGCCCAACGAAGGCGGAGAGTTAGAGTTAAGTGAGACATTTGGAAGAAGGGTTTAAGCTCATCAACGGGTGACGGTTTCGAAAGGACGAAACTCGACCAGGAAAGCTCGGGGCAGATCCAAATCAGCGGTCCCCGCGGCCCTCGGGCGAGGCCTGGCAAGCCAGGGACTTGTAACTTAGCGCTAGCACGGCAGAGGCAGTTGGGTGGGACAGAGCGCCCTATCAGGCTATCATCCTCCAAACATGCCCCCCACACGTTGTTGACCCACTGATCCGCGTCGCTGGCTCGACCCATGACCCAGGGTAATCATGAAGCTTTAAGCTTTCTATTTCGCAACTTAGCTTTGATGAGCTACTATTACTCCAATGCCTGGCTGCTACTGCTTGAGCTTGGTACACTCGGCTCCCATGTAACAGTCCTTGTAAGAGTACATAGTCATCACTGGATAGCACGGGCACAGATCTTCGTTGCTGGACTAGCGGTGGACAACTCACGGAAATGCACGGTACGCTTAGAGTTTCTCGTATCTCTAAGATGAGCAGAAAACTTTGGTCCCAAGCTGTCCGTATGGGTTCATGCATCTGGCATGTTTTTGAGACAGGCCACCTTTGATTGCCTATAGACACTGCGTGGTGGGTCTGCCCGTAGTCACCAGGAGGACCATCAAGCTCATTCAATATAACTCGTACATGACTATATCGTGACGAGACCTGACGCATGCTGCTTTTCTTCGCATTGACCATCCACGCGGATTTGACCAAAAATCTCGGTACACTGTCTCCCATACTATCACATTCTCGCGCTGTCGGCGCCGTTCGCAACGTGAGCGACCACAGCTGAGGCCACTATTTCATTCGAGGCATCAGAGGCATCAATTGGATGCTCCGGGACAAGAAAGACAAGCCATGATGTCGCAGGTACCACGATACCAAACATGGCAAAAGCCACTATCAAGTTGACCATAGGCGACACCTTGGCTGCACCAACGCCGTACGACACGGCATTCCCAGCCGACTCGAACGACCTGAGAAGGCCCATAGCCAGTGTCAAGGTCTCGAGATCGTCAAAGAATACCCCTATGAGCCAATACTCAAACATGTAGTGCGATTCGTTCATGAATCTGCATCGTATGAGTCTCGGTTGACTTTCAAAGGTCGAAGAGGGAGTCTTACCGGAATAGCACATTTGCAGCGAAAGCCCGTCCAAACTCAGGACTGGTCCAGTCCAACGTGACTTTGGGAACTGCTGCCTCATATCTCTTCTCGTTGGCTACCTGCCAGCCGAACAAGCCAAGCATCGTCACGGCAAAGAAACCCCACGTTACTTTTGCTAGTGTTGGTCTACTGCATACTCGCAAGTCGTAGACCCAACCCCAGAGGATGTTCGCCACAGTGGCCGCCAAAGCAGAGCTCAGCGCGCCGAGCGTTCGTGCTCGAACTGAGAAGTAGTCGGTGAGGTAGATGCCCTGATATGTATTGTTCCAGTGAAACCCGACAAGCATAGGTATCAGCAACAAGAACTGCTTTGACTTGAGCAAAGTCCAAAGCTTCCTCAGTGTTTGGCGCGTTTTCTCATCTTTGGGGGGCTCTTGGACTTTCATGCCGTCTGGCCGTATGACTTTGCCTGGAGGGGACACCAGCAAAGCTAGGGGGAGGCCGCAGCACTGCAAAGCGATAAGAACAAGGTACGTGGTGTATCCCACCTTCCCTCGCTCACCGTTCTTCACGTTGAATGCGAGTTGGATAGAGGATCCAATTAACTGGCCGAGTTCTCGGAGACCCAGCCAGATTCCGGCTTGATGTGTTAGCACCGACGCACTTTCGTTGAGGTTAATGATAATACGCACTGAACTTGCCACGATCTTTCACACTGCCGTAACCCAGCGCAATGGCCCCCTCAGATGCCCACAGCGCCGACGCTGCTATACCACAAGTGACGCCACCGAAGAGAACAAACCAATCGACTCCGTATCTGTTGTTAACGTACAATGATGCTGAGTATGGAGCGTAGCCCAGGGTGCCTATAATGAGCACTCTCTTCAGGCCGTACTTGATTGCCAGAATGGAAAATATCGGGCAGCCGAAGACCATGATGCTATCCACTGTCAGTAAACACGACCCTCCCGGCTCATTCCAGTGTCGCACCCTAGTGTGAGAGAGTTGGCGCCATTGACCAGGTAGGGTTCCTGTTGCCCTCCTGCTCTAGTGTCTGTGTTACCAAGATCAGGTACTTTCGCCATATGAAGTAGTATATGAAGTTCGCCTACTATTGAGAGCATTCCAAATCCCGGGTTGCGTGAACGAAATCATCCCCACAAGCACCACATTGAATAGAGGGCTCCTATAGCATCGTGTAAACCGCTCTATGGTTCTGGGAGCTGCCACAGTCTCCTCATGGTGTAAAACCCCATCATCCTGTTTCATTTCCAGCATCATGACGTGATTCAGATTTATCTTTCGTCGGGAAAGAGATCCAGCTCGCCGGAGTGTGGCTTGTGAACATGGATGCTTATACAGGAAGAGTGCGGAGGCAGTTTCCCGTACGTCTTCCCCAACGAGGAGGCATATCAGAGGTCGTCGATCTTATTCCCGAAGAGCCACGCGGGGTGATCTCGAGAAAAACATGCTGTAACACCTACAGCTCCCAACATCTTCGGTCATCCGCCTGCATCTACGGCAGCGTGGGCTCCTGTCATTTCGAATCCAGCATCATCAAACAATCTCTACGCAGCAGTATCTATGTATTAAACACACTTCAGGGTTCGGTAGTCATATAAAGGGGGCTTTCACTAGTAGCAGATTTCATGTTCGTATTGCAGCGACACTGATTGAACGTGCTCTTAGACAACATCGGATGCGCCCACGGATATCTTGAACAATAATGGATACTGAAAGTATTCTGGTGGCTATATTGACAACAAAGACTATGTGATTGAGAGTTTTCATATTATCAGGCGAATGACTGATACTCAACGAGTCACAGGAAGCCATTATTTCGTTTAGCCTTTCTTTTAGCTCAAAGACCAATGACCATACTGACTTTAATAGCTGCAACCGGCGATCAAAGAAAACCCTGGCGCAGAAATAATGGCATTGAATAGGAAACTTCTGAAGTACAATGAGACATATCTCCTCAAATGGATATAAGAGACAACGGAGTTCAGATATTATAATGTACTCTCTGACAGGAAAGGGCGTGTCAGCCATTCAAGCTATCACTGAGAAGTATTGTAACAAGCGCTACGCACATATTCGAAGTAGTCTCCGGATCCAACCCCTACTGAAAACGAACCGCCGAGGATGGCCGCCCCTCCACCAGTCGCTTTGGTGATGCCGATCCCATGGTCGGAACCGTATCCATTCCATGATCCTCCAAATGGCAATCCTCGTCCATTCCGGTGGTTCCCGCAGGTTACCTGGGAACAAGGCCAAGCACTGGAAGAGTTTTTCTCGGACCTGTGTGAACCAAACGTCTTCCCACGCGCCGTCAAGACCAACACCAAGGTCGCTTTGAACGCAATGAACTACGAAACACAGCAACAGGTGAACACCGGAGCTTGGGCCTGGTTCTGGGGGATCGAAAGGACTAGCCGCCATGTCAACTTTGATAAGCCCGGCCAAATGATCTGGGACCTTGACTGTGCGTGGACCTCTGTAGTCACGCACCCCGATCGAACCGTTGGTGGTACTCAAAATTTACCGAGGTACCGATTCATATACATTATTCATCAGCACGAAGGAGACCAAAGAAATATTTACTCTCTAACAATATATGATCGCGAGGTAATTTAATCCCATTTTCCCTACTGCTGGTTTTTTGTTTCTTATATTTATTTCTTATAGTTCTAGACTTAGCTAACGATGGCCCTAGCATGCGAGCTCCACGTGGCACGATACAGGTGTTGGATTAGTTGCAGAGAGAGCGGCACGCCAGCTAGAGGTGCAAAACTTTTGGTCCAACGCTACGACGAACAACTTCGTTGGTTGCCCCGGTTTTGGAAACCCTGCCATGTCCTTCATGGGATATTACGGGTTCGACAATGTTAACTACCTAACGCGTGCAGTATTTCCTCTCAGAAATCTAAGCCGGACGCTATTTCAATGTATGGGCTGGGGTTGCAGCCTTGCGGGCCTAGCCAATGACCCGAACCCGGTGGGCCTCCTCCCCAACGATGATGCCACGGCCAGTGGGTTCCCAATGTTATCGCGCCTCTACACAATCCTCTTCTCGATCTTGCATGGCAACGTAAGGGCTCTTGGCTTAGGAACATTTCCTAACGGCACCCACAACCTCACGGTATCCGACAACATCAGGGCTCGTTATGGCAGCAGAAATCTCATCAACCCAACTTGGACAAGATACATCTCTAACTACATAGACAACTACCCAGGGCTCCCATATCCTGCTATTGGACTGGAGCCTTACAACTTTGCTCTTACAAGATAATGAAGAGAGTCAAATTCTGGGGATAGTGTTACACAAAGGAATGCTGTTCATCTGTCACCATGAATAACGGGAGCACCAGAGTCCCCTTAAGAATCAGTCTATACTTTGATCTACACGTAAATACAATCTGCATAATATATCGCTACACCAAAGGTTGATTGAGGCTTCTTCATTAATGTAATATTGCGAAAGGTTAAAGCTGGCGGAGAAGGGAACCTCTACCCCACCACCGCCGCGTTTGGTATCCTTGCACGTAGGTTATGATCCATCCCTCCTATCTTGTACCCTACTATAGTAACTACCTAACACAGGTATTGGCATTTTGGTATGTGCGCCTGGGGAGCATCACGTGTTGAATAGAGATAGGACGTGAACCATTTGCCAGATGCTAAAGCTTCAAGTCAAACCTCACTGGAAGTTACTTTTCCATCTTATTGCTGATACCTTTCAAACACTTCTGTCATTCGGCAGCACTATTTCTAGATTGCGTCCTATCTAATATTTCTGAACGCTATGAACCAATCTTAGTTCTTCTTGACGGTTACGTCGGAAAACCACTTCACTAGTAGAGCGAAAGGAAAGCCTAGATAACTCCCCCCCTCCCTTTTTTTTGTTTTTTTTTTTTTTAAAACGTTTCCATGGTCATATTTGTGTTCTCGTAAAATCATCATGCATGTTTATTTAGACCACAAAACACAATGGGCTTGACCGCTTGGCCGCAAGCGGTCTACACAAAGCGCCACGTGAATATTTCTCATAGCTGTTGACGTATGGACGATCGGCAGCAGCAAGGACTTTCAGGCACCCTTGAACTGATGATTTTTTCGCGTTAGCCTGCCATAAGATTCTCAGAAGAGCACTCGCGAATATCGTCGGCCTTCCGTCAAGAGGACTGACACTATGGCTGCACCAGTCCCCCCGGCTCCACCACTTGGACTATTTGTACCAGCACCCCCGGTCGTGTTTCCTCCAGGCCCTCCACAGATGCGCGCAAGGCTTCAATGGGTGGACCCTTGCCCATTCCTCCAAGAAACCCGCACTGCAAATAATTCTTATCTGTACGCTCCACGACTCAAGGCGCCGAAAGGAAATCTATTGGAATCCATATTCCACGACCTGAGCTCTACTGAAGAGTTTCCGCACAAACTAATGGACGGCGTGCCATTGGCATTGAATGCTGCAAACTGCGCACAACCGACAGTCCAAACTCAGTGTTGGGCTTATTGCTGGGGTATCATTGATGTGCTGGATGTGGTAACCGTCAATGCTCCTCCAGGTTCGCGCCCTTGGACCAGGAGGCTCAATGTCGACTTGAACTCCTTGTGGACACCAGCAGCAGTGCAACCCAATCGAGCAATAGGAGGACTCCCCCGGTATCGCTTCATATATTTTATACACCGACACCGGCATCCCAGCGGCGATGATCGGATGGCCACATATTCCCTGACTGTATACGATCGCGAGGTAAGCCACTTCGTTATGCTCAAAAGGTCTTTACGACTTATGAATCTCCTGGGGCCTTTGCTAAAAAATCATGCATGGCTAGTTTCAGACCACCGAGTGGCACGACACCGGATACGGCGACCCTGTTGACCGTGCGCGGCGTATAACGCAGGCAGGCAACTTCTGGGCAAGTGCAACAATCAACCTCATGCAGGGTGGATGCCCAGGTATAGGCGCCCTCGGAGCCTTTCATGCCGGCCGTAGTTCCTACCGGAGATTATACCACAATGCTCACAACAATGACCCGCTAGAAAACGCGAGGCGCACACTTCTTATGTGCATGGCATGGGGCGTAGATCTTGCGCGGAGGGCAAACCAAGTGATTCCTGTCGCCCCTGTTTTGGGCACTCTCGGTGATACGATAGAAGACGCCTCGGGTTTCAACGGCCTCGATACTTTGTTTGCAGTTTTGTTTGGCATCCTACACGGCAATGCACACGACGGTGTTCAATTCAAGGGCGCCTGGAACTTCACTGGTACGCCTGCCACTCTTCAGGCCGCTGGCTATGGAGCTAGAGTTGCTGCGTGCGAGACATGGAGAAACAGGATTAATGCAGCACTTGTCGGCAGTCCGCTCACCCCAAGGGTGGCAGCAGGAGCTCTCACCTGGCAACAAGCATTAACATCGTAAGACATCTTAGACTCATAAAATGTACCTACCTCAGTGAAGTATGACCATCCACCTGCCTTTACGGGACATGAAAAATACTCCCTCTCGCTGCGTGGGCGACCCAAAGGTATCAAAGTGGACGGATGACGCGGTACGCAAACCGGGGGGCCTATTCACAGGGTAACATCTCAGGTACGGATCAAGGAAGCAGGCTTTGAGAAGAGTGTGAACCACTTTAATGTGACATTCTGGGCATATAAAAAGTGAAATATTCTCGTGCAAGTGACCGGCCAAACTATTTCCGCCTGCCAAAATCTACTTCCGTGGCAAAATTCCGTCACTCACGTGCGCGCCTTAGAACTGCGTGATGGCGCCTGGAAGATTCTTGAGCCCTGGACTTGTAGTTAGCATGCGATGAAAACTATTTCAAAATAGCATCAGAGCTTACATTGATCGTCACCAATATTCTCCTTGGATGCCTGTGCCTTGGTGCATGCGATGGCCTGCGCGTTGCTTTGCCTCTTGAGAGCTGCACAGTTGTCATTTGCGCACTTTGTGTCCATGGCCTTCTGCAGCGCATCACCTAACCGCAAGAATTGTCAGCTACAGGTAACATGGAACCCGGAGGCTCTGTTATCTTCAAGTGTCGCTTACCCTGCCAGCCAAACAAGTAATCCCCATGAATACCGTAACCAGTGTTATCACCCATGCTCAAATAGAATGGCTGCGAGCCATCAGCAGGCCAGTCGGCTTTGTTGTTGAACTGACGAGTGTCGAAGATGGCCTCGTACATGACCTGAGGAATCTTGACAGGGTGCGTTGACGGGCACGCGCCGCCTGACTCAAACGTGCCGCTTGCTGGGTACGCAACGTGGCTCTTGTGATCGGGGCTGTCAGTGTTCTTACCATCCCAACATGACGGGAAGGTAACAGTCATTCTCCATCCACCTCCACAGGCCGCTTTGGGGAAGCCTGGAGTATCAGAGCCAGTGCATGGCGCTCCACCGAAGGGACTCTGCTGCATGTTTGCCTCACATCGCCAACAATTTCCTTTTGGGACCTTGTTGGCCACACGGTTCATCGGGTCACCAACTAGCATACGGAAACCCTAGCAGCTGGTCAGATACCACCGAGACCTGGTTGGGACAATCTTTGCTTACCTTGGGGAAGGCCGTGACCTTGGCGCTCGACTGATAACCTCTGATATAATAGATTGTCATGCCGGCTTTCGTGCCAAGACCCAAGTTGACCACCTGTGGGACGCGTTTGAATGTTCCATTGCGTGCCTTGAAGTACACATTGGCAGTCCAGTAGTTGGAAAAGTCCTCAGAGTAGGTGCAGCTGGTGCAGGTCGATACAGTTGGAGGGTCATGAGAGCCAGGGGTCATGGAAGCGTTGAAAGAGTTGCCGCCAACAATTTGGTGCATGTGCGCAGAAGGGACGTTGCCTGGCTCAACTAGGGGATCAATTTGGTCGACCGTAAGTTGAGAACAGCCGAAGCGCATCAACTCCTGCGCCGCTGCCAGGTGCACAAGAAAGAGTGACTTGAACAGCATGACGAGGTAAGGATTTCTCGAGCTCGTGGTGAAAGACGGAATAAAGAGATAACTGTGATGTAAAACTTCAGAAACCGCAAGGCAGGGCGTTGGAACAAAGTTGACCTATATAGCTTGTTCTTCAGTCAAGTTTTGGGCAGCCGGATAAAGTCCCGACGCTCGTCATAAGACTCGACGGCAATTGGTGAAAAACGAAGGAGGAAACTGCCGCTGATTGAATTAATTTAATTTGGGGTCTGGAGAAGTCGAAACCGGGTTCTCATTGGCTAAACCATACTGCCATCCATATAAGACCGAATCGGCATATATCTTGGCTCAAGAACACGGCTGCGCACCTCAGCTACTTGGTTGAGCCCTGTGTCAGTTATGCACTGCATTTTTCGTTGATTCATCCTAGGCCTCCCACTCGCGTTAAGATTGAGATTCCTCTATACTAGTTCTCTTTTCAAAATCCAAGCTAATGATTCAAGATAGATTCGGGCAATAAAGAAAGTTTATATGATACCACTAATATGGCAGGACTGCCGGCTTCGCATGCCCGCGCGTCACCTCCGTGTAACAGACTACCAATTTGTCTCTTCTCATCTCAAAGTCGTAATTAAAAGATCTCAAATCGCCTTATGATGGAAGTGAAACTCAAAATTAACAATAATACGAAGAGAGAGGTGTCCCACTGGTTGTGGGGCTGTCATACTATTCTAACTGAAGAAGGGATCGTAGGAGATCAACCCTGGAGCGCATGCGATTATGAACTCTATGCAGCTCCCCAAAATTCTAGTAATGCCCCAATGATCAAAGCATTTATCACCGCAGTCAGATATGTCCGATAACTAACAAGGCCTAGGTGCAGTAACCATTGTTGGGGTCGGAGCTAAAGAGCAAATGTCAGCCAAGACCACGGAACATCATCATGTCGTCTCACCTGTATTCCCAGCCAGAAACACTGGTCACGCCTCCTTGGTCACAACCACGAACCTCATTGCTCAGTCCATCAATACAATGTTGGTCCTGGAGATCAAACGAATCGCGAGAGTTTTGATTGGTGACCGAGAACTCCCATTTGACGTTTTCAGCGGCTCGGATGCACAAGTACTTCCTCTGATTTGGCGCGAACGTGCCAGTGAAGACACCTCCACGGCAAGCCGCCTCGATGTGGCCCACGGCCTTGTCCTTGTTCGACCAAGTGGTGCCGCTACGGTGACATGTGGCTGAGACTCCAATCAAAGTGGAGAAGAGAAGAAGGGACGCCGAGGTAAGGGTAGTGATCTGCATTTTGGAGAGCAAAAAGACGATGGACGCGGCCTTTGAGGAAATTTCTTTTTGGTTTTAAGACTGATAAATTGGGCGGTTGATGCTTACAAGAGAAGCCTTTGCTGGAACCCTCAGATGCGAGAGACCATTTTATATAGACATTTGCCGCGCACCATAACACATGAGTCCTGAAGCACGTGAGTTGCGATTGTCCAGTGCTGCGCATATCCGCTGCTCGAACGCTTCTCTCTACGTGACCGCTGGAATGCGCTGATTGTTGGCTGTCCTGTAAGGCTGTCGTATAAGGGCTCCACGTGAAGTATTCGAGCCTTAGTCATTCCGTAAACTGCCCAATCTGATCAGCCGTAGATGCCCATTTCATACTATTGTCACTGGGTTTGCGCAAACGAATATCTCGGCGCATCGTAACTCGTATGTACTCCATTTGATGCAGTCTATACGAAAAATGCTCAGCGCGTCGTCTGGACCTTATTGGTGGGTTTCCCACAAGAAGATTTGCAGCGTACCGTATGTACTTCATTAATGGAGGCACTGGCATTTCTCTCCACCCGTATGTACGCAGATGCACTGATCACGGGCCTAGATTAACGCCTCGTACGACTGATGACTATTACCCACCGCACGTGACTAAATTGGACTCATAACATCGGCGATAATATTGTTGATATATTTTAGGCATCGCTGTCCATGCCCCGATGTCATTATTATCACGTAAATGTTGTGGAATTGCTCTGGAGCTTTACCTATTGCCTGTCTACTTAGTATGCCGCAGATTTTCTCATGAAGATCCTGGATTGTCGCATCACAGCGGTCTAGAAGAATGTGGCTTGTTTATGATTGAGGTCGCCTCTATTAGTCAGACGCCCCGATACATGAGGCAAGGTCTGATCCTTGATTATTGGCTTGATGGCTCTGTGCATTTCCGCGGTCATGTGATCAGCACATTAAAAGATAATGTGTTTCCCCGAGCTCTGTATCTCCCTTGGCCTTTTTTCCACATTCAAATCAACCTATGATTGGATAAAATCTAGCGCCAGAGGGTTTGCTGAGATTACTATTGATCAGAATGTCCAAACCCTCAAAGCTGCTGTGCAGCATGCGCGAAAGCCTTGGTAGTCATACAAGCTCAGTCTAATGCCTTGTTGTTATTCGTAGCTAAGGTGGGTAATGGAAGCAAGCTTGCAAAGTTCAAGCTGAGACACACTTGGACGAGACATGAAAGGCTCTTGAGCGAAGTTTTCCATCTTGAGAGTTTAAATTAGATATTTGAAGACATTTAGCCGTTGTCAAGAATTCAACGGTAAACAGAACAGTAGATACATGTAAGAATCTTCTAGTTGCATCCACCGAGCCTGACGCTGCCGGCATACATCTCGTAGGTGTCAGCGTTAGCAGCAGCCTGGGCAGCTGAGAGCTTCTTGGCAGCAGTCGGGCCGTAAGCGTAGTCGTTGGTACCGTACAAGTGGGTGGCTTCGTGCAGAATACTGCCAGCTCGGTCATAGTCAAAGTCCGAGCAGGTTGAGGCCAACTCGGGGAAACCCCAGAAGCCGTTGTTGGGGCAGGGGACGATGACGTTGTCACTGGGGACAGTGTAGAGCAGCGCGGAGCCGTCGGCACAGTCACCGTAGGTGTCGGTGCAAGAGATCTTGGGCGATGTGGTCTGCACTCCGGCGACCTTCTGGTAGATCGACTGGACCTTGCTCAGGACTGAGGTGGACTTGAACCAGGTGGTGTAGTAGTCTGCGCTGGAAGCAGCGGCGGTTCTAGCAGCAGTTGACATCGAGATGGCGTTGTTGACACTAGTCTTGAGGGAAGAAGTCTGGCTCGATGAGCATGAGCTGTAGGTGATGGCCCTCTTCTTGATGCGGGACTCAAAGGTTGCCTCTGATCTGGCGGAGATGTGCTCACTACAATGTCGAATTAGCTCTGCTCGAATCTGGGCACTCGAAATCTACAACTTACGCAGCAACAACCTCCTGGTCGGGGGTGATGGTGACAGGGTTGGACGTAACGCTCTCGCAGAAGGCAGCATCCTTCAAGTTGGCAGGAGCAACGGTTCCAGTCACATAGTGAAAACCCTGAACAGCCGTAGCCTGGGCCTCAGCAATGCCAGCGAGCTTGTAAGTCTTGGCAGCGTTGACAGAAGCCGTGATGGTCTCGCCAGGCTGGATAGTCTGGAACATCTCAGGGGCGATGTTGCTGCGCTTGTAGTTGACAAACGCACCCTCGAATGGCAGAGCCTTACCATCTATTCACGTGATTAGAGTTGTAACTATGGTTGCATGGTTGTACATCATGGACATACCGGCCTCGAGCGCAAGATCCAACGTGGCATGTTCACTGAAAACGGTGTTACCCTTGAAGACAGTGACGGCCTCGTTGCCATTGTTGGTGACAGCGACTTCAGTTACATGACCGTTGGCGCCAGCAATCTCGACTGAGAGGGGGCAGGCAGCCATGGCGGCGCCAGCCAGGGCGGCGATAGGGAGGATGTTGGAGATCATGTTGAAGTTGTTGGAACTGCAGGCTTGGCTGACCATCAAGGTTCTTTTCCACGATGGTACGAAGACCAAGACACTATAAGTACTTGTTGTCCCTCCATGGGAACTTGGATTTCCATGCACGGGTTCTGCTTGTTGTGAACTCGGATATAGAAGATGCGCAATGACTTTCCCGGTGATGCGATAAGAAGGCCACGAGGCACGCCTATCCGGCCCAATCTAGGGGGCCGAAAGTGCCAAGGCTGCGCGACGAAGCCAAATGTAGTATCGAGGGCACCCTTTGTCAAGCATTGGAAAGTAGGTCTTCCCACGTACAGCAAGTCGAAATCGCGTCAATGCTGGCAGTGTCTTGGCAACTAGACTGAATGAGGCAGGCCTATAGCGACGCAAGTGCCGGCTGAAACTCTGGATGCCACCCCAATTTGCAGGGGTAACGAGTTCTTGGTAAAGCTTGATGGGCCTAAGCATTCTTGGTAGTTGCTAAAGTGCTTGGCAAAATCAGACCCATAACGAATGGGTTGCTCGCCAACATTGTAATCGCGCTGAGTATGCTCGATCGCCATCATTGATGGACAATTATGGCGACCCAATCCGCAAAATAAGTAGTCTTCCAATGCCAGCAGCGTCCCGGCGGTCGCCGCCGGTCATGTGACCGATTGCAAAACGCCCTTGTTCAGGTTCGGTTCACTATACGAAGTCAATTGCCCGGCTGCTTGACGCGGCAACGTTACATCATTGGCAATATAAGCCTATTCTGCGAATGGGTCTGTCTGTGAGATATTGTATTCGCGCAAAGTCCATTCTGAAACCCTTCTTGAAGATAGAACGGCGCATCACAAGGTACGAAAGGTTTGATCTGGGCGCGACGTAGGAGGTTGACAACATCAGCGCTGGGATTGCGCGTCGCAACTATGCTGCTAATGTTATAGAAATCACACTCTCCGCCATCAGTCTCCTCCAGACGTGCAACAGTACAGTCTCATACTTGAGTGAAGTCGTTGACACAATTGGCAGGGGCAGCCTCCACACCCTTGGTGAAATATTTGGGAGCATCACTAACAGCCGAGCTCATAAGAAGTCCGACAGCACGAAAAAACGCCTTCAGATCCGAAAGGCTACCCCTTTATGTCCTCAGAGGGCGTAGTGAAGCCGCACAAGCCTGGTGAAAACGGCCTAGGCGTAGGCTCACCAGGGCAAATTACCCGCCACAGCAATGCGGAGCCCAGTGCTTTGGATTAGATTGACTGCGATATTGTGTAATATCCAAGGAAGCACATCGTTGCCAAACTTGAGTGCTGCATTGCCCTGCTCCTTGAGTCTCACCTCGTCAGCAGTATGTTTTGCTATAAGATACTATTCCAGGCCGTGCGAGTCAAGAGTCGAAGACGAGGACGAGGTCGAAGGGATGCTCGACAACAATTCCAGGTCCGCCATTAGAGGACAGGAAGTAAGATGTGTCTTTGACGGCGAACACCATGTCTTTGGTTTGGATAGTAGCTAAGGATCCGGCTTCTGGAGGATGACTCCACATTACTAGACTCGTCGCCAATACTAGCGCAATAGTACCGAGCAAAATTCGACTAGGTTAGAACATGCGCAGTTGAAACTTTACCATAGTGGCGAGAAAATACGTGTGGGGTTTTTTTCCCGGGAATAATGGGAGCAATGCCTTTGAGGTGCCTTGACAAAGGAGAGTACTTATGGTTTAGTCCAATGGTTCATTGGCGTATACTAAGTGCTTTGACTCCTATGTGAAGCTTGAACTATGGGTAGACTATCCCCGTGGCATATAGTCTCACAAGGTGGTCGCACGTCGGCTTGTTTTGAATTATCTACCCTTTGAGTTTAACTCAAACTCCCGTATGAGAGGCTTGATGTCTTCGAGGCCTGGTGACGCGGAACGAATCGACATGGTGGATCCAGGTAGTGCGGGATTGAAACTCTTCACAGAGGTGGTTTTTCGATGGAGATAATCGGCAAAGTCTCTCTATGCTCTCAAGCAGTAGGCAGCAGGATGCATATACAAACGGAACAAGAAACAATGGATGTCAGGACGAGGCCATTGGGCGTAATAGCAAAGACCCAGTTGATTGTCATACATGCCTTTGGTGATATTGGGCCTTACTGAGGCAATCAGGTCAGTCCGCAGGCTGGGCTTTTTGTTATGAACGATGCTCCGTAGATGTGCTCTGCCTTAGATGTTGGGATTGCCCCAACCACCGCCGCCAGGTGTGTTGATCTGCATGATTTCACCAGGCCGCAGATGAACCACCGCCTGACTTCCGAGGCTGATCTTGTCCAGACCTCCCTGACCATTGTGTCTGAACACATAGTTCTTCCCAATACTTCCAGGGTTGCCACCTTCCATACCGTAAGGGGGAAATACCCGCCTCTCGCTCAGGATACTCGACTTGAGCGGTATCCTTGCCTCTATTTCACGAGTGATACCATCACCTCCGTTCCATTTACCGCGACCGCCCGTTCCGCTGTTGATCTCGTATCTACGTACGATGACCTGTGTCCTCTTCTCAATGACTTCAGCATCAGTGATTCGTGTGTTAGTCGAGTGGGCGTGAATGGCATGGGCGCCATGCCAACCAGGCCCGGCTCCTGTACCTCCCCCAATAGATTCTCCGTAGTTCCACCCCGGCTTGATCTCTCCGGTCTCTGGGTCTCGACCACCCATGCCCCAGCCAAAACTACTTGCGCAGCCTTGGAAAGCAGCGACAACCCTGTAAGCACGCAGGATCGTATCTATGACCCGCTGGCTGGCAATAGTGCTTCCACAGATGGCAACAGACGACGTGGGATTGAGAATGCTGCCCTTGGGAGCACGAACCTCAATAGGCACTAAGCAACCCTCGTTTAAGGGGATCTCTAAGTCGATCAAGCATCGTAATGTGTAAATGACCGCAGAGTGGGCAATTGCAATTGGGCAATTGATGTTGCCCCAGCTCTGTGGACCGGTACCTGTGAAGTCGTACAGTGCCGACCCTGTTTCGGGATCGATACTAATTCGTAGCTTGATCTTGGTACCGTTGTCATAGACATCTTCTGACTCAAGTCCTTGTGGGTTCTTTCTTGCAATCTCTTTGAAGAACTCACGCACAGCCATCTCTGCGTTGCGTTGGATGCCGCCCATGTACTTGTGCACAATGGGCAACGAGAACTCGTCGCAAAGCTTTTGCAGAAGGATTATACCTCTTTGGTTAGCTGAAATCTGAGCCTTCAGATCTGAGATGTTGTCTTGAATGCGGCGGGTGGGACTGCACCCTGGAAATGTCCCAGCCAGGTCAAAAGCTGCACGGACTTCGTTCTCTAAAAATTCGCCAGCACTAACAATTTTCATCGTAGGGACGTTAATTCCTTCTTCCCATAGCTCTACTGAGTCCGGCATCATGGAAGTGATACCCTTGCCACCTGAATACACATGTCAGATGAGATACTTACAAACATAATGCTGAGCAAGATCTTGACTTACCAATATCGGTATGATGCCCACGGCTGGCTGTGTAGAAAGCAATCTGGTCATCAACGAAAACCGGTGTGACAACCGTGATATCTGGCAAATGTGTACCGCCCCACTCAGGATGGTTTGTCATCAGTACGTCGCCAGGCTTTAGTTTTCCAAGCCAGTGCTGATGCTGGCGCTGAATAGCAAATTGCATGCTTCCCAGATGACTTGAACTTCATATTAGCATATTGTTCTGCTGGCTATATGTACAGAATTCAGTGTTCACGATCGGAAAACATACTGCGTACGGTTAGTTATAATGAAGAACAAGATAGGCGGAGAGGGTTACTGACCATTGGTATATGAGGAGCATTCGCAACAAGCTCTCCACTAGGGGAGAAGATAGCGCAAGAAAAGTCCAGTCTCTCTCTGATGCTGGTAGAGATAGATGTCCGTTGAAGGGTATTTCCCATCTGCTCGGCAATTGACATGAATCTATGTGCAAAGACTGACAGTTGAATTGGGCTGAAATGATCCAAACCTTGAGTAGCTTCTGTGTTGTCCTTCTGGTGCGTAAACTTTTCCATGATGACATGTGACGAGAGAATGTATGCCTTGAAGCCGGGCTCGAGGAACAAAGTCTGCGTTTCGTCCAGAATGAGAGCTGGGCCGTCAAGTACTACTCCCTTTGGAACATTTGCCAACCGATAGATTCCAGCGTCCTGCCACTTACCACCAACGTATAAAACCTGGCTTGCGGTAGGTTCAAACGTCTTTGGGCTAGCCTTCACAGCTGCGAGCTCCTCTGTCGGAGGGGCTTCCGTATCAACGACCCCCGCACTGCCGGTACCGCGGACATGGATCGAGTCAACAACAATGGCACGGCTGAGATTGAAAGCAAATTCTCTCTTATGTTCAGCAACGAATACTGCCCCAAAGTCATCGCCTTCCGGCCGCGAGATGGCAAGGTTGGTGTCCGTGCCGAAATATCTCATGCTGAGGGATTCATGGTACTGGATGGATTCACCGCTGGCACCCTGTGCGATTAGTTCATCTTTGACGGAGTTTCGCAGGACTTCAAGTCTTTTGCGGAGTACATCGATCTCTTCGAGTTTGAAAGATCCCACAAACGGCTCCGAAGCTTCTGTTTGTAGCTGTGCCTGCGAAATACCATACGCTGACAGCAGCGACGACCATTTATGAATGAGAATTCTGTTCACGCCCAATTTGTCGGCAATTGAGCAAGCGTGTTCTGTCATCATGTTAGCTGGACTGCACTGAAAGCTAGCTTCCATAACTTACGGCCTCCTGCACCGCCAAAGCTAACAAGACTATGAGTCTCAGGGTTATAACCTCTTGCCTCTACTCATAGTCAGTAACAACTTCATAGGGAGAAGTATCCCACGACTGACCGGTTGTGTTCCTGATTGGTCGACTCATTGTCTCGTTCGCAACCTCAAGAAAGCCAGCAGCCACCTCCTCGGGTGTCAAGGACTGGGATGTCTGGGAGTTGAATTCGTTGGTGATTTCCTGGAACTTCTTCTTGACAACCTCCGTGTCCAGGGGCTCATTTGCATTCTTGCCGAAAATTGCCGGGAAAGACGATAAGTCAAGTCTTCCGAGGAAAAGGTTGGCATCCGTCACACTATATTTCTCAGGTCAGTATAAATCCAGGTCGTCATGGAATAGCCTTCAAGAATGGACGTACGTGAGTGGCCCCCCATTTCGGTAACTTGCCGGGCCAGGGTAAGCTCCAGCACTCTCAGGTCCAACGACGAGCAGGCCATTTCGTGCGAAGAGAATGGAACCACCGCCGGCAGCCACAGTCTTGATGTTCAGCATAGGAACATTGATCGTACGGTCAGCGATATGCGACTGCGTCAGGTAGTCGTATTTCCCGTCGTATCGACAGACGTCCGTGCTCGTACCACCCATGTCGAACCCAATCAACGGAGTTTGCTCACCCTCACTGCCATCGTAACAGGATCTAGCGACGCCCACGACACCACCTGCTGGGCCGCTCAGCAACGCTTCGTTACCCTTGAATTTTTGCGACTGCTTCAAGCCACCATCCGAACGCATGAACTCCACCCGCTGAGGCAATTTGGCAAATCGCGACTCAAAATTCTCCACGTATCTTCGGATTACTGGGTACAGGTAGGCCTCCGAGCACACAGACGTGCTTCGTTCCAGGAACTTGATGGAGGGGCTGGTTTCACTGGACGTCGTAACGTACTTAAACCCAACCTCTCGGGCCAAGTCGGCAACGATGTTCTCATGTTCGGGATACAGATAAGAGTGCATGAAAGCAATCGCAACTGATGTATATCCTTCGGCCTTGAGCGACTCGAGATCTGCGCGGATAACTTCGACTTCGGGCTTCTTTAGCACCCTCATAATCTCGCCGCTGGCCGTTCGTACGAGAGCTGGATCCAACAGCTCGGCCTTCTTGTCTATGGGCTGAGGGTTCAGATCATAGTCTTCCTGCGTAACGCGTTCGTCCACTTCTATGACTTTATCGTGCAGTGCCTTGGCTTTCTCGACCTTGAGAGCAAATAGCTT
This sequence comes from Neoarthrinium moseri, assembly GCF_022829205.1. Classification (NCBI taxonomy): domain Eukaryota; kingdom Fungi; phylum Ascomycota; class Sordariomycetes; order Amphisphaeriales; family Apiosporaceae; genus Neoarthrinium; species Neoarthrinium moseri. Next base: position 881,514 of record NW_026055120.1, on the reverse strand, counting down.
TGGGCGAGTTTGATCCCCTATAAGGCATACATCCTTGAAACCTTGCCATTGTATTAACGACTGGCACGGTAAGCTGGGCAATGCCAGCACCTACCTTTGGTCGCAAGAAAAGCAAACTTCTCGCCCTTGTGCTCCAAGAGCGCATTGGTAGCAACCGTGGTACCAATTCTGCAAGATGCTGTTTGTGCTATTAGATCCGGTGCATTGTTGCCGCTGGGTATGCCATTATGTATCAGGTCACGTGGATATTACTTGCCTATGCTGGATCCGTCGAGTTTCTCGTTACGGGGAATAGATCGACGCGTTGCAATCTCCAGAACTCTCCTGATTGCCTCGCTGGGTGCATCAACATAGTTATTGGGGTCTTCCGATAGGAGCTTGAAGATGATATCCTCGCGCCCCTCGATCTTAGCAATCACATCACAGAACGTTCCTCCACGGTCGATGGCAATCGAGATTCGACCCTTGGACGCGCTGGCATCAGGCATAGTATGCTGCAATGACCTCAAATGGATCTTTAAAGGTATGTAGACAGCCACTGGACACCGCAACAAGATTATGCTGCCGGATTGGGGGGACCGGAGCTTTTGAATTATATGGCAGAGTGTCCCTGAATTCGGACCGTGGGGCTCGGGCTCTCTCCGTACAATAGCTTTGCGTGGTTGACTCGGTCCCCGGTGGTCGCTCCCAAAGACCAGATAAAAAAATGACCACGGGCCGATCGAAATTGCCAGATGCGGTAGAAAGCCGCTGAGAATTGGACAGACCAGACGTTGCCTTGAATCTCAGTTGCCATGGCGTGCTGCTCCGTCGGGTGGTAGTGCGACGAAGAATTTTACCAAAGACGGTAAAGCGGATATTCGCCCCTATCTTGGTCAATTGATTGGTCCCAGTGGCGGTCGCTACCCGTCCGTGGGGCGTTAGCTCGCTTCTAACTTTGCCTCTGCGAGTAAGGTCCAGCAGTGAATACCGAAATGGACCAGCTGCCTTGACAGGACATATTGACCTTCTCGTACGATCTTCACGTTCACGTAAGACTTCCATTACAGACTATATATAGCCTTACAATCCTTCGCATACTCATACGCGGAGTCACACAATTACGCCGCAGGGCCCATATTTGGAATGGTCAAATCTCCAAGTGTATCTGAGCATGATAATAGCTGATTGACTTACATCGATGTCTCCTAAAACCTGGCTCGGGACCAAGAAAGACTCAACACTATGAATGGTCACATTGTGTAAGATGCACCGGTTGTGTATGAGGCCAAAGCCGACGTGCCGGAGAGCAGTAGCTTACGTTTGGAAGACCCAAAAAGTAAGCCGCTAAAGACGCTGAAACTGAATATACAGAGCATCGTGCGGAACTCTTTGGACAAACCTTTGAGGAACACGCTATAATATCGAGGTGCCCATATCTTACATACTGGCTTGGTAGTTGAGCCAAAAACATGACGTATCAAGCCAATCGTTGGAACCCTTCTCTGGCGAAGCAAGAGCGAATATGATTCTTAGGAACGGCTAGCTCCCAGCTATCGAACCAGCCACAGGCTAAAATGATGTGATTACACGGTCACCGCAACTATGACCATCCTACTTCATCCGCACTGCAGCCTCTAAAGATTTCTACCCAACCACAGAAGATGGGAACCCTCATCGGTCAGCGTGCCTCGTTCTGGGAGACTGAACTAAGCCACCTGCGGCTCCTGCTCCCTATGCCGTCCATGGAACTTGGCCAACCAAGACTCGCCCATAGCCTTCCGGATCTTCTTCCCCCATACCATGAAAACCACCAACATGACATTATTCAAAATCAAGAAGGCCGTAAAAATCCCGGAGATAACTACGGCATAGCCTCTCTCCAGAACCCACTCCAAGAGATTGACCGACAGACCGAAGCTGATGGCCTGCTTGCCGAGATTCATCGCAATGAGCAGCTCGGATGTGTTCGCATTGTAAGAATCGACCGCGTAGGCCAGCGTGAAGGAGAAGTAGAAGTACGCGGCCCATTGCGTCATTCCGGCCCCGAAAAAGTACCCCAGCCAGTGCAGGTCGTACTGCGCAGTGAGACCATAGAGGATGAGACCGGCAGGCGCGATGACCATAGCCAGGAGCATGACGCCGAGGCGCATCTCAGCCTCACGAATTCCGCCGTTGCGGCGAGTGAGGCGGGCTGCCAAATGGTCGGAAGTGGGCGCGAATGGCACGGCTAGCACGAACCCGATCAAAGTTGCCAGTGCATTTAGTCCCGAATCCGCCTGATGATTGGTTAGAGGGGGCTCAAATATTCTTTTGGGAGATAAGTGATACTGACCTCAGTCCAGTTGTAAGGCGGGTTCGTGATTTTGATCGGAAACGTATAATTGAAGGCGAAGGCACCTAGGCCAATGAAGATGCCGAAAGACGTAATCACCCACATGACCTGCGGTACTAGGAAATACGTGAAAGACCTAGCCATGGTACCAAATAAGGATACCGTGGGGTCTACCCGGCCCAATGGTGAAAGGGTCTTGATGAACGGCGTCCGTTTAGGAACGCTTGTTGTACGTGTTGGTGCGACTTCGTGGGTTGACTCGACTGCTTTCTCAGGATTGTTAGAGTTAGACACGGCGAGATCCTCAGATGGGGTCTCTGATAGCATGTGGGCCTTTCTGTCATAGGATGTCTCCTCGACGAAAAGGAATGCCAGAATGAAGAGCGCCAAACTAAAAGCCAGAACAACATAGAAGAATAGCCGCCACGAGTATGGCTCGATGAGCATATGAGCCGATGGCAGAGGTGCAATGGCTCCGAGACAGAGTGCGACTGTTCATACAATGAGTTTCCAACCACAAAGCATTGGGGTGGAGGTCGATGCGTACCAGTATAGTAAGCAATGCGTTTCCCACGCTCGTGGAGGAAAAAGATATCGTTCACGAGCTGGACAGGAATCGCTTCACAGACACCTGAGCCGAAGGCAGCAAATACTCTGGCAACCATCAATCCGCTGAAGCTATTTGCTTGAGAAGATCCAATAAGCCCGGCGATGAACTGAGATTTCGTCAGTCCTCCCAGGGCATTGTGCTGGAACGGTAACGGATGACCTACAAATAACATTGAACCCAGCATCACCGGACGCCGACCATATTTCAGGTACAGCGGAACCAAGAACAGCGACCCAAACCCATATGCTAGGTTCGGATACGAGATCAAGCCCGATGCTTCGGCTGGACTGACTTCGAATAACTCGGAAAATAATGTAATATAAGGCGCCGGTCCCAACAAGGCTGCGTTCCCAAGGAAGGAGTACAAGCAGCAAATTATAAGAATCATCATCTTCTTAAAGGTTGACCACTGTTGGGAGGTTAGTGATGCCACATTTGTCTCCAAGGCTAGTATTTTTTGCGTACTTGCAGTGGATCATTGGGGTCCTGCGCCGGGACTGGGAACAGTGCCTGGCCCAATGCTGAGTCGTCACCCTCTGGCAGCCATATCGTCAACGCTTTGTTCTATGGTGTAGAAAGGATTCCTTCATACCGGCTACTCGGAGGTCCACAGTGCCAGGAATCGCCCCCTCATGTGCATGACTGTGGTCGACGGTTAGCCAACCCCCTTCCCCGCACTGCAGTTGGAGTCGGCATACCTGTGAACCAAGTGCCGCCCGCCATCAGGAGCATGAGACTCGGTGGTGTTCTCCATTTCGATGTTCTCTGGTCTTGAAAGAAGCCTTTACGGAATCATGTCGCGCATCACAAAAGTGAAATGCAGTGTGACGGTTGAAGATTGAGGCAGTCTAGCCCATCTTATAGAGATGCCCATTGCACGGCAGCCAAGTGTTACATCGGCCATGCAGCTGAGTTCCGGCAGATATAGGTCCAAACGGGCGGGACACGGCTAAGGGCCAGGTAATATCGAGCGAACGGAATCAGTTCCGGGGCAGCGGCTGGCATTGCCCAGACTTCATCCGGCCTAATAAGACCAAGGATCTCCAAAAGTGCCACGATGGACCCGAGGTAGGGCATAAATCTGGGCCAGCATGGCGTTGCCAATGGTCCCTGCAGTGAAGGTGGTATGCGGCAAATGCTGCATCATCAAGCAATTTATTGATTGGCCTGTGATGGGCGTGCTTACACCATCCACATCTGTCGCCCTACTGTAACCCACTTTTGTAGCAGGAGTAGGGGTTCCTTTGCAATCGTTTATCACGAATTGCCATTTAACCTTACGCGCTATGCAGGTGACTGCATGCCGTGCACTCTTCAAAGCGACACGTTCTCTTTAAGTGTTTGGGACTGCTCCTACCCTTGGACTTGTTCTCATGCCATTTGCATTTCGCTTAACTACCTGGCATGGAAATGCTACCCACTGCCGGAAGTACCTATCGCCCGTTACGGAAATGCACATAGTATCGGATCATCTTCAAGGAGATTGTAAACGCACTTTTGGATGCTGCTGTGAACTGATTTATAAGCCTGATGGCACTGTCTACGTCCATCCACGGGTCACTGGGACGGGTGCTGTGTTACATGGAAGCCGCCGCTGCCATCTTACTGATCGGTGCCAATTACTTGGCAAGTGTGGACTCTTGCTGTTCTGGAGTGGGAATAAGGCCCCAGAGCGCACCCCTCTCCTCTCTATAGCTTGACTATCGCCATCGAAGAGACTTTTATACTGATCCAATAGACCCCTAGTATATGCTGAGCCGTGAGTCCCCACCCAAGGTCACTCACTTAGTAAATGACTGTAAAAGTAACGTAAACTCGCAACACTGACGGCTACCAGCTAGCGAAACTCTAGTCTCCATGGGGCAGCTCTGGTGCTGCCTCTCTCCGACCCTCGGGCGGGGGAACAGGGGATGTGGGGCCCGTCTCCAATTATCTCCAACGGCGGCATCCGAAGATTGTGTGGTGTCTGTCGTCCATGTCACCAGAAGGCGTTGCCGAAGGGGTTGTAAAACTCTCGTGTGCTCATCATTGCAGCGTGACGGTGTACTCTTTGTTTTCTTGGTGTAGCGATATCCAGGCGCTTCTCGCAGAGTTACGCGTTTGACTCGTACACGTACCGAATCCCGCGGCTCTTGTCTTCGTCATACCCGGCTGGCTACCCTGCTCTCGGCCTATTTTAAAATGCCGCTCACGACGCCATCGGTTTTCCCGCCCGACTCGGCGGACCTCATGAAATTCCCGAGTCGGCGAAGTGTGGTGCACAATACCAAGGGCATTGTATCCTGTACCCAGCCCTTGGCTGCCAAGTGCGGCCTCGATGTTCTGAACGCTGGTGGAAACTGCGCTGTAAGTGGTCTTTTGCGCCACAAACGAGCCGAGACATGTCTCACATTACAATGCTGACCCCAAGGGATAGGACGCTGCGGTGGCAGTTGGTATGTTTGACCCTGACCCTCGCAACCACCATCAAAATGGTATATGCCCGAGCAATCACTAACTGATACGTCAAGCCGCTGGCCTGAACATCACCGAACCCGGTTCAACTGGCATCGGTGGCGATGTGTTCTGCCTGTACTATGACGCAAAGACGCAAAAGATATCGGCCATGAACGGGTCAGGTCGATCAGGAAACAAGTGCACACTGGCCACCATTCGTAGCTCGCTGGGTATCAAGGACGGAGAGACCGGCAGCATCCCCATGACGAGTGTGCACTCAGTCACCGTACCCGGTGCTCCAGCGGGCTGGTGTGATACTGTGGATAGATTTGGAAGCGGCAAGGTCACTATGGATCAGATTCTCGCGCCGGCGATCGAGCTGGGCGAAAAGGGGTTCCCCGTGTCGGAGCTCATGGGCCATTATGTATGTCACACGAAGAACAAAGCGGTGAGATCCTGTTGTGCTGCCAGACGCCATATTGACCACCTCGCAGTGGAGTGCGGCGGAAGAGACTATTCGACAAGCGTCTCCAAATTTTCGGGAGATGCTCAAGAATGATCCGAGTGCACTGGGCGGCGTACGGGCCCCGAGAGCAGGAGAAATCATGAAGAACCCTACGTTGGCCAAGACGTTCCGCACGCTGGCAACTGAGGGTAAGAAGGGCTTCTATACTGGCCGAATCGCCGAGGAGTTCGTGAAAGTGGTGCAGGATCTCGGAGGGCATATCGAGTTGGAAGACCTAGCGCATCACCTCGAGCAAGGCAGCGAACCTGTCGACCCGATCTCCTTGAGATTCCGGGGCCAGGGTGTCGCTGAGGCCCTACGAGGCAACATACTGGGTGGCGACAGCAAGGACCTGGACCTGGGTCTCGAGCTGTGGGAGCACCCGCCCAACGGACAGGGCATCGTGGCGCTGATGGCGCTGGGCATCATCCAGGAGCTGGAGCAGGCGGGCAAGATCCCAACCTTCAAGCCGCAGGACTTCAACACGGCGCCGTACCTGCACGCGATCATCGAGGCGCTGCGGATCTCGTTCGCGGATGCGAGCTGGTGGGTGACGGACCCGAACGTCGAGAAGGTACCGACGGCGGGCATGATCTCGAAGGAGTACCTGGCAGAGCGGGCGCGCCTGTTCGACCCGGCCAAGGCGTGCCCCGTGGTGCACCACGGCAGCCCGGCGCTGCAGAGCAGCGACACGGTCTACTTTGCCGTGTCGGACGCCGAGGGCAATGCCATCAGCTTCATCAACAGCAACTACGGCGGCTTCGGCACGTGCATCATCCCGCAGGGCTGCGGCTTCACGCTGCAGAACCGCGGCGCCAACTTCAGCCTCGACGCCGGCCACCCCAACGCCCTCGCGCCGCGCAAGCGCCCCTACCACACCATCATCCCCGCCGCCGTCACCAACATCCACGACGGCAGCCTGCACAGCGTCTACGGTGTCATGGGCGGCTTCATGCAGCCCCAGGGCCACGTGCAGGTCTTGCTGGGCCAGATCGTCGGCGGACTGAACCCGCAGCAGGCGCTCGATGCGCCTAGGGTGTGTATCGGCGCCGGAATGCCGGAACATGGAAAGGTGTTCGACCCGACGGTCTCGGTGGAGGAGGGTATGAGCGAGGAGACCATCGAGGGCCTGAGGAAACTCGGACACACCGTCAAGGTTGTCAAGGGTATTGGCCGAGGTCTGTTCGGGCGAGGGCAGATCATCCGGTGGAGCGTGGATGCTGTTGAGAACATAGGAGTGTGGTCGGCGGGTAGCGATATGAGGGGTGACGGTGCTGCATACCCTCAATAGATAGGGGATTGGTTACCAGAACGCCAACGGCAAGGACGGGACCACACCTGCCACCCACAGAATTGAATAGATGCTTGGAAATATTCTTCTCATTATGAACAATGCGCGCCGATGATTCCGCCCATCTTGAGACAGCAGATGTGCCCCTGGTACTGTACATGATCGAGTTTCTACCACACCATCGTACACATATTCCAAACCCGGCTCTTTCAATTGACGACCCCCCCTATTCGGTTGCTCCTCGTGCCCCCCTCACAATCTAAGACTCCGGCGCGTCCGCGGGCGCGAGCACATTCTTCTCCTCCAACATCTTGGCCAGCGAGCCGTCCTGATGCATGGAGACCAGGATGTCGCAGCCGCCGACGAACTCCTTCTCGAGGTAGAGCTGGGGGATGGTGGGCCAGTCGGAGAACTCCTTGATGCCCGCGCGCAGCTCCTCGTCCTCGAGCACGTTGAAGGCGGCGAACTTGGCCGGGTCGACGCCCTGCAGGCCCAGGATCTGGATGCTGGCGCGCGAGAAGCCGCACTGCGGCGTCTCGGGGGTGCCCTTCATGAACAGCACCACGGGCGCCGAGCCCACGGCCTTCTCGATCGCCTGCCGCGTCGTGTCTGATAGCCAGCGGGACTGGAAGGCTGTGAGGAAGGGTGCCGGTCGTGCGAATGCTTGTCTGGCTACGGGACGGGTTGTGGCAGTTGCTGCTGCTTGGCGGAAGCCCTGGGATGCTGGGTTAGTAATGTCCTTGCAGGTGGATGCTGTCGTTTCTTGCCGCCTGGGTGCACAGGAGGCTCAGGGGGTTTCTTACGGCCGAGAAGAGAGATCGCGACAACATCTTGACTGTCTGATTGAGGAGACAGGGAGAGGCGCGGGTGTGGAAAGGGGTGACAGTGAGCTGTAATCTGGCTGCTGGTGGATGAGAAATTCAAGGGACCCGACGCCGGCGCCTCGATGATGCAAATCTGTGGCGCGAGTTCTATCCACTGGGAGCTGGCGCCACAGGAGGTGTCTTGGCCAATCAGACGCCGGCAATTGAAGCTCTTTCGGCGTGTCGGAGAGCCCCGCCGTCATGTTCCAACGTCACCCCATTCTTTGTCTGGGGGCGCTGGAGCGCACATCGTGACATTAACTGCCATTTCCACGCGCAACCGTGGCGAGCCCAAAATCTGAGGACTGAAGAACACCGCCAAATGGCCAATGTGTAGTGTAGTCATCCATTTACCAATTCCAGCTACTCGATTAGTTGATTACGCTCCTGTCCCGCCGTCCAGTGGCTGCTGACTAAAACTAAGTTCATGAGGCTCTGACTGGATACTTGGAGCTTAATATCCTCTAGGCCCCGCTCCGTGTTCTTGTCACTTCATGTCCAGATTCTCTTGATAGTTCTCCATAGTAACTGCTCAGACCTCTCTACACTGCATCACGAGTCTGTGGCAAGATGCTACAAAGCATATCCCCATTGCACGATGACCACCATGAACGGTCATCGCGGAATTCCACTGCCTCCCTGACTGCGGCACTCAATGACTCCAAGATCCACTTACTCCTCGCAGCGTCCGGGTCCGTAGCTACCATCAAGCTGCCTCTCATCATCCAGAAGCTCTCTACACATCCCAACCTCAGCATCCGTGTGCTTCTTACACCCGCGGCAAGCCGCTTCCTGGCCGGCCAGTCGGCTGAGCAGCCCACCGTCTCTAGCCTCCATGCGCTCCCCAATGTAGACGGCGTATACGTTGATGAAGATGAGTGGAGGGAGCCGTGGAAGCGCGGCAACGGCATCCTACATATCGAGCTACGGCGCTGGGCCGACATGCTTGTCATTGCGCCGCTGAGCGCCAACACGATGGCCAAGATCGTGTCGGGCATGGCCGATGGGATACTGACCAGCGTGGTGCGCGCCTGGGATGCGAGGGGAGAGCTGGACACGGACGTTGGCCGGGACCCTGTCGGTGCCTCTACCGCGGGCGCCGAAACCAACGGCCACGGCGCGACCAAGAAGATCAAGCGCATCATCGTCGCGCCTGCGATGAACACAGCCATGTGGCGGCACCCGATCACTACAAAGCAGATCAAGACCCTGAAGCAGGACTGGGGCGTAGGGAGGGGTGGTGAAGGCGGCGGCTGGTTCGAAGTGCTTGATCCCCAGGAGAAGCTGCTGGCTTGTGGGGATAGGGGCGATGGTGCGATGATGGAATGGACAGAAGTCGTGAAAATCATTGAGGACAGATTGGGGTTGAAGTTGTAAAACAAGGGCTGCACTGCAGCTATGCGTAGTATGTTAAGCAATCATCACGGGTACATAATAGTTACTTCAAACGCCCTCTGTTGCCTAAAACAATCTGGTTCGATTTCTTTGCAGCCGGTTCGAGAAGCGTCATCACGAGCAAAAAGGTACGAAATTGTCTGGACATTTTGCGTCCGTTGCATTCACAGAGGCGATGATAGACAGCAAGAGGAAGACAGCTTAACAGAGGGGAAGGAGGGAGAAAAAAAAGTGAGAATCCGCTCAAGGCGTAAGTAAGTGTGTAAAGTGTTCCAAAGATTATTCCAAGTACTTGAAAATATGCGCGCTAGGTTTGCCCCGGCCTCGAACCCGTAACCTGTAGCTATTCTCCCCCCACGCCCCGGGCTCCGGAGAGCGAAAGGCCTGGCCGGGGTGTCGAACCACTGAGCCACAAGAGAGAGGCCGGGGCGGTAGTAGGTTGCTCTTTGTTTCAATTGATAAAGCTCCTGGCAGAGCAACCAGTCGCATGAATGGTCCAGCGTGATCCAACTAGTGACAGAGACCTCCCCACCAATCATTCATTTTTCTTTTAGACTGGTTGATATCAATCCGTTTGTTGCAAGCCCAAGACTTTAACATTTCTCAACATTCGTATGGCAGAGTACCCTGTGTGAGTCTCACTCCGCCATCGAATCCCCTCTGGCCATCGACACTGACCTCAAAGCAAGACCATTCTCTTAACCAAGCAACCGGCACTCCCAGTCGAGATGGACGTTGCCATGGAGGATATTGTTGCCCAGAAGTACACTACTCCTCTCAAGAAGGGCCCGAAGAAGAAACCAAGAAAGACCATCCAGCAGTGCTTTCCGCGAAACGGCTTCGAGTACCCGGATGGTGACCGCATCTTCCAGAACAGAGACAACGGTCACTTGTTCAAGCGCGCCCTGATGGCGGTCATCCCCACACTCCGCCAGGTCGTCGACGAGAAGCTCGCAGAGCTCTTCATTGCTGCCAAGAAACACAAGAAGCTGGGTGGAGGCATCCTCCACACGCAGCGCTTCGAACCCGCAGCCCAGGACGTCGATTGCTTCAAGGACCTGCCCAAGAACATCATCAACCACGTCATGCTTGTGCTCCTTCACGCACGATTCTTGCACATCAAGTTCTCTGAGTACCGCCCAAACCCCGTCGACCCGGCTATTGAAGGTAAGACAGCCAAGGCAATCGATGCGTATACAGGCAAATCACCTGCCCAGCAGCCGGATGACGCGTTCAAGGACATGGAGCCCAAGCTCATTGCTGACATGATGACTCGGATGAAGGCCAAACGGGGACCCGACTGGGGTGATGATAAAGAGACGACTGGAGCCGGTCTTGATGCCAGCAACGCAATCTTCGAGAACATGGCGCAGAAGCTGAAGGAAATGCGCATGTAGATGAATGGGTACTTGAACCGGTACTGAAGGGTTTTGTAGTTGCGAGCGGCCAGAGCACGTCCAGCCTTAGGGAGATGGAAGATGCACACCAATACTAGATGAGAAATGAGTTGTGATGACCAGCCTGCTCTGACTGTATGTTCATATGTTTATGTCCGTGATCTAAGGTCCTGTCGCAATCTCCTGCACTCCAGTCAGGACGAGATTCCTGACACTCCTGTCTGTCCAGCGCTCCCACTTTAATCATCACAATGCTGTGTGGTGTTTCTACGTAATCGACGAATGAAAAGTCTAGCGGAAAGAATGTTTGGCGGCGGCCATTGAATGGAAAAGCCCAACAGTCCGCGGCAAGCAAACGGCCAATTGGGGTGATATTCGCATGGCGCCCGGACCAAAAGATTAGCTCACCATTCAGACGGAATAGGATAATATTGGGATGTGACTTAGTCTGTTAGGTTAGCTAGCTATTCAAAGGGGTCGGGGGCAAGTGTGGCGGCCTCATGAAGGTAAATACGGGAGATCTCTTTCACCTGCCCAGGAATTGACTTGTGGTCAAGTGGTTGAATGCTCTCTTCGACCCTCTACTCTTCAGGGCAGAGGGAAGTGGTTAGCTGAGATCCAACGATATCATGTTCAATTCCTGGGTAGCCCAAAACCCCCTCGAGGGGTTATCAAGGGAACAATCTTTGGAATCACAACTACGCCTCGTGCGAACTCGTTTTTTGCCTCTTCCGTTTGTTATTTCTTTACTGGCCTCTTTCAACTGTGAATTGGATTTTCTTGTCAACTTGAACTTAGACTATCATTATTTCCTCAAGGTCACCTTTTAGCTTCATGGCAGCCCACTTGCTACTAATCAGCCCCCCTAAGTCCTCCCTCGTAGTGCCCTCTACGGGAATCGCCAAACCAGCCCCAACCCTTTCGTAGACTGGAAAACTAGTATCGGTGGATCCTAAGCGTTCAACAGGTTTGAGAATCAAGAAAAATGGCCCTATCAATCCGTCATACCTCAGCTTTGGAACGCCTGTCCAACCTAATGGTACAGCTACCAATCCTTCCTCTTGGTAAAGTCTTATCTCATCCTCTCTCGGATATCGACCATATTCTTCCAAGTCCCAAAAGATACTCAGCCTGAAACGAATATCTTCTTCTCCAAATTGAAGATCCCAATCGTTTTCTTGGACTGATAAAGGCCACGTTTTACTCACCCCCATCAATGCGTAGCCGCCTGTCACCTTTCCGTACGGGCTTTGAGAAGACTCAAGGTCTACATGAACGTGCTTTATACTGACAAGCTCGTGTGCATGATCAATCCATATCTCAGTGCATTTGATCTGAGCGTCTAGCGATGCCCAGGACCATGTGGGAGCGCGGTACTTCGTAGGACGTTTACCTCCACCTTCTCGGCATTCCCAACAAAGACTTCTGACGATGTGATCTGACCAATGACCGGCGAGATATTGAAAAGGGGTAGTTGAATAGCCACGATCAAGGTGGCTGTTTCGGGCGAAGTGTGCAGCCAACCCGCTGAGTGCAGGCAGCTTATCGTCGGCCAGAGTTAGTTTGCGTGTAGTGTAGTTTTCCACGAGCTCCAACCAGTCTAGGTGGCGGGAATCCGTAACACTTTGTTCTCCAGCGTAGCTCTTGGATAGCACCTGCGTCATAGTAGAGAAAGTGAGGCTGTGGTCGAAGTCCTCAGCTATGCAATGCTGGGGACACTCGAGAAGGATACGATGCCTAGTGAAGTGCACCGTCCTCTGGGCTAGATAACGCTCCTGCAAGGCCCAAGCCCTAGTCGTCAGAGGCTCATCCTCAATCCAAGATAGTCGGCTCCGATCTCCTATGCAACTCCACGGAAGGGTATAGGCCAGAGCTTCTAGTGTTGTCCCTTGTGCGCAGAATGGTATCGCCACGTATTCCGGTATGTGCCGCTCACCAAGGAAGCCTTCATAGCTATCGGCAGCTCTATCGGCAGCTATGTTGAGCCACGAGTTCTGATAGACTCGGTCCATCCTTGCGGACTCCCGGTTCCAATCCTCAATATCGTCTTGAATGATACAGAGACTATCAATCCATATATATTCTATATCCAGCTGATACGCCAGCCACACTGCATCCTGGAAGGTCTTAGGCAAGGTGGATGTCCTGATCCCTTCCTTCAACCTGTCGAGATTCTGCAAGGTGAGAATCGTCGGTCTCTTTGTACCCCAACAATAACTGAGTGTTGCATACCTGACAACTGCCACAGTTGGTACATCGAGACACACTTTATTACCAGAATCGAGTATCTTCAGCACCATAGAAGGCATGCCTTCTGATAACGAGGCTGTGTGTTGGTGCTGCTCTGAGCATTCTGCAATCCAGTTCCTGACCATGTTCACTGTCCTTGGGGTCTTCGGCGATAGGTCAATTAGACGACCCTTTACAAATTCTTGAAGATTGCTGTGATCTTCTTGGATTATGAGCTCCGCGCCCCTGTAAAGAAGACCGTGTACTTACCTGTTTCCCGGAGTGCAATGCCGATGCCTCCAAGTAACGGTAAGCTGAACTTCCATCGTCGGTCGTTCGTTTGTGCCTCTGCAAGAATCTCGAAACCATCTCCGTTGTCTCGACCTCTAAGCCATAGCTTGAACTCGGGAAGAACTGGATTATAGCCACGAAGCATTCCTAGACGATTGTATTCCATGCGGTAGCGGTCCACAACGCCGAGCATCAACGAGCAAAGATCGCATTTCCTCGCGCTAGCTTCCAAAAGGCTAAAGGAATCATAATGATGAGTGAGGCACCTCTCAGTGAGATCGATCTCAAGGCCAGGGTGGTCGTAACTGAATCGTAAACCGCCACCCACTGTCCAGGTGAGCCTCAACGAATCTTTGCTTGGTGGCTGAGAAAGGGCGGCGAAGTCGAGACTTGAACATAGCTGACAGAGTGGCATTCTCAAAGTTGACTGCGATTCAGCGAATTGGAGATGGATGTACAAATTGCAACGATGCGTTTTTCCCCCTCAACACAGGGAGTTATGTAAGTGTTCTGGTGGTCGCTGGCCCTAATGCGCTGCTCAAGCGAAGGCCGAACGACGAAGTATCACTTGCTAAAGAACCTAACATGCAGCTGCCTGTGTAGTCTAGGCAACCAACAGGAGCGGGGTTGACCACGAAGTTACAGCACTGCGCCTTTCCGGTTCTCATTTACCTACCAGGGTAACCTAGGTATGGAGGGGTCGCGATTTTGGATCGTCCCATTGGATGCGCGTGGGCTGTCCGGCCCTTCAGAGATAACAACGATCTCAAAGCCCGATTTTGTTGCCTGACTTGGCTTTCGAAGTACTGAATGGTTCATTTGGAATGAGTTCCTCTTGATAGCTAGTTCAGGCTTCGGTTGCTTAGTTTCCATCCCAATTTTGTGTTCTCCTCTTGATAATAATTTCATATGAATGCCAGATTGATTCTGAATCTATCTTGAGTGCTAAGAACAGGCGAGTTGACTACCACAGCGCATCGAACGAGGTGTTGCCCCTTTTCAACTAACACTTTTGCGACCAAAGGACTATCGTGAATACGCCTTGGTAGCGGATCGTAAAGCTGCCCGCGGTCCTCGCACATGACTATTTTGGCAAAATATGAAACGCGCCATACCTTGTCTTGATTGCGAAGTGAGGTTAAGCTTTCATTCTGTTTGGGGTATTGGTACGGAACCTAACTGCCAACGTCAAAGGCTGATACAGGCACTATGTCAGGGACCCACAACCCCTTGCGAGCTGCAGCTCGAAGGCGCCTGAGGGACTTGGCACAGAGCTGAGCCCCCTTCAGCTGCGGGTTTTCCTCCAGACCCTGCCAGAATGCCGTGCATTGCCCAGCTGAACGATGCATAAGCGCCTTGAAGAAAGCCCTAACGTCCCTTCATCGTCGCGCTTGTCGCCCGAGTTTCTAGCCTTGGTACTCCTTAGAAAACTGTTGATGATGGCAGACCGCGCCCGTCCGTACTGAGCTTCTTACTCTAAGACTAACGTGACAGATGCTGGCAGAATGAGTTTCGGGTTCAGCATTGGAGACTTCCTCGCAGCTATCAAGCTTGCTAATCAACTGCGGAAAGACTTCGCGGGCGCTCCGGACCAATTCCAACACATTTCCTCTGAGTATGCATCGCACCCCTTGACACTTGCGCGTATTGTGGCTGATGGGACTTTACTAGACTTCGGAGTCTATCATTCACCCTTCAAGATGTCGATATATTTCTCTATGAACGTGATATCACAGAGCTCCAGCAGAACAAGCTGCGCGAAATATCTACTAGCTGTTGCAGCCTTATGCAGGATATTCAGCGCACTCTAGCGAAATATTCTACTTTGAAGTCAGCAGAAGTAGGCGTGAGGAAGATAGTGAAGAGAGCGTGGCAGAGAGTGCAGTGGGAACCCGATGACATTCACGAGCTTCGCACTCGAATCACCTCCAATATCGTCCTACTGAACTCCTTGCTTTCAAGCTACACAAGAGACGTTGTGGCAAAACTAGCAGAGCGACAAACACGCCAGGAACACCAGGAGTTACTTGATTGGCTAACGCTGACCGACTTCACCACTCAGCAGGCTGACCTGATCCGTCAACGCCACCCCGAGACTCTACAGTGGCTCTTGACGTCGGCGGAGTACGTGAACTGGATCACAACTCACGGAGATGCCTTGTTCTGCCACGGCATCCCGGGTACAGGAAAGACAATGTTATCCTCCATCGTCGTCGATAACCTGAAAGAGAGGTTTAAGAGTGACAAAGCCGTGGGAATATGCTATTTCTACTGCAACTACCGACGTCATGACGAACAGCAGCTTGATAACTTCATCTTGAGCTTTCTGAGGCAGCTAGCTCAGTGCCAGTCCACAATATCCGAAGAGCTGCAGGAACTACGTAGTCAGCACCAGTCGGACCGAACGAGACCAACTTTGAAGAAATTGACAGGCGTCCTGCAAAAGGTGGTTGAAACATTTTCAAGGGTTTTCATCGTTGTCGATGCGATGGACGAATGCCAGACGTCCGACGATTGTCGCAACCTCCTAATATCTGAACTCCGGAGACTGCAAGCTTCTGTCAAGGTCAATCTTCTCGTCACTTCTCGTCCTGTTCCCCACATTGTGACTGGGTTTCGCGACTGCACGTCGATAGAGGTTCGTGCCAGCGAAGAGGATATTGGTAGGTATACCAACAGCTACTTGCAACGCTTGCCTGGATTCGTGATGCGTAACCCGGATTTGCAAAAAGAAATAAAGAGCAAGATCGTCGAAACAGTCGACGGGATGTATGACCTTGCTTATCGTATCCATTCTATGGTGAGCTAGCTAACGGTGATTAGGTTCTTGCTTGCGCAGTTGTCCCTGGCTTCCCTCGAAGGAAAGAGGTCACCAAAGGCTTTGGTGCGCATGCTCGCAAATCTTGCTAGAGGCGCAGATGCTTACGATGTTGCGTACAAGAACGCTCTAGAGCGAATTTGCGGCCAGGGAAGAGACCGAGAAGAACTCGCCTTGCAAGTCCTGATGTGGATATCTTGTGCAAAAAGACCACTGACGACCACAGAGCTCAGACATGCACTGGCGGTTGAAGTAGGCGAGCCTGAATTTTCGGAAGACAACATTCCCGATCTTGAAGACACGGTGTCTGCATGTTGTGGATTGGTTGTTGTCGACCGAGAAACCGACATCATCCGACTAGTTCACTATACCACACAGGCGTTTTTCGACAGGGAAGGAAGCCGATGGTTTCCGAACGCATCGCGTGAGCTTGGAAAAACGTGTGTCACTTACCTCTCATACAATTACTTCAACACTGGGGCCTGCTCAACCAACGAGGATCTGGGACACCGACTGGCTCAATTTCCCTTATATGATTACTCTAGTAAACACTGGGGAACTCACATACATGATTACGCCGACGATGACTTTTTTCTGCAATTTATGAGGGAAAAGACGCATCTGCAAGCGGCTGCCCAGGCGTTGAAATCCAACGAGTGGTCCATGAGTCGAAACCCCAAGGATGCGCCGCGATCCACAACAGAGCTCCATTTGGCCGCGTACTTCGGTTTACGTAATATGATAGAGGATACAGTCAGCGGGGATATTCTTGAGTGCGAGGATAGCGATTACTGCACACCTTTGATATACGCTGCTCGATACGGTTATATCGAGATCGTGCAAGTTCTCCTTGACAGGGGCGCGAACTTGAATTCTAAGAACTTGTGGGGGAGTACAGCGCTGTCCGAGGCAGTTGGAAAGAGGAACGAGCCTGTCGTGAAGATACTCCTCGAAGAGGGTGCGGATGTCAATATCCAAGATGTGCTTGGTGAGACACCATTATCAAAGACAGCAGGCAGCGGAGACGAATCCATGGTGCAGCTTTTGCTGAGCACAAAAGCGAATGTGATCTACCCGAAAAATGGCTATGTGGCTGTTGCTTCAGCAATAAAAAATGGGTATGACTCCATAGTACGGCTGCTTCTTGAAGGCTTGGGGGAAAATTACACAGCCATGGATTATGGGGATCTGCTAGTCCATGCTTCCGAGTTGGGAAGCCAGTCTTGGGTTGAGGCCTTTCTGGCCAATGGTGCAGATGTTGACACAAAGGACAAATACGGCCGGAGGCCACTACATTTGGCCGCTAAACGCGGGTTTGAGGCAATAGTGCGAATCCTTCTGGACAACGGTGCTCAGGTGAATACGAAGGACGATCGCGGCATGGCACCATTACATACTGCGGTTCGAGATGGCAAGGAGTCCGTACTTCTCTTGCTACTGACAAACGGCGCCGACGTTGATGCCCAGGATAATCACGAAGAAACACCATTGTTGAGCGCAGTTGAGCATGGTCATGAGGCCACCGTGAGGATCTTGCTCGAAAACAAAGCTACAGCAGATATGCGGGACAAAGATGGCCGTACACCACTGACGCAGGCTAGCAAAAGTGGCAACAAAGCCATTGTGCAAATGCTGATTGATCATGGCGCTGACATAGACATTATGGATAATTACGGCTGGACACCATTATCACGTGCTATAAGCTCCAGGCATGAATCCATTGTTCAAATCCTCCTTGACAAGGGGGCAACAGCTGAGGCCCGGGGAAGAGACAAGCAGCGGCTGGCAGAGGCTCTAAGTGAGCGACAAGCAGAGTTTCGGATGCAACAAGAGGCAATCGATCAAGGTTATGACGACGATGGGTACGATATGTGTCTTGAAGACTATGAGTATAGCCAGGCGCCCCTGGCTTGGGCGGTCGAGGAGGGCTTTGAAAGCATTGTCCAGGCTCTCCTGGACAGAAACGCCGACGTTGAGGCTATGAACAAATACTCTCATTCACCGCTAGTCCAAGCGACGATGCAACATCGCGGAGACATCGTGAAGATGCTTCTCGAAAGGGGGGCTGATGTCAATGCCGAGGATGAATACGGCCACACAACGCTGTACAATGCAGTCAGTGCAAATGACGAGGCCATAGTCCGAATGCTTCTCATGAGCAATGCAGACGTCAATGCCAAGGTCTGGGATGGCAGCTCGCCGCTGTTTGAAGCCTCCGAAAATGGATACCATGGCATCGTGGAACTCCTCCTTGGCCATGGGGCTGAAGTCAATGCGAAAGATGATTATGACTCGACGCCGCTCTCTCTCGCAGTTGAAAATGGCCATGAAGCTGCAGTACGGCTGCTTCTGTCATCAAATGCTGATGCTAAGGCTATCAACAAGCATGGACGAAGTCATCTATCCCAGGCCATTGGAGGTGGCCACATGAATATTGCACAAATGCTTCTCCAAAGCGGTGCTGAAGCAAATGCTTTGGATGAAAATGACGTGACACCGTTGTTCTACGCCATCACGAGCGGAAGCGAGGCCGCAGTGCGGCTTCTTCTTGAAAACGGCGTCGAAGTTGACTTCTTGCTTCCCAACAAGCTGTCATCGCCCTTAGTTTACGCAGCATGGGCGGGAAAGGAGACCATTGCGCAGCTGCTTCTTGAAAGGGGCGCAAAAGTGGACCTTGCAAATAAGCTGGGGGAAACCCCTCTGATTAGAGCGGCTCGTCGAGGACACACAGCTGTCGTGCACTTGTTACTCGACATGGGGGCCAATCTTGAATTGAAAGACTACTTAGGACGGTCAGCCCTGTTTCACGCAACTATGGGAGGCCAGCGTGAGGCTGTCGCTCTCCTAACCGCAGGTTCCAATACCTACGCCAACCATCGCGACCATTATGGTACTTCGGTCGTGTCGGTCGCTGCACGTTTTGGTCATGAAGATATCCTTAGAGACCTGGTTAGTCTGGGGGATGCCGATCTTGTGTCAAGCGACTGCTTTGGGCGTGACGCTTTTTGGTGGGCTTCCGTCCAGGGGAATGAACGAATACGTCAACATTTAACTCAAGTCGCTCAGTGCCAGCCAAGAGCGAAAGCTGCAGAACTGAAGTCTGGAACCACGCTCAGCTTCGGTCAAAAGAGACGTAGCTGTGATGTGTGTCTTGCCGATATCGCAGAGAAAGAGCAATATGTTGCCTGCGAGGACTGTGGGCGCGGGGACTTCTATATTTGCATCATATGTCAGGACCTTGGGGCCCGATGCCAAGGAGAATTGCATGTGCTCAAACAATGCGCCGGGGGCTTTCCGGTCACCTAACATGGATCAGGTACCAGGATCAGACCGGATAATTGAGCACGGAAGCCCCGGGCAGTAACGCATTCATTGCGGACGCAGCCGATCTGAGTACAAGTATTGGCTAGTATCTGAGTGGTTATCAATAAGCATACCAACATTGAGCCATTGATACCTGTCTACTATGCGGTTTCCAATTTTGTTTCGAAAACATAACTTTTCCCGAAAACAGTGAGACCCAATGCGTGTTGAGACCGTATTGTACATGGAGTAAGATGTGACAATAACAAATTATGTCGTGTACGTCATTTATGAGCATGTATTATCCCATGATATTATCCTCAGTTGAAGTGATATATAGCATCTTCTCCTCTCTATACCGTGGCTTATATGTTTAGGTACCTGTGTCTATCCTCGGGATTTCCCAGATACTGTGCCCGTGAAGCTAAAATCGCGTGAGAGCAAATCATGACACTCGTAAGTGCAGCGGAATCTTTTGCTTTTTACTCTCCATTGCACAGTATTTGGGAATTGGAATGACCTTGAAACATCATCCATCTGCGACATTACTGTACTCCAATCCTTCGCGGGGTTTTCCATGGATACCCGTGCCCTCTGCCCGCTTCAAAAGCTCTTGGTGACTGCTGTCAATGTCGTGCAAGCGGTAATACCCGTGTACTTCAACGTGCTTAGTCCCAACTGTTTGCATCGCAGCTCCGTCTCTTTGAGCGTCAACGGCCTTTGTGCATCGATATTAAAGATTATTCAAACAAAGAACTCGTGCCTCTCCCCTCCGAATCCTTCTCGGTCTCGGCTAGTGCTTACAGCTCACAGTTCCCCTTGAATGGGAACGTTCTCCTTGAGCCTCCGGAGCTTATTCGGGAGCCATTCATTGACAGCAGGCTTCCAGAACTCGCAGCCAGGATTTCTCCGGGAGATTATATTTCTTGCTATAGATGCCTATGCGACCCTCCGGCATATCCGTTCTACTGTCAACTGGTTGTGGAGACTTGTAGAACGAATCGCGGCGAACGAAGTAAAGCGTCATCGACGGCCCATCCATCTTGATGCTCTCCTGGTAGCCGACGTTCTTGTACTTGTCGGTGAACAGGTGGCGATAATTGTAACGCGCTTGATGTCTGTTTTGGGAAAGAAGGAAGGAGGAGGGCATAAGGTTCGGCTTCGTTCGCTCAAAGAAAGACGCCTCTGTAAATGTTGAACTCAAAAGGTCGATTCAACAGCTCTGACCTCTGTTCTGTAAAGGATGGGGTTATTTCTGGCAGGTGCGCCGCCGGCTCGCTGATTGACTGGTTCCTATCATACCACACTGCCGTGATATGTATACTGTTTGCCAAGGATCTAGACTCTAAACAATGCATCTGTGTGCCCAATCAGCGTCACCGCACGAGCAGGAGATCAGCCAGTCACAGCTGACGCCGGGTAACCCTGTCGGCGGATGTGATGAGCCGCATTGTCGCCTGCCTTACCCCATGGGGCCATTCTCAGTCGAGGCGGTGTGAACAAGTGAGCGAGCATGGTACGATGCATGAAGATCGGCTGGGTGGACAGATGCACGGCGGCACGCAAAACTGACTGCTCACGTGTGCCCTTGCCCGTTGCACCTGCGCGAGATTGCCCGCCAAGCACCAAGCCAGTTAATTATGCACATGGAGGGAATGCAGGTGCTGTCTCCAGAGCTGCATAGTGGCGCGAGCCGTGCGGGTTAAGTGCCTAGAGTCTGGCCAGACCCCCCGAGGCTATAGCCAGGTACCCACAATGCAAATTGGCAGCTCTGGCAACCCGGCAGAGCTATCCCTGGGGCGGCCTAGGCGGGCACCTGGTAGGCGCTGTTGCAACCTCATAGGCCTCGATAAGAGCCTGGGCCCGCTATCGGCAGCGGGCTCCTAGCGCATGCTGTTACGTCAAGGAATCCCGAGGCCCCCCAGCGGCGAACGCACTCGTCGTGTCGTGTGCAGTGTCACAGAAACTCCCAGCGAAGTCCTGATCGTGATTGCGGACGGGCATCGAATGCTGTGGATCACTGGCTAGTTGCATTGCATGTGGGAACGAACCTACTTGCAGCTTCCCGTCCCGAGGAGGTTGCTGCTTGGTCGTCGAGGAGAGCCCAGGAGCAGGAGCCTACCTGGCTATGCCGCAGTCGGTGGGTTATCCTCCATGGTGGGACACTACCTACGTACTGTTTTTTTTTTCTTCTCTGGAGCTATCGAGTTTCCCCCCGAGTCCTCATAAACGAGTTGGCTCGCTCCCCGAAAGTATTGCAACATTTGGGTTCCGGATCGCGTCAACGCTAAACCACCACAACCCGCCGCCCAATCGCGTCTCTTTCTCCCGCCGCCGACAGCAGAGTCAATGTCTCTCGCCCAGCATGTCACGGCAACTGAAGGTATCGATCGCGAAGAGCCGCTCGTCCAGGTGCAGGCCGTCGACGAGTGCGCCGAGCCGCACTGGCGCCGACTGAGCTTCGACGCCTTCGCCCCCGTCGACCTCGATGCCATCTTGGAGCTCGCCCCCACTCCGCACATCGCGGCCTACAAGATATCGCCCGCCAGACGCGTTGGTAAGAACACAACATCTCATATAGGACAAGCACACACTTTTTTTTTTTTCTTTTTTTTTTTTCTTTCTTCTCATGTTTGCATTCAGTCAGTCAAACCACGTTCTGCAAACCAAGCTAACGGCATGACCAGCCCAGGTTGTCTTTGCCGTCATCCTCTGCTGTCTGGGTTCCGGCATAGTCTTCGGCTTCGCCTCCCTGAAACCTGTGCTCATCGCCGAGGGCGTGTACCGGGATCTATGCCATGTCGGCGACCCAGACTACGAGAAGGATCCTCTTGAGGTTCCCTGCGCAGAGCAGGATCTGCGGCTCAACTTGTTCTTCACGGCTGGTTCCATTGCGACCAATGTCTCGAGCTTCTTTGCTGGGTTTGCACTAGATCGCTTTGGCAGACGTACGTGCTACCTGGCCTCGGCGGTCTTCCTGGCAGTTGGATGCATTTTCATGGGATTCGCCTTTGCTATCCCAGAATTCGACGGCTACTTGTTGGGGAATGTATTCCTAGGACTGGGGGGTACCTTCCTCTTTGTTTCCAGCTACCAGCTGACCGATGCGTTCCCCAAACACAGTGGTCTTGTCACCGCGGTGATCACGGGGGCGTTCGATGCGTCTGCGGCCATCTTTCTGTTTTACCGCTTGGCTTGGGAGGCCACTGGCGGCAGCTTTGAACCGTCCCAGTTCTTCTTTGCCTTCTTGGCTGTGCCCGTCGTCCTTATTGTTGGCGAGCTGGCTCTGATGCCGAAGGCGGCTTACCATACGACGCCCGAGCTGGAGCAGAAGATTGAGAAGGCTCAGGACCCGATGCGTGATGTCCACGACTCAGATCAAGAGCTGAGTGATGGCGAGCTATACAGGGTACGAAGTTACCGGGCTGATCATCGCCGGGCCAAGCTTGATCAGATCGAGGACCTCATTGGTGACACAGATCTGAGGGAGGAGCGAGCCCACCAGGAAGAAGAGCGTCATCTCGTTAGTGGCATTTGGGGTGTACTACATGGGCTGCCGGCCCACCAGCAAATGCTTACTCCCTGGTTCATGCTGATCCTGCTGTTGACTGTCTTCCAAATGCTTAGAATGAACTACTTCATTGCCACTATCCGCTCCCAGTACCGCTTCATGTTGGGATCAGAGGAGCTAGCCGAGGACATCAACAACTTTTTTGACGTTGCACTGCCCCTTGGTGGAATCGTGGCCACGCCGTTCATTGGTATGCTCTTGAACAATCTGAGTGTTGCCACGATGCTTGCAATCCTGTCCGCATGTATAGTGCTCATCGGAGTCTTGAATTGCTTGCCGTTCGTGTGGGCTGGCTACGCGACTGTCATCATCTTTGTTCTCTTCCGGCCGTTCTACTATTCCGCCATGTCGTAAGTACTTAGCACTGTCCAATATGCGAATGCTATACTAACCATTAGCAGCGACTATGCCACCAAGGTATTTGGATTCAGAACATTCGGCCGCGTCTATGGTACCATCACCTGCCTGTCCGGGCTTGTCAACTTTGGGCAGTCTGGATTGGATGCCCTCACTCACGGCCCTCTCCATGGAAACCCCATTCCGATCAACGTCTTCATGGCGGTTGGAGGAACAGTGCTTGGAATAGCACTGGCGGGTTACGTGCAGATCAAGACCATGAAGTACCAGGCTGAGGTCGTCGAAGAGAGTGGACGCCAAGAACGCATGGCTCTTATCCGTGAAGAGTCGACTGGATATGGTGCAATGGCCCAAGCCTGAGCGCCTTGTGGCGGCGGCGGCGGCGGTGGTGGTGGTGTCTACGGAGAACATCCAAAAGGCGATGCATACTGCATGACAAGGAGAGAAGGAGACCGCGGGGAGTTGGAGGTCTTACCAACCCAGCGAACTAATGGCGATGCCTTGCCGCGGAACTGTATTGAGATATGATTAATGATAAGCGAGCGTGGCTGATTAATAAAATTCATGTTAAAACTAGAGCTTTACTCGGATCTCATCACGTTGCAGATTACAGCATCACGAGTTGCATGCCTGGGTGGCGCCAAGAGTGATATGTACAACAATCTTGTTTCCGAGCCCGCAACGTTAGATAGTCTTTGAAGGGGGTATAAGAAGTTGTCTCAAAGACAAATCTTTCCTTGGCCTGCGACTTCTACAGCCCCGACCGTATTTACCGCCATGGGATTTGTGGGGAGGGTTGGTGACTCTGGCGGGGTTTGGGGCCGGTTTAGGCCAAAATTATAGGGCAATCTACAGAATACGGAGCACTACACTCGCAATTGTCAGGCCTTCAACGGGGCAGCCACCTAAATGGGGCAAAAAGACTTGCCAACAGTTTCGTGTCCTACGCCATTATCGTAACATATACAGAGTCTTACATTGCGACCTCTGCATTGCCAGGAGCCAATCAAACAAAACATGCGATGCACCGAGAGCCGCACCCAGCCAGGATTACACAGCCTAGGGGCTGACGCCGACCGTCGATCCATAGCTCGAACCTAATTCTGAAATGCTTACCTAAGTAAAACCACTATCATGCTATAAAGGGGCCCTGGCCTTCCCTTCATTGTACCCACCTCCAAAGGAGGCCGGAAATGGATTCCAAAGCGCCCGTCTCCTCGAACAAGCACCGCGGCTATGCCACGAGTCACGATTGGGCCCAAAATCGAGCCCGGATCACGCAACTATACCAAGATGAGTCCCGGCCCCTGCGCGAGGTCATGGATATCATGGCCAATAAGTACAACTTCAATGCCACGTAAGTGTCCCGGTCTGCATCGCGCTATTCCGAGCACATCACTGACGTGAATAGGGAGAGGATGTACAAAAAGCGCATCGGTGACTGGGGCATTGACAAGAAACTCAAGGAGGATGACCTGCTGCAGATCCTGCGCATCTTGGCATTGAGGTCACACTTGGTCGGTAATTCGGACGACCTGGTCTTTTTCGTACGCGGCAGACGTCTCGTGGACACCCGACTTCTCAGGTCAATCAGTCGCCGGTCCAAGGCCTTGAAGCGATTCCATGCTGGCGAAATGCCCTGCCCGGAATCCATAAAGGCCGTGCAATACCAGAAACTGGGACCGGCTTGCGGAAACACCGCGTTCGCCCAAGATGACCGATCCGAGAGCGTCGAAAAACTTTTCCGACTTATCCGACATTGCGTGCTGAGTTCCATTGACTCGCAGACCTGGATGTTTGATGATACTGCTTGCTGGTCGGCAAGTTCCACGGCGACGGAGCAGCTCGAACTCCACGACGGCTGGCATTTGCCGTTCTTTTCTCTTGCCTCATACCTCCAGGGCGATCTGAATGCGGACGCCATTGGCAAGGAACTGAGCACCTTGTTTGATTTTCTGCCCCAAATAATCAAGGCTCAGCCTCCATTTTTCCTCCCTTGTCTTCTGGGGATGCTGCTGCGCCTGCATCAACTCAAGCAAGCCTATCTTATTGACATTATGATGAGGCATATTTCGCAGCTCAGCTGCATATACTTGGGCCCGCATCATCCGCTCTTCTGCGTGATCAAGCACCTAAGGTCCTTGAGCCGTGGTATAGAAGACGATTTTTACTGGTACGAACAGTCGCTACTAACGCTGACAGATCAGTTCGAGACCCAAATCGGGCTGGAGAACAACATCACCATTTTGACGGCGACCGCGTACCTTGCCGCGCTGTGTATGAACGGAGGCATAACCCTTGACTGGTTGAAGCTCACCGGGAAATACACATTCAAACTGGCTGACTACACCACGCGGCTCGATACGTGGGACGACCTCGAAGTCAGCCAGAGCCGCTGGAACCTGGATTGTTTCAGCAGGAACCCGACTGCCGTCCAGGCGCGCAGGTTGCTGTTGCCAGTGCTGTTCGAGGGCTCAAGGTATCGGTCGAATCTCACGGACACGGGTGTCGCTTTTCAAGAGAGTCAGATCACGGCAATGGATCTCGCTAGGAGGCACTTCAAGTATCATCTGGCGCATGCGACTTTATCGGCGGGGAATTGGTCCCTCTTTCAGGACTTCTGCGCACTGCTACCGGAATCCGCGCCGCTTCTCGGTACGAATAGGAGTTCAGCAGTTCGAAAGTGAATCGACGAGAAAGAGTGAAGCACAATAATCCCATGTCACCAGCGCGTAACTCGCCTCGCTTATGTACCGTCTGGTGAAGCCCCAGTTCGAGTTTGCGCCGTGCCGAAACCTACAAGGGTGTTGCTCGACCCGATGTAGTGGAACGAGAAGCCAGCGGCTACACGACGGTTTTAAGTGGCTGACTATCCCGGTCCGAGACCCGCCCATTGTGCACACGGTACATATTTACGGATTACGGACCTCAGGACATTCGGACGATCTTTTCACTTCCTCGATTGCTCCTTCTCAATTGAAAATATTTACACGAGATGGCGGAGAATAACGTCTCGCTCGGTCTAGGCGACTTGAAGCAAGTGGAACTTGAGAAAGAGGGTCAAGCGGCCAGCGTGAGAGCAGCGCATCACGCAAACCGAAAGCTGCCTGGATTTGAAGCTCACCAACCTGTTGGTGAAAGCTCTCAATATGGGTATAGCGTCGGCTACCAAACGCAGCTACTACTGCCATCTCAACTACTATCGTCCAATCCTCCGATGCAAGTCCCACCATCGCAACTGCTTAGTGAGGGCATGCCTCTAGTGAACCCGATACTTTCTGACGCCGCCAACAACTCTCAATTTAATCGATCGCCTCCGTTGGATGCCGCTGAATATGTCAAGAAGGCCAACGAACTTATTAATGCCTCGCTCGAGCGAACGCCAGGTGGCACATCAGTGGTCGAGCCTGATTCTGTGTTAGACGAGTCCGGCCGCTTGTATCACGGGTACAATCAGGGGAAATATTTCTTACCCAATGACGCTGTTAGTAATTATAGTTCTAGATGAACTTGACAACTTCTAATCGAATATCTCTTTCTAGGCAGAACAAGATCGCTTAGACTTTCAGCACAAGATATTCTTGATTATGTTGGAAGACTGGCTCCATTTAGCCCCTATGACCACTGTGCCAAACTTTGTGCTTGACATAGCTACGGGAACTGGCAGTATGTTGATTTCCGCCTTACTAGATACCCCTGGACTTATCCGTAGTCATTGCCGTTCGATTGTGATCTACAAATGATCAGGTCTCAAGTCTAGCTTCCTTATTTCATGGTTTTAGTCGAACAATCGCTGACTGGTGTTGTAGTATGGGCGCACGATTTCGGCAAGATACACACCTTCCCTAACAATCCTGTGTTGGACTAACGCGTCCCCAGCCGAGAAATACCCATCTTCCTTCGTTATTGGTACAGATCTGAGCGCTATTCAGCCTGATCCCAGGGTACCGAACTGCGTTTTCCAGAAAGACGACGCTGACGCCCCATGGGTCTTCCCAGCCCCTCACCCACCAGAGGCTCAATGCGTGGTTCCATGCGAGCACCGGATCATGTTTGACTACATACATCTTCGCCTAGTTGCTACGTGTTTCGACGACCCTCGCGTGCTTATGCGTCAGGCTTACGATAACTTAGCCCCCGGTGGGTGGATCGAGTATCAGGATGTCAGTTTGGATCTACAATCTAAAGACTTTGAGGGTGTGTTTTGCGCTTTGGTACCGCTTTGAGCCTTTTGATTAATATCCTCGCAGGATCGGCATTCCAGAAGTACTCAGAAGGCTGTGTCCGCGGAGCGGCGGTTATGGGCAGAGATCTGCTAATCCCCTACAAGTACAAGGCCTATTTGGAAGAAGTTGGCTGTAAGTCCCACTCCCGTAATCCTTTTTCGCCGAAACTGACCAGTTCACGGTAGTTGTGGATGTTGAGCATAGACAACTAGTATTGCCTTACAGCCCCTGGCCACAAGACCGGAAGCTCAGACAAGCGGGCCTGTACAACTTGCAGAACGGACTAGATGGAGCAAGAGGCTTCGGCTACAAGATGCTGCGTTTTGCCGAGTACTCTCCTGACGAGGTCGAGACCATCGTGCAAGAAGCAGTGGACTACATCAAAGATAGCCGAAATCAGGCATGGGCACCACTGTAAGAGCACTGCTTTGGTTTCCTGTTTCTTTCCTGCCGAAACATGCTAACAATGCGCTATAGTCATATTGTCTACGGTCGTAAACCCCTAGCTAGAGCTTGAATGCTTAATGGCGCGCTCGTGGTGCAAGTCAAGAACGTTGTCTCGATTTTGACGTCGGTCACGGTTTGTTAGGGTTTCCGTGCTAGGAGGGCGGACTCAACGATTATTCTTTCTTTATCAGCACTAATGGACATTTGCCGTATTCCTAAATCTTCAAGATCGTATTCATCAATGTCAAGGGGTCCCCATTATCGTGCTGACTATTATCATGACCTGAGAAGTATGACCAAATGATCAAACATCACCGCAATCTATCGCAAAATATTGATTATCCGATTTTGTGTCCACCGCCGAGCGTACATGGCCGCAGCATTGAGCTGCCGATCTCGTACAGTCGTAAACCGTACCTGCGAAATTGACCTTTTGTCCATTGGCTTTGATCGTCATCAGACCTTGTTTGGTGTAGTGAGCATGGAATCTGTGAGATCTTGTTGGTGAGAAACTCGCAATTGGTGATTGAGGCTTCGTCCTACTCAGCCACCGAGTTCCCGAACTCCTGCTCCTCTTATAGGCCGAACTTAGGCGAGTACCCACCCACATTAGATGTTGGCACATAGCTACCCCTCACTTTATGTTACCAAATATGTTACTTATGAATATCGTTGTGATTGATTTTGAGCTCATTCATGTTATCCTATAATGACAGTTCCAATCTTCAGTTGGCTGTGCACTTTGTGTAACCACGTCTTCGAGCCA
Organism: Neoarthrinium moseri; assembly: GCF_022829205.1. Classification (NCBI taxonomy): domain Eukaryota; kingdom Fungi; phylum Ascomycota; class Sordariomycetes; order Amphisphaeriales; family Apiosporaceae; genus Neoarthrinium; species Neoarthrinium moseri. The sequence goes on along the minus strand of NW_026055120.1, from coordinate 852,695 downwards.
AAGCCTCCTATATTGGTACACTTTCTCAGATTTAACTACTCAGGCAGTCACAATCGCCGTCTTTGGCTCTCAACACTGGCAAATTATAACGAAAAGGCCATATCTGTGGTATGAGAGTCTACTGTGGCACACACCATGCTTTGTCAGATATGCAAAAACAGGCTAGAGAGCATCAATAGCCTCAGAAGACTGCGTCGGGCTTATGACTATGCGACTAAGAGCCCAGAAAATCGACCCAGAAAATCGATACAATAGTTACTGGCTCTGCTCGAGTAAGATTATTCCCAGCCTCCTACAGCGACTTAGTAATAGGGCTACCAATCTATAAATAAAGCAAGCTATTCCGAAGAAATACCTAAGAATTCTGAATACGATCCAGAGCCGTTCACTTATGTATATGGATACCACAATAATGCGCAATCCTTTGCAGCTTCTATGCAGCAGGGATGTGTCATGTGTAGTGACTTGCCTTTGGATCAGAACCAAGGTAGACAGAGCCCTATTGAGTTGCAGTTCGGAGTCTTCACCGTATTTTGGATATTCTTTGAAAAGAACAAACCATACATGACAGTCGATACTGGTAACGGATCAAAAGTCATAAGTCTTGTCCCAGCCAAAGGTAAGGATTCAAATCGAGTCTTAGCTTGTACCTATGGTTAATCATTGACAGGCAGTCAACTAAATTTCAGTCTTGGTAACTCTACGAGTTTTGCGCTGACACTTGCGCTTGTAAATACGTGGGCGAGTACATGCTTCCAGCATCAGCAAAGTTGTCAGTGGCCAGGCATAAATCACAGTTATAAGCCTTCCGGCTTGCTTGAGTTGGACTATACAAAAAACCCCCAGACTTGTCGGCTTGTGAATGGCATCGAATAAATTCAAAGTGCACCATATGTTGCTTTAAGCTATTGCTGGGACCGTAAGCCAGCATTCAAGGCCCTTCGCCTCATGAAGTCTACTGATGCTCAATTGCGAGAGCCACAACTACTTACCAGTCTACCAAAGACTTTTCGACATGCGATATCCGTCGCCAAGTATTTCGGAGTTAGGCACTTATTTCGCCTCGTTAATATCCGCCCACATGCGCTTTGTGGGAGATGACGAAACTGGCCAGATCGAAAAAGGGACTTTGACGTTACGGGGGCCCATCAGTGCCGCAAGAATTTCCATCTTATCGGACAATCGGTACTCTGTAGAGTCTTTCTACTATATGGCTGCCCGTTTGGAGAACATCATCACCCTTCCCTAAACACGCCGATTGCAATATTCGACACTATGGAGGACCCTGGAACTGAGGTCATTTGTATTTGGGTTGCCGCCCAGCTTGCAGCGCTGGGGGGTTGGCGAGCTTGTGGACTTATTCTTGGTTGCAACGAATATGGCACATTTAAAAGGATGGGTACCATCTCCTTGATTCACTCAGATGAGGCAGAGTTAGTGAACTTCGTGAGAAGGTTCCCGATAGAAGATGTCGAGATTATGCGAGCCTCCTGATATAGTAATAACTTTGTTAGCAACCAAAGACTATGGTTGCGCGCATGTAGTGTAGGTGTCTGCAAGTAGGTGGAATTTCAAAGACGATTTGCCAACACAGGACCCTCAGCATGGTTTGTGAGGACATTAGAACTATAGTAGTCATTAGTTTTGCGCCATGCATCACCTGGGACTTTGTCAGAGCTGAGACCGTGCTTAAAATTTTAACAACTTGGGTCGTTATTGGACGGGAAGTGGCCACTTCCGCGTCTAGAAAAATACTATATCCTGTATGTACAATGATCCCGAGAGAGGCCCTCGTGTGAAACTTGAATGCAATATCCCAAAATATCAGCGTATCCCGGTAGAAAGGCTCCTCAAGCAAGATAAGTTCTCCAATATCTGCATCGGGGCAAGTAGAGAATGAGTCCACAGTCAGGTCCACAATCAGATTTAGGCAAAGCTGGCGCCGACCACCCAGCTTACATCGTCGTTGAACGAGGAAGTGGCATCGAATGTGTGAACGCCGCCATTGCTCGCAGCATGCACCACGTTGCTGTAGTGGCGGAAATAGCGGGTAGGGTAGCTCCAGGATTGGAGGGAGTTGCCCTGGCCGTTGAGTCCTGCCTGTGGGCAGAATGTGGCATCTTCCCGGAACTGCTTGGAACCGTCGTTGGAATTGAGTTGAAGCGTGAAATCATAGTGCCGTAGGTAGCTGCCGGCAGTATCCTTGGACTCAAATGAAACACAGGCGCTGTTGGCAAGGCCAGCGCGAACCGTCCAGCTGGCTTGCTGCTTGAGAGCGGTCGAGCTGGATGACGACACTTCTTGGGTGTTGACAGTGGAGCCCGAGTGTGCGATATAGCGAGTGTTGAAGCCGGAAGTGGTGGCCCGTAGCGAGACCGAGGAACCGACTGTGAGCGCCGGGCCACTGGTCTGAGATCCCACCGCATATTTGGCAGCTACAATATCGGCCTGTACCGAGTTCTCGGTGGCATCGGATGGATATCCGGAGGTCATTACGCCCTCATAAAACGTGCCTTGAGCGCCGACGCTGTTATCGCCGCCGATGCCGAGAATTATGGCGCCTTCCTTGCTCATTGGGTTGTACCCAGAGACACTTGGGCGAGCACCATTATAATAGGTCGACAGTGAGCCGGATGCGGCATTGGCGCCGCGGATCGCCCATTTATTTGGGCCTCCCTTGATGAGCGCCGTCAGAAACCGGTAGGAAACTGACGGGTCGCCTGCATTGTTTTTAGAGTTGGATCCAGAGAATAAACCGTTCTCCAGATCAGCCATAACCCAGGGGCCGCTGCCAGAGCCAGAGCCCCAGACAGTGTTGGTTCCGAAGTAGATGGCCTCCATATGGCCGTTGCCCGTATCTGTACTGCTAGTCTCTGCGTTGCCGTAGTCAAAGCAGCAGCCACTGTTATAATGTGTACCGTCGAGCACCTGTGCAACAACCCGGGGTCAGCATTTAATGTAAAGATACAAGAAGATTCTCGCGACAACATTGAAATTGAACCAGAGAGGTAAGGTGGAGCTTCGGGGGTCTCATACCGCGTACATTCCTTCCGCAGCATCGCCTTTAGCTATGCCGCTGGCGGCGTTGTTTCGGTAGCCTGTGCCAGGCGATATAAAGACACCATACGCCTTCTTGCCGTTTAATGTGACGGGTGCGCCAGTCGCGCTGGCCAGGTTGTCGTAGCCATTGGACTCCGGGCCCTTGAAGCCGCCGGGCGGAGCCTGGGTCAGGTGGTTGCCGCGACCGGATTGGTCATAAATGATCGTAATAAGGCAGGTCGTGCCAGCGCAGAAAGAGTCTTGGGTGGCGGCATTGGCAACACCGCCGGCAGAGACTGGCGCGATTATGGTCGTTGCACCGTCAGAGCCGCGTTTCACCTGGTAGAGTGAGCCGGTGTACGCGCTGTACAGAGCTCGAGTGGTGCTATGTGCAGCGACGCATGGTGTGCCGCCAGAGGAGTATATGTCACAAGGCCCTGCGGTGACGAGGGAGCCTGTGGCAATGAGGCCCAGGGCGAGAGCGCGTGCGCGTTCGAGGCTCGGGAGTGGGAACATGTCTAGTTACTCTTGGCAGGGTAACGACTGCTCAGGTACACCTATACGCGTTCGGAAATGATCACTGGTGTCTTGGCCTGTCTCTTTATACTCTTGGGCCAGCAGTCCGAGCGTTCCTTTTCTTGGTTCAAGATATCAGGCGTCGGAGCTGAGGTGCCAAGAATTCCCTCTAGTAATTATCGATAAAAGTATACATCTTCGTATTGATACTACCTAGCATTATGCGGGGTGCATTAGCAGCGCGGCATACATAACTCCGTTAAAATGGCACTGCAGCGTTACATCACCAGCGCCTCGTGACACACGTAAGGCTACTGTTCGAGGGCGTCAGAGGTGGAACAAAGCGACCCGTCCAGTTCCTGGTCTGCAAATACTGTGACAAGTGCTCTTTCGAACACAGAAAAGGACGGGGCCAAATTGAGAAGGTGATAACCTGTGGTTGCATCGTCCCATCCGATCGGGGTTATCTAACCCGGCGGGGACGCTGTCGCTTTCTCGATTGCCGACTTTGCTTCCCCCAATCAGCACACACTATTCTGCTGGAAGCCAGATATAGAATTCCGCTAGTCAATATTCATCGTACGATGGGACCTTGAATGTTAAAGACACGACACAGTTGTGTCGTACTACGCATACTCAGCACTACTACCTTGATCTCTGATATGTCACATGCATCGGGAGCCTCCATTTCACCTTTGCTTGGGCATCCAACGATCGCAAATGGCAAAATGGAAGTTGGCGGCCCCACTACGATTTCGAGTTCGGAAACAGGACATAGCGGTCTAAGGATTGATTGGAAAGTTAAATAGGATCCAGAAATGACTCGAAAGAACACGAGCCTTGAGTATGAGTTATTATTCAAGGGTTCAGACTCCCACAGTGCACAAATGCTACAAAGACATTGGTTTCCAGGAACGGACGAAACCTTATTGGCCCGGGAACCTGAGTAGATGCGTCGTCAGCCCTTTTTTTCATAAACTTTAAATCATGCCGGACGGATGCATAGGTACACGGGTACTCAAACCCCCGCCCCCGGGTTGATAGTACCCACCCCAGTTCTCCGAAGGAGCCGCTCCAATGGGATTCAAGGATTCAAGTAGTCACTACTGCTATGAGTTCTCTGAAATGGATAGATACTTGATAAAACGGATTTGGAGCATATCTTAGCGCTGTGCGGTGTCTTGGTCCTCCTGATGGTGATGATAATACTCACTACACTAAAATCAGTTAGTTGACGTAACCCCACTCTTCACGGTCAGCGAACATGCGCTTTCTCTCATTGAGAATCGACAGAGATCTGCCTCGCGGATATCGTTGATAATACCGCATACTGCCACGTGGGCCTCGTCCCTAAACAGACAATGAATTTCCGGAGCATCCTAAGCACTGTCAGTTCGGACCCGAGACATGGTTTCAATTTCACATGTCTCCCATGGACTCTCTACGCCCGAGACTTGAATGCAGCTTCACATCAAGCTAACTTGTTGCGTTTCCTAGACCATCTTACTGGGTAGGAATGTATGAGTCAGAAAATGGGACAATGCGTTTTATTTGACGATTAGTTTACAGCCTTAAACAAACATGCCCTTCAAATCGTCGCTCATCTGTTCGAGTATGCTTTTACCTTTGGGTTCGAATCCGGCCCGTCGAGCCCTTGGGCCTTCCAATAGCATATTCGACGTAATAAGGTATCTTAGTGCGCCCTCGCCTGCTTCCTCATGCGTGACATTCCGGGGCGTCGACGCTGGAAATGCAGTAGGGTCCTCGCGATGTAGCACGCGAGCAAACTCGGTTGCCAGTGCTTTCCATTGCACGCGTCCAGTCTCGAGTAGATAATATCTGGAATATGCAGTGCCTTCAGCTTCTTGCGGTGCGGCGGCACGATTCGTGATGGTAACAAGGAAGTCTACCAGGTCCGACACGTGCGTCTTCGCGAATATTAGACTAGATAGTTCTCAACGTAGACGAGCGGGGGAATTGGAAATGTTCATACTGTACTGAGGATGGCCGTACCATCGCCTGCATAAGGCACATAGCCAAGTGATTTTGCATTGCCCGTTATGAGAGAATAACCAACACCAACTCCGCTTGAGCCCGTAGAGCTCCCTCCGTAAACGACTGATGGACAGGCGATATACGTGTCGATGTCTCCAGTAGCACCTGCTTCAAGAACGCTAGAGGAACGAAAGGTTAGGCTCGTCTTCTCGCCTAACTTGACCTTGCATTTTTACACTTACGCAACGTCTGACCGGCCATTGAACATGTCATTGTTGATATGTTTTATATCATCCTCGTTATCATCCTAGGTTGCCCGTTAGTTGTGGAAACCACGCCGAGGTAATACAATGACTGACATTCCACACTTTACTGCTGGGATTGAAATTTCCAGAGGTGCCAAAGTCGATAAAGTTACCCGCACCACTAATGTGTATCAATTTCCCCTTGCTTCCGTGTGCCTTCCGCTCACGCAGACCAGCGATGATCGCTGCCACCGGTTCGGCGGTAGCGGAATTCCCAGAGTTAATGACAATATCATGTTGAGCACTTAAGTGCTTGATCTTATTAAATTCACTGAAGTCGCCCACTTCCAAGTGATCGACTCCTCCAAGAGTTGCCTTGAGCGCATCTTCAGTGGCCCCCTTTACGGAACGTACATAAGCTGTAACGGACCAGTCTGGATGCTCGTTCTTGAGCAACCGAGAGAGCGGTGCTTTAAGTTAATTTCCTGGTCAGTATCCGGTACTGAAGTCACCGATGTAACAAGGTTACTGCTCACCACCTATGAAACCGGTAGCTCCAAGAATTAGGACTGAAGGTGCTGCCATTGTGCGTTTGCCGGATAAAAACTGCTGGTGTTTGTCTGAGGAAACGTAAGACGTGGTTTGCGTATGGAAGGATCAAAATGTTGCCTATGTGGTCGATAGGTGAATGTAATCTGTCTATAAGCTCTTGTACTTGGTTTATGAGACCTTTTAGCTCGACAAGATGAGAGAAAAACGATGGATTAAATAGACATCGGTTCGCGGTCTGAATAGCGCCATCATACTCCACGGTTGAACATCCGAGCCACTTACTCATCACCGCTAACGAGCTTGCTCCTTAAGCACTGTTGAAGAAGCATTTCTTTCATGCAATTGTAAGCTCAAAAAGATCAGGGGAAAGTGAAAGCAAGAACACTAGCGTTGCCCGATTAGGGAAATGGTGATGGCGCGTATCTCAAGTGAGTGGATGACAAAGCAGGAGTTAACCGGATTGGGGAAATGGTGTCTACAATTAGTGCTCCACTCGATTCCTTACTATGCAGGCTGCTGACGGAATGCTCCGTACTCAGTCCCATTGATTGGTGACAGAGCTGCGGGCGAAAGTTCTCCCTACTCTTCGCAAAACACTCGTCATGACATCGCGACTGTCTAATTGCATATGCTCTGGACACATCCAAGGTGTAGCCTTGGACGATTTGTCATGAGCTCCTGTCGACCCCCTCAACCTTGTAGATTCACCAGCCTGGATGTTGGGACCACTAGGCAATGTCGAGGGATGGAGGTTCTCATTCGCGGTGATTATCAATTCTTGTTGTACGAGCCTGGATGCAAAGCATATAAAGGCAGGCTTGTGCCGCCATGTGCGAAGGTTATGTTTGGCAGATCCTTCGAACTAGATCGTGGATCCGAAGACGTTTGAAGCAGATACATATGATATACCCTACTTCAGTAACTTATGATGGATAAACAGTTTGCAGGGAAGACTGCTATCGTCACTGGTTCTGGCAAAAGCTTAGGCATCGGTGCAGCGACGGCGATAGCTCTGGCGGAGCAAGGCGCAAATGTGAGTAACTGCATGGATGAAGCCCTGAAGTCAGTCTCCTTGGCTTACCGTAACACAGGTCGTGATACATTACAGCGCCTCGGAAACGCCAGCACAGGAAGTCGTCACGAAAATACAGGAGCTTGGAGCAAGCGCTGTTGCAGTCCGTGCAGATGCTACAGAGCCTGACTTTGGGGCTACAGTCGTTGAGAAAACGCTTCAGGCATTTAATACGAATACGATCGATATACTCGTTAACAATGCGGCCGTGGCCCCAGTTCATAAGGGTATCTCCAATGTACCTACCGAGGCGTGGGACGATGTTTATGGTATCAATGTCCGTGCACCGTTTCTGCTCATCCAGGCGGCTTTGCCCTACATGAAGGAGGGTGGACGGATCATAAACGTGTCCTCTATCATTGCTAAACTCGGCCACGAGTGGCTAGCTGTGTATGGGGCTTCCAAGGGAGCATTGAATTCCATGACGGTGGGCATTGCCCAGGAACTAGGGCCGAAGGGGATCACCGCCAATGTCGTTGCGCCTGGTCCGATCACGACCGACATGTCTATGAGGGGTAGTCCAGTCTTTGGGAAACTGATGAATAATGCTCACATTAAACGTGAGGGTAGTCCCCGGGAGGTGGCCGAGGCAATCAGGTTTCTGGCGAGCCCAGGGGCTGGATATATCACTGGTCAGATTCTGCCTATCGATGGTGGCATCCATCTGCCGTAAAGTGGTTTAATGGTACACCATCAAGTGAGATTGATTTTTGATACACGGCGTAATACACATCTTATTCTATACATGTACGTCTGAAACTCTATATGAGGCTCTACTGTCGTAATCCATCGACCATCTTGGCTCCAGCAGCCATCCAGCTCACTGCTATATACTAGTGGAACGTAGGTCTTATTCAAGAAGAGACTAAGAGGCTAAATGAAAGCCACTCAAGTGAGATCATGCAAATGCCACCGTTGGTGCATCTCAGAACTCGAATCTCCAGAACTGAATGTTCTTCTCGAAAGACGGCATCACGGAGGCCGCCAGAGTTCCGTACTTGCCAAAGAATGGCGGGTGGCTGTCCATAAATTCGCGCCATAGAATTCGATCCCGCATCTTGAGCTGCGGATGAAGCCTCTCGATTTGTTGGGGCTCATCAATACCCCACTTGAAAACCGACTTGCTCGTCCTCAGCGCCTTGATGTACGAAGTCAAACGCACGGACAACGTGCCCAAGGTGTCAAACACAAGCTGGCATTGGCCTTGGCCGTTGGGGCCCTTGAAGTAATCGACCAGGTCCCGTATCAGCTTCTCACCCTTCTCCTGCTCCAAATACATCACCAAGCCCTCGGCAACAATGATGGTAGGTCGATCAGCAGGAATGTCACGGAACCAGCCGTCATCTGTGACGGACAAGGTCCGCAGGGTGTAGTCCCCGGGCGGCTGCATGATCAGCCGTTTCCGCAGGTCCACCACGAGCGGCTGGTCCAGCTCAATCCATCGCACGTTGGAGGGCTTGTTGACTCTGAAGTAACGGCAGTCCAGACCGCAGGCGAGGTGGAGGACCGTGACGGGCTCCTCGTGCGAGTCGAGGAATTCTTGAGTCCACTGGTCAAGACGCTTGGAGCGATTGGCAATCCACGTTACGTAACGGGGGTCTGTAGTGAACTTGAAGTGGCTCGCATCCATATCGATATCGCACTGATCAAGTAGCGGTTTCGCCCACTGATCGCCCAAGATGGGGTTTGGGCTCAGGGTGTCGCGGGCCTTGAACAGCACCATTGGCAGGAGAGTCTGCTCGACGCCCTGCAACTGGACCTTTTCCTTGGGCAGGTCGGGGGCCATGTTGATGTCGGCGCTGCCGCGAATGGCTGGATCGGCAGCCGTAGCGGCCCGTGCCGTGCTAGCGGTGTCAGGAACGGGGGCTGCTGTTCCTGTTCCTTCCCCCAGGGGAGGGTTGCTGCTCTCGGTGAGGTTGCCAGACATCCTGGGCGTCTAATTGCATGCGTCCAAATGCCTTATATAATAAAGGTTGTTTTGAGAGGAACGTGACGGCGTAGCATTGCAGGATTTTTGCATTTTGCAATACACCGGATGCAGACCCTGGTCAACCGAAGCGACCCTGGTATTTGGTAGCCATTTGCAGGCGTTCCGGATCCTACAGCGCATTTTCCCGGTTCCGCGGTTGCAGGGTACAGGCTCCGCCAAGCAAGCTCCATGGATCTGGTTCTTGGGACTCCCAAATAGCCAAGATAACATCATCAGAGTGCTGGAGTGCAGTGTCCATTCTTGCTGCAACCTTTCAACTTACACCGGAGGCGCAATGATTGGCGATCTTGAAAGCAATCATCTACAACGGTATCCAGTGGATTCCTCGCGGCAGATATAGCTGATCAGTGAAAGAACGAGCGGCAACCGCTAAATATATTTGTCACTTAGTTAGCGCACGGCGCAGCGGGCTTCAGTCTGCAAACGGAAGGTATCGGGCAATACCCAGGATTTTGGATAGCGCTAACGCAGCGCCCTTTACTGTCGATTGGCCAGGGCGTATGAAAAGAAAATATGACACAATGCCTAGAGTGGAGTCTACCCATTGAGGGCTTCAGAATGTGTCAATCGCGGCTGCGCGGTTTATTGGGCGTATTGCAAGATGCCTAGTCAAAGCCAACAACAGAAGCGCAGCATAATGTTGCCTTGCCAATTAGAGTTTTCAACTAGTGTTTGTAGTCGGCCGGTTGATTACTGCTAGTGCAGTATGCAGCCTGGCATCCTGGGGGGCGGGCCGGGGCGGGAGTCCAAGCCGGCGCTGTGGTCATCAGCTACTATTCAGCTGCAAGTAAAGCAAAGAGGGTGGCAGCGCTGATCAGTCAACGAAGGCAACATATTCATTCATAAGGTGGACTTGCATATCTTCCATAATTCTGTCAGGACCGTGTGTCCTTCTCAGCTGCCTTGTGGTTCTCAGGTACCTATAGTATGTCTCTATAAGCACATAACAACCTTGCGTCATCTCATGTCCAACCGGTTCATCTTTACACAAATGACAAACAGACTATTGATAATGGCGCAATCGTGTTATGCTACAGCTTCTTTACCTTCTTGAACATTATGCAACTTGCACATTCAAATAGGTCTCCAACCACACTATTCGATGATACGTCTTCATCATATCTATCTTAGCTTATCCAGCTTGGAGTCTCTACCATGCGCTTCAGTACTGTATAATATCACTTCCAGGGGCATCCAGACAGACCACTGGGCGAAGTCTTGCGACCTCCGCCCAATAGATTCCGTGGCAGACGTTGTGATTCGGAACTACAAAGGCGAAAGCGAAGGTGTTTCATATACTTTTAATGCATATATATACATCAACAGCAACAATCTTTGAAGGTTATGACGCTGTTAAGTCCAGCTTAGATGAGCTTTGGGCCTGTGACTGGAACAGTGGCCGGATCCAATGGCTTTGAGCGACAAAAACCATAGAGCTTCCCTTTCTCGAGTTCGGCGACGTCGTGCTCGGAACAGACAACGTGCTTATCTTAGCAACTTGCCCCGACGTGCAGTCTCAGATGGGCAGCTGGAGAACCCAGTTCCACCTGGTAAACCGTCAATCCACGCAAGCTTGAATACGGTTGCTTCGGAAGCCAACTATTTTGGCAAGGCCCCGGATCATGCTTTGAGAAGCGCGATTTGGAAAGAATGGCGCGATGCGCTACCAAACCCTGCCTCCGATGGGACCTCGCGTGTCCTGAAACTGCACGGTGATACAGAGGTGATGACGGTATCCTTTTGGATGACTTTCTTTACGTCAAGGATCCCACAGTTCCGTATTGAGACGATCCAAGAAGACTGGAAGTCGCCTGATGGGAAGAGAGTACATATGCTATTGACATTCCCGACTGAAGAGGAAGCTATTGTGGCGAGAGACGTATTGAAGAGGAGGCACCCCAGTGTTACCGCTTGGCTCGTTGAGGAAAGGCCCGATGACGGTGAACGGCTGTCCAAATCCGCTATGCAGAGACAAAGGACTAGTTCTTTGTCTCTTGGAAGGTAGGTCCCTTGGTACGTGGCTAGCTTGTAGCAAGTGCCTAAGACGGTGTGTGGTAAGCACAGTTGAAAGACATAGGGGACTGAGACAAGAGTACAGACAGTTAGCAACTTTGTCCCCGCTGGTACAGTGGATGTGCAACACAGTGTGAAAGCTGCCCAACGCTGACATGGATGCATCTCGCCACGGAGTAACGGAAGTCTACATTTACGGAAACTCTGAGCAAAATAGGTTATGTGATGGAAGTATAGGGGCCCGACTTCACTTCTCAAGTGCATCAGCAAGACCTCGCAAGCCTCCCTCTTCATATGGGATCCAGATATCAACCCAGCCGTCCTGTTTCGCCTTCTCGATCTGCTCCTTAGACCATCTCTCCTCGAATGCCCTCTCTACGTAGAACGCTTTGAGTCCGCATTTCTTAGCACCCCAGAGATCGCCCAAGTGAGCTGCAACTAGCACGACCTCATCAGGTTTCAAACCCAGCTTTCGGACTGCGCCGGTGTACACGGCGGGATCGGGCTTGTAGGCCTCCCAGGTGTCCGAGCCCCATATCTTGGTGAATCCGAGCTGGTTCCTCTCGTTTAGCGACGTGAGAAGCTTGATGGAGCCGTCCGACAGCGTGATTACAGGGCCGTGCTTCGCCAGGCGCGCGATGGCGGCGGCGGAATCCGGCCAGGCGTCCAGCTTGTACCACAGCAGCACCAGCTCCTCGAGCTGCTCGGGGGTCCAGAGGCCGTCCATGCGCCACTTGGGGATCATCAACCTGAGTGTCCGGCGGTGCACCTCCTCCTGCGGCATGAAGGTGGTCACGCCTGGCTGGGCGGATGCAGCAAACTCAATGTATCGGGAGTACCTGCCTCGCGTTTAGCAATCTGCGTGGGGCAGGCTCTGATGATGGTGTTGCTCACCACTCATACGCAAACCATTCCCAGTCTGTATGCGTCAGTGCTTTGGTGCGAGTCAGAACGTTGGCATCGCCGCTCCTGTTGGCCTCGTGGAATTGGATAGCTGTCTGAGCCGCGACGGATAGACCCCGGGCTAAACTGAAGCGCCAGTTGACCACAGTCCCGAATACATCAAATATGAAGGCCTTGGGTGTTGGCATGGTGACTATGTCTCTGGGAAACTCTTGAATGACCCGATTGCCGATTTGTATGAAAACGCCCAGTGATACAAAGAGTTGCACGGGTATATATATCATGGACTGTAGTTTGGAGGGGTGTAAGCTCTGGTGGGGTAGCCCGTAGGATGCGCGCCCTTCGGCTTGTCAGGCCCACTCATCAAGAACCTATACCATAATGGGCCAGATCGGACTGTAGGCGTTAGTCGTGTTGTTTTTAGCAGTTTAAATGTGAAATGGTCAATCACGTCCACGCTATAACACTATATTCCTTCAATAACTGCTTGTAGAGCCAAGCATCTCGATTGAATGGGGCTCGGTGAGAGCCGGGACAGTGTATTTCAACAGGAATAAAGCCGACCTGGGTAATGGTTATATTGATGACTATTAATGCCACACAGAATCTTTTTTCCGTCTTGTGCCTATGTAAAGATTTTGCATCGATACATAATCCATAGAAGTAGGTCGCCCATCTGCAAACGAAGAGGTTCATACCAACCCATTCTACTGTTCTTTCAGTCAGTCGCTGATTCGGGCCCCTTGTGTTACAGACAACCAAGAGTTGTATCTCAACAGTGACTAGAACAATACGAATGTTATCAGTAGAACAAAGCAATGAGCAAAGTAGTTACAGTGAGCTTGTTCTAAAAATCCCATGTTATCTCGTAAACAAGGCCAATGTAAACAAATAATACGTTGTTACTTCGTGTCACAAGGATTTAGGGGTAACAACTGCTTTCTTTCGCCAGATAGAGCAAACAATATGTTATTACAGTGCCGCCGAGCCCCAGAGTATAAATAGGGGTCCAACATCCCTCGATCCTCCCACTTCTCTTTCGGCAGCACAGCAACAGTTGAGCAACTGAGAAACAGACACGAAAATGACACGACCAATGCAAAGCGTGGTCAGCTCCTTTGACCCTTGGTCTTTCTTCAGGCGCCCCTCCTCCAGCGCTCCTCAAGCTCAACCGGCAACCCCTGCCCCAGCAGCTGTGACGTCCTCGGCTTTCTACGAGACGGTCCACGCGCTGGCAGTTGTGATGCTTGTCTTTGGCGGCTCGATCTTCAGGCCGCTGACGATTAAGCCCACAGTTGGTATTGTTGCTGCCGCTCTGTCGACCATGATTGTCAGCTACTTGACGTTCTTCAGCGAGATGGCTTGGCCCTGGCTGTTACAGGCCTTCAACCTGGCTCGGAGCATCTTGGTCACCGCATGGTTCAAAGGCCCCTGGGTCTTTGGCCCCATCGTCTGGGACTTCTGTTGTAGCCTCTTCAGGGTTGTTCTTGCCCCCTCCCCTGTCTTCTGGATCCTGCTCACCCTCTACATCATCTTCTCGGTTCGCTGGTACTACCATGCGTACCTGGACCTTGGTCGTGGTGGTACGCCCCCCAATGCGTGGGGCTGCTGGCGCATCTTCCGTCTGAAGCTGGTGACTCGACTGTTCATTGATGTGTTCTCTCCACCGCGAGTGCCACCTCTCACTGACCCGTACCGTGGCCGCTTGTTTGGCCTGCCAAAGCGTGATGGACCCCGTGCCACTGTGTTGGGTGTCGCTCCTCAGCGGCAGTCGGACCAGAAGGCCTCGCCTTCCACTGCCCTTCGCCTCAACCAGATGCTACAAGACATCGCGAACGAGTTCCCAGAGCAGTTGACGATCGACCAATCCTACCTTGAAGGCCATCTGCCTGCCTTGAAACGCAGGCTGGGTGCCGACGAGGTGGCTGGCAAACCAGGCACTCCAGCAGAGTTTGGTGGCGAGATCGCACACATTCATCTTTTGGATGGTGGCAGCGCACATTTCGTACTATCCCCAGAGGATGTACGGACTGTGATCGAGACTGGATATGGCGAGCGACACCCCCTTGCGACCAACTGGTTTGTTTGGCGGTGGTGGCACCACTACTTCCGCAAGCAGCGTTTCCCAGTCCCCGAGACCACCTGCTTCATCTACGCTCCCCGACACCAGGGCGAGCTGGATGCGGTTAGGAAGATCGCCGAGGCTGCTGCGTGGTGGGCCACGAAAGGTAAGGCGTACCCCGTCACCATTGACACGTACCCCATGGCTCCTGCTCCGGCCTCAGCTTGAGTTGGATGCTCCTAGGTGAGTCCCGTTCCGATATGACAATGTTTCCCAAACGCCCACATCAGTGGTTGAGCTTGGTATGCATTGGGATTGATCCTGTTCCCCAAAGATCATCACACGGTGAGGTGACATGAAGTGTAAGGAATGGTCACAAAAAAGGCTAAACTAGCCAAGAAAAAAAAAAAAAAAGAAAAAGCGCAAAAGGTTTTGTTTCTTTGGCTTTGATAGAAAATTAATAAAAGATCGGTTTACCCCGAAATACTTCCGTTTCAAAAATTCCGTGACTACTATATGATCCCGTGCCTTATAATGATGTATAGCGTTGAGCTAGCTAAAGGTATGTCAGTTGGTACGTTTTATAGCGTAAAGTACCGACGATAACTTTTTTTTTTTTTTCCCTAATGCAGTACTGGAAATGCCGATCCAGAACTCCAAACAAAAAAAAAAAAAAAAAAAAAAAAAAAAAAAAAAAAAAAAACTTAGTTGTTGTTATCGCTTTGCACGCCCTCTTTGTCTCTTTGGCTCCGGCTCTGAGTGCAAGTGATGCTCATTAGATGCTTCTCTAAAACAAAGCGAGTGCCACCTTGCATCCACGTCTCCGGGGGGCCAACTCGACGGTCCAAGTCATGGGCGGATGCTTAGCTAACAGTTCTGGCGATGCGGATCTGATAACGTGCTTGACGTGCAACCCATGCCGCACTAACTACGACGCCAGGACTGGGGCTTTGGCTTGTGATGCGCATCCGTGCTGAAAGTTGCCACTCGAGCTTTGGGACCCTGGGCCTTTGGGTTAGCCATTTCTTTTCCCCGCATCGACGGATGTAATCCGCCGGCAGCCAATCATGGACCAAGCCACGGCGTACGCGAATCGGAGAGCTCGGATTAACTGGCAAAAATTGAGGTCGAGGTGAGCGATTGGCGAGCTGGGGCTGGGCTGGCTGGGCCGGCTGGGCTGGGCCGACTTTCTTTCCCCAGGGTTCGATGTCCGTCGCAGCGCAGTGGAAAGTTACTCGTAGTCGTAGTACAGACCAGACCGTCAGTCCAGCGGAGGAGCCCAGAGTTGCAGACGTAACTAGACGCTTGACGGTTGGCGCTGTCGTACGACATCATTTGTGTCCGAGGTTGCCCTGCGGTCGAGTAGAGGAGGCCAACCTGGACGCTGCATCGTCCTCGATTGCTGGCTTGCTGTTACATCGAACGCATCCCGGCGACTGCTGAATCACCCCATCAGCTCTCCTCGCCGACCATCTTCGGTCCATCTCGTACGATTCCGCCAAACCTCTGTCGCCCTGTCATGTCTCAGCACGCAGCCCGACTGTAATCGACTGCGACCGACGAGTCCTCTGCATTGACACGGCCCAGTTCATCCAAAAGAGGGGACGCCTCTCATGTATTCATACCCTTCTCGACTTCGTTAGCACGACGGATATCCCCATTTGACATTCATCACGAACCTCGAGACCACGAGTCCTCCCTTCCCATCCGCCACGCGAGGCCGCACCGCCGCCGAACGACAACCGCCACCATGGTTCTCACGCACACGACCAACCACAGCTACTCGCACCCCTTCCCGACCGTCACCCTCGCCTTCTTCCTCCGCTACTACTCGCCCCAGCTCAACCCCTTCTCCGCCCACGTGCTCTCCACCGACACCATCGCCTCCCATGTCGACCCGGACACCGGCCGCCTGCACACGACACGCCTCCACCTGAAGCGGTCGAGGATGCCCGCGGCCGTCGTAAAGCTGCTGCCGACGTCCATCACCGGCGGCGGCGGCGACAAGTCGAGCTTCGTGCTCGAGGAGAGCGTCGTCGACATCAACGAGGGCTGGATGACGACACAGAGCCGCAACCTCAACTTCACCGGTGTCCTCAGCGTCACCGAGCAGCAGCACTACTCGGTGACGCCGCCGGCCCAGCCAGGAGTTGAAGTGTCGCCGCTCTCGCCTAGTCTACCCCGATCCATGCCAACCAATACCTACGTCACCACGACTTTTTCCTACCGCTCAAGCCTCGGTAGTCGGAAGGAGAAGGCGGCCGCCGAGTCCGAGGACGCTCCTCCACGGAGGTTCGGCAGCTGGGTTACAGGCTGGGGTGCCAAGCGCATCCAGGGAAGCATCGAGTCCATCGCCTCCAACAAGACCGAAGACCAGCTTTCCAAGTCGCGAGACGGCATGCGCTTGGTTCTAGAGCGCCTACGCACCAACGGCGTCGTTGCGACCCTGAGGGAGCTGCGGAGAAGAGAAGGAAAGGCCATGTTTGATGCCTGAGTGTCTTCTAAGCACCATGGAAAGGAAAGTGTCCAAAGCAGTTTTGCATCGGCGGGCAATGCCGTCTTCCGTTCTCATCTTTTGTTTGCCTACATTTATTCTTCAGCGAATTCGGCATGCTGTGCAAGGACCTGGGAAGGATAAGGAGAAGCATGCCGCCAAGGACACATCGGCGCGGTACGAGAAGTACGCAGGCCTGGGGGGGAATGGCCTCTACTGCAGTGCGGGACCATCCGCTGTATCATCATCTTTATTTCAAAGTCATTCACGAATCAGCCGGGCGTTGGGGATTGGAAAGCCAGTTTTGGTTCAGGACAGCATGGCCTCGAAGGGCCATGGAATAAAATTGACGTCGTGGAGGAGGGGAAGGGGAGGATTTCCGGCGAGGGGGATGCCGGCTGGCGGCGACTATCCGCAAAGTCTCCTCTCATGTACACATATGACGTTTTGACAATCATGTACCGCGGATAGCAAAAGGGCCTACTGGACATGGAATGAAATAGTGTAATCATATCCCGATATGAGTTTTGTTGTCATGACGAAATCGTTGTGAGCCTCCATAACACCTCGGATTCCTGTCGTGGCACTTGACCAAGCAGCAACACACCACGGTATCACTCCGGCTGCACGCCCCACGATCTCCCGTGAATATAACTCGATCCTGTGAGTAAGCATGGATCGACAGCATATACCTGTTTGAGATCACAGACCGGTTCCATTCTGCCCGAGACCACCCGTACAGCTAGAAACGTGACCAGCTGCTATTCGTGCCTAATTGTATTCAGTGCATAGGCATCCATATTGAAACTGCTCTGTCTAGGCACCACTATTTCATTCGTCGACTTTAATTACATGCACGTAACGATACTATCTCAAGGCTCACTCATGGATGGTTTTGAGTTTCACTCAATGTTCTCACTTTTCGTGTCCTACTCGCTGATTGATTCGTTTATGAGACCATCGAGTCGCATCTCAATAGGGCAGTCATACAATATTGACCTAGACCTTCACAAGCAACTCGGGCCTTGTAATTAAATCCTCAGTCGTCTGAAAAGGGGGACCGGGGAGCTGAAGAGGTGGAACGGAACAATGGCCAGACCACAAAGGCACTGGAGAAAGACCCGGCAACGTCATTTGTTTTAGGACAAACTTGGCGCTAAAGTACGTGGACGCAGGTGGCTGTCCCACCCAATTTGGCGGGGATTAACACCAAAACACCAAATTTCACCCCTCGGACACCAAAATTCGCCACGTGAATACCGCGCCGCCTTTCACCTCTAATGCTGACCGAAAAAGACATCGGATCCCCGCGGACCAAGTTTCAAATCGCAAAGGACGTGTAGACACCGTCTTTCTTCGCTATGCTGTCACCGATAGAAGCTAAATATCACGATGATGCTCTGGATGTAAGTGCAAGCTCCGCGGTTTATTCCCTCACCCAACTCACCACTTGCAGTTGGCAAGCGAGTCGACTTACAGCACGGGGCCCGAGTCGCCTCAAGCCGACGATCAATATGAAGCAGCAGGTGATGTAGATGAAGAAACCACGGAACACGGGCGTACCAACGCTACCTTCGCCTTCGTGGACCCCGACGAGAAGAATAAATGGAAGTAAGTTCATGCCTCTCTTTCTACAACCCCCCAGACACCGTCCCAACACGATTAATGAAGCCTGGACTGATAGATGTACCTAACTTGGTAGACGCGGCAGCCATAAGACCGGGAACTTCATATGTCCCGAGTGCGGCAAGGGCCTCTCCCGCGTCGACGCTCTGAGCCGGCACCGGCGGACGCGCCACCGCGTAGGGATGCAGTATTTCTGCCGGCAATCCTCGTGCCAGAGGGCGCTGTGGGGGTTCGGGCGTTTCGACAACTACAGGCGGCACATGGAGACCGCGCATAACATAATGATCGGCCCCAACGACATGCAGGAGCGCCACGTCGCCCAGCGTGATCTCAGCAAGGTCCCCCGGCCGCCGCGGAAGCGGAAAGGGGTCCCGCGATTCCCCCCTGAGCCGGACCATTTGTATGCTCAGAGTGCCGAGCTGTCACGAAGTCATGAAGATTACCTGCCCCCCGCTCCGCCGACGGTGGCTCCTACACCCGCTGCCGTCCTTAGCACGCCAGGGCCGGTCGATGCCATCTTCGACACGCTGAGCCGCGAGGAATTGGTGTGGAGACTACGGGCCAAGATCAAGGAGTGCGACGGGCTGCAGGAGCAGACGCGTATTCTCAGGATGGAGCGGGACGAGTACATCGAAGCATTGAAGATATCCGAGGAACTGAGAGGGGCGCGATCCATGTAATGATAAACTTATGCGACCACGAAGCGCTGAGAGCGCATGCTGCCATATGTGCGACTGGCTAAATTATGTATTAAAAGCGACAAAGGAAGCTGGCTTTCGCTTTGTCTTCAGCATTACCTCCTGATGGAACTTCAATCTCGGCATCTATTTATACAACAGTAACACGGACACCTTTGCTGTCATCGTGCGACAGCGGCACGAACATGTCGTGATCATACTTGACATCGATCTCCGTGGTCTCGAATAGGCGCATTTGCGGCAGGACCCGCAGCGTCAATGCCGTCAGTGAGAGGTAGAGTTCGCAGAACGCAAGGCTGTGTATACGTTAGCACATGAATAAGCGGATCGGCCAGGTATCGTTGGTTATGACTTACTTCATGCCGAGACACGCACGGCTTCCCTTCGAGAACGACAGCATGCATCTCTCCAGCTCCTTCTTCCGCTGCATCTGCTCGTCCAACCACCGTTCAGGGATAAAGGAGTGCGAGTCCGGCCAGACACTCTCGTCGTGGTGGCTGATGCTGGACGACATGCCGATGGCGTAGCCCCGAGGGATCACGTACTCGACGTCGACGGGCGCCTTGCTGCCCACCGGTGTCCACTGACCGCGGTAGAGCAGGTCCTCCTCGGTGGGGACACGTGAGGTACGTGCCGAGACTCCGTAGGAGAGGCGCAGGCCCTCCTGGATAACGGCGCCGAGGTACGGCAGCTTCTCGAGCGTGGTCCAGGTGGGCAGCTTCAACGGGTCGTCAACCACGGAGCGCAGCTCGGCCGTCAGCTTCTCCAGCAGCTTAGGCTGTGTCAGGAGGTGGTACGTGATGACGGAGAGGGTCCAGCTGGTGGTCTCGGTGCCGGCTCCGAGGACGGCCGATGCCTCGTCAGTGAGGCGGGCAAGCGACTTTTCATGGGCCGGCATGTCGGACTCGAGAAGCGAGCCAAAGACCGTGGGCCGCTCGCGGATGATGCCGGCATTTTGGTCGGCTTTGCTACTCTTCACCTGGTTCGGAATGTCCGTCTGCAAAGTCTTGATCAGGAGGGCCATGTCTTCGGACATGAAACGCGTCAACCTGAGCAGCCTTGTTAGCCTGGCCGACCTATCCGTTTTCACCGCCAACTGCACAAAGAGGCACCACCATCCGCACAAAGGGCAGAATATACAAAGGGAACTTACCAAGGGGCAGCCATGGATGCGTGCTTCAGGAACGGGAAATACCGGAACACATAGACAGTCTGCAAGAACGCATACAGGGCCGCGCGGTAGTTGGGCTCCCAGCTTTCCTGGGCCAGGAACCCGAAGCTCTCACCAAAGCAGTAGTCCGAGATGGCATCGGAGGTAAAGCACGAGTATGCCATGGTCACGTCGATTGGCTTGCCCTGTCCGCTTTCTTTCAGGAGCTTGTCGCACAGCCGCTGGACCAGCGCGTGGATCTCGGGCTCCAGCTTCGAAATTTGGCCACGGGCAAAGAATTTGGCCAGCGGGCCGCGGCGGAGGCGGTGCAAGTCGTGATCATAAGTCGCAAAACCCGAATGCTCCATGCTGGTGCCTGCGTTAGTAGTCTGCGCTTGGCGTATGCATACATGGTGTCTGTCTTACGCGGAACCGCTGACTTGGTGGCGCGGCTTATCTCGCTTTCTGCCGCCGACAGCGTAGACCTCATCGATGAAGTTGCTGTCGGCACAATGCACCTCATGAGGGTTGATTCTTACTATTGGGCCTATCACCTGTGTCAGCTCTGAAGGGTTCATTGGTGTAGTGAGCCGGCTCGGGAGTGTATACATACCATACTTTTCGTGCATCTTTTGGATCTGCTGCGTGTAGCGCCCAAACTTGACGGTGTCGTACCAGAACTCGGGCAAGTACGTCGCGGCCGCCAGCTTCGGGCCGGGGATGCGGCTCAGCGGGTGCATGGGCGAGACATTCCATGCGGCACGGAGGAGCTGGTACGCCAGCCACGCGCCGACCAGGATGAGAGCGTTCCGGGCGGTCAGCTGCTCTGACACGGACGCCGGCAGGGCATCTGTCAAGGCCATGGTGATAACGGCAGTGGATTGTCGCACAGTCCCAGAGCCTAGAGATTTGGCAAAGTTTCGGTGAGCCGGCTCGGAACTCGCTGAGGTCACTGAGCGAAAATGCTCAGCAGCAGCCCAGACGTAGAAGCGAGGTTTTACGTCACAAGCGAGCGAAGCTACAGGAGCTTGCTGACAGCCAGGGGACGTGAAATCAGATATGAACTAAGTCAACGAGGCAATGCCGGAAGCCATGATAGAATGCAGCCTCGGAGAAATACACAGGGAATAACGAGATGCTGACTTTTCGCGGCTCGTTAATAGGACCGGAAATAGACAAGTTCAGCGGCTGTCTCCGTCAACCTTGCCCGAACGGTATCAAGGTTGAACCCAGGACATTTGATAGGCAGCGACCGTTTCCTGTCAAGAGAATGGCGTCTGCAGCCAAGCAACAAGGGCAAGTGGTGCCGTTTCTGCAGCGGAAGCAAGGCCGCATCGGGCGGAGCGACACTCCTCTTACACAGTCGCGGGAACGTCTCCGCATGGGTTTGGACAAGGATATATGGTAAAAGCCGTTGAGGCGGCTCCGCTGCCTTGGCTGCGAAGTCGCGTGGGAACTAGGATTTCTGGTTTCGAGTAAAGCAGCTCAAGGCAATCAATTCCGTAATTATGGCTTCGGCCCCTGGTCTAGGTCCTTGAAAGTGGAGGGACGGGGTCCATCTGACAGCTGGGCCGGAGTGGAGTATAAATATACGCGCCTGAGCCAATCTGCAGCCTCAAACCAAGCTTCAACGCTAGCGGTGATGAAGGGGCCACGCTTGGGAGGCGGTCTGATTGGCGGCCGACGTCAAGCTGTGGCAATCAACAAGCTTGTTTGATCAATGTCGTGGTGGAGCGAGGCGGAGGCCGTTGCCAGCAGCGTGGCAATTCCATGAGTCTTCTTTTGCTTCTTGGGGAGATCGTCATGAAGATCTCCAACGTCTGTGATTTCGGTTGTCAGCCGGCTGGGGCCGGTGAGCTCCAGGGGTTGGACCACTGGTTATTCATTTGATTCCCTGTATACTTTCCCCCATTCCGCGTCACAGAGTGGACTGGGTGATATGGACACAATCCATACAAGGTGACTGAAACCAGTCCTCAAGACAACCAAACGGCGTCAGTGAATGGTTCGGAGCACATCATACTTCAGTCGCTACGACTCAAGACTATACCCCATGGCTTCATGTCGGGCGACGTTGACAATCGCCACCAGATCTTCGAGCACAAATGGCTAGAATTGGCTGCATGCTAGTGGCCAAGTGCCCACCACTACTAACGCGGCTCTTGGACAAGAAACGCCGACATCAGGTGCAAGCTAGGGCAAGGGGTTTCCCGCACGCCTGCTGTATAAGAAAATAGACCTCTCTCCGCTTCGCTAGTCGCTTAGCGACACCCGCGATCCGGATCCAGTAGAAACCCTGCCTTTGTATTTGTTCAAATTTTCTTGGGAAAGGGAACCTCGTCTGCACAGCTGCCAGCGACGTGGTTTAAATCCCAGATCCCGGGTCCTTAGTAACCTACTCTCGAGGCCCGTCCAACTCTTCCTATGTATACGACAGCGAGATGATAATGGCCCGAGGACGGACCAGCCCATACTGAATTCACTTTTCAATCTTCTGGAGCTTCGGATCTGCTGCCTACCCTCGCACATCACCGACTGCCCTGTTCCCTGTTCAACTATATGAACAGGTACTGTTCAGCAACAACCGTCAACGACCGCACCATTATATGGGCATGAATTTGGAGTTGGACGTCCACGGTGCGCTTTACGGAATTTTGTGATCGGACGCTGACGAGACCATGAACGACATCATTGACCCCAGCGCACGGCAGGTCCAGCCGGAAGGGCTTTCGCTGGCCATCGTCGTAGTGTCGCTATTGTGTCTGTTTTTCTCAATTTTGGCGGTTGCTGGGAGGACATACGTGCGTTTGGACGATGGGCTGTTTGGGCTCGACGATGGACTCGTAGTAATCGGAACGGTAAGTTTACCAGTCCTTATGGCGTGTTTACAATCACAAGAATCCTTTAGCTAATGTTCTGGGACCGGTAGCTCGCATACGCTGCGGATGTCGGCATTGCCGTGTACGCCGCCCACGTGGGCGTCGGCACTGTGAACGCCAAGCTCAACGCCTGGATGATGGAAGAAGCACCCAAGTTCTTCACCGTGTGGATCCTTGTCTATGTCATCAGCCTCGCCACACTGAAGTCGTCGATTTGTGTCACATTGCTGAGGATAGGCAGCGCCAAGGATTCCCTCCGCATTGCTGTTCGGGTGCTGCTCGCTATCACCTGGGCCTCGTTCACAGTCACATTTGTGGGCGTTCTACTCTATTGCCGGCCGATCGAGGCCAACTGGGATGTGAGCCTGATTCTCGAGGGCAAGGGCAGCTGTGCGGACACGAAGGTCATGATTGGACTTAGTCACACGGCAACGGCGAGCACGCTTCTCACCGACCTAGGGTGTGTGGTATTGCCCGGCATGATATTGTGGAATATCCAGATGGAGAGGCGGGCAAAGCTTAGTGTCTTTGCGCTGTTAAGTTTTGCTAGCCTGTGAGTTACTCTGAGGCGAAGAATAGGCAAGAGAGAAGATGTACGGAACTGACTGATACCTAGGGCGTCTATCATGACGATTTGCCGCGCACCGTTTATCTCGCATTACGCAACACCCCAAGAAGACCTGATGTGTAAGTCTCCAATCGTCTTTACCCTGGGCATTCCTTCGTCAGCCGTCAGTCCTCTCTATCTCCGAAGTCCTCGTTTTGCTAACAAGCACTCGTGTCAACAGACTGGGTAGGGCATATCGTCCTCTTCTCAACTATTGAAACAGCGATTGCCTGCATTGCCTCATCGGTCCCAATGATCCGACTATTCTTCGTGCGCACCAGAGCGCCGGGCCTGTCGGGAGGCAAATCGCCGGAGCCGTTCAACGCCTCGAGTTCCATCATTACATTCGGCAGCATGCCCCTGGACCGAGTCGGCAAGTCCAAGGGGATGTTCCGGAATCCGACGGACCAGGGCCGCAGCTACGCGTCGGTCCACGCCAAGGGCGACTGGGAGAGGCTGCAGGACGCCGCCAGCGACAAGGACCTGTTGGAGGATCACGGCAGCTCTAAGCAGGCGAAGGGGATCCGGGCCGACTACACGTATTCCGTGGAGCTGAGTCACAGTCCGAAGCATGCGACAGGTTTCCTCGACGGAAATGGAAAATAGAAGGTCTTTCTCACGCGAGGTACACGCTCACTTACGACACATATATACCCCTGATATTCATGGTTGCTAGTCCCGTATCATAAAGCGAACACTGAGACATAAAGCAAGACAGTTGATAATCGGTTGTCCGTATTGAGATTGATCCGAATCTGAGTCGAGTGGGGCCACGACCTAGTAGGCGAAAACATGCGGAAACTTAACATAACAGCCCTTGCCCCGTTGCTAAAGAGATCACCTGCCTACAGTATAAAGTCACGGGAAAGAGCTCCTGTGATGCATTAGTATGGATCTAGGGTCACCTTCGGACAAAGCCCACTCGTGCGATATACTCTGTTGAATGATCGTCCATTCGTTAGGTGTTGCTAATCTGGTCATGCCAATATCCATGCTGCAGAACCATCGTAATGGAAAATACTGAAGTTGGTCGTGGAAGGAACATAGCATCTCGGAATTATAATAGTACATGAATTTTGGAAAGTACTGTATAACAATCACGTGCTCGCATCATCCAGGAAATATCGAATCTAAGAATAATGCAAGACACCTCCCTCCGACTGCAATGTTGAACGATTCCAAGGATAGAATTAGCATTCCACCACCCATCAACAACATTCCTTAGAGATTGTTGCTATGATGTCGTTGAGTGAAACATAACCACTATGAACAAAGATCTTCTTGTCACATCTACAGTCCACCATCTTCTTCCTTCCTTGCTCAACGTGGGTTCTGGAAGCTATTCTACCATCGCCCTCAGGAGGGCCAACATCGGTTACCATCAAGTGGGAACTACTAGAGATACCGGCAACCCACAGGCGTGGCTGTCTCCATCATGGACGACGACCAAATCGCGTGCTTTTCGCGGGTGGCGAAGGTTGCCAATACCAAAGACCTGACATATGATACTACGCCTATGCCAGCAAAACGGTTGAATCCTATTCTGAATACCATAGGAGGCCCGGTCAGGGGCCTGAGCTACCTCCAATTCGAGAGAACACGAGGTGCGATTGCGCTTAGTCTCCAATATGCAGTCAGCTATCTGCGGAACCAACTGGATGACCCGACTATGGTCTCGTCCCCGTGCCCTGATAACATCAACTGGTTCTTTTACCCTGACCTCGACAACTTCATAGAGGGAACACAGTGGCTTGATCCCGTCATGGAGGAAACAGGTGATGGGGAGAAGCGATTCTTTACACACCCCGCTTTTGTGAGCTTCAGGACTCGGCCAATATCGATCTGGGTCATCCGCATGGGCCCCAATGAGACCGACGAGGAAGACATCCGTGCTGACCGTGATGCTCACTGGGCAGTCCTCATATCCTATAACGAGGATCTCAAGGAGCCGGTATTCGTTCCGCGCGGACGCTATTGTCGGATTGACGCCACTCTGGACCCTCACAGGGACCGCTACTACGACAGGAAGGTCTTTTGTGTCCAGTTCTTTGATCCTCTCGACGGGCCCGCTGAGGACCGTTCGGCGCGGTACAACAAGGTGGCCAACTTCTTTAACCAGCTATGCATCCGTGCTGGCACCATACTTCCAGAGGAGAGGGGCACATGGCGGTTCTCACACCACCCCACCGTCACCGAGGAATGGGAGACGGGCTACTGCTGCTACGCCATCATCCAGCAGTACATGCGCCGGGTGCAGCTGCTGCGCACCTACGGCGACTACGGCAAGGGGCAGGCGGACAGCGACTTCTGGAGGCGGATCATGTGGGCCAACTACGACGGCATGCCGCACGTGGATGCCTGCCGCGAGTCCATGATGGCCGGCTGTGCCTGTCGCGCCATAGCCATGTCGGGATTCAAGGCCAGGCTCGCGGTGGAGCTGCCCGGGAGGACGACGACGCATCGCCCCGAGCTGCTGGACCCTCTGCACGGCCCCGGGGTTGATATCGGTCGTCCCCAGGATCCGGAAGAGGAGACGTTGGCAGAGATGATTCAGATTTACCCCAAAGACTACTGAAGGGTGGGGCTTCGATTCCGTAGGGTGTCGTCGACGGGCCGCGACAGTTGCTTGAGACGCATCACGGCTGCGCGCCTACTTAGCAGTTTCATATCCCGTCATTTTTGGTTTAAGGACAGCGGCAAGGCACCAAGAATGGGTACTTTTTGGGCTCCAATACAAGATTCTCGATTTAGTTGATATATTTTCATTGCGTGTCACAACGTATGGAGTCGCCGCGTCGATTTTGTCTGTGCATGCAGCCCGAGGATGGCAGTGGCTTGGAGAGCCTGACCCAGTTACGACAACGAGGAATGGAGATCGCGCACGGAAGCCTAGAGAAACATCGAACTCCTGCTAACACCGACGATCGACCTAAGCTACGTACAAAGTGGCAGTCCAACCGCGAATGCCGGACACGAGGGGTCTAATCAGATCAAACTTGCGTCTAAGCTGCAGTAGTGCTAGGGGACGGGTGTCGCCGACGGTAATCGTAGCGTGCGGCACACACGGGGACCATCTTGGAGTGCCCAATCAACAGTTTCTTTCGCATCCTGTGCGGCTGAGAGCCGTTTGCAACAAAAGGGAGGCAACCGATTTGTTTGTCACCAAAGCTTGTTTGGGCTGCCAAGGCCTTTAGGCCAAAGGGAGGTCGCAATTGGAATTGAGGCTGGAATTCCAGAGACGGTTCCTGCATGGCGAACGTCGCAGTGCCAAGGGTTCGGGGGCCGTTTGCCTCAGCTGTCAACCCGAGTTCAGACCCAAATGCGACTCTAGACTGACCCGACGCGTGGGTGGTGATCGTGCTAGTAGTATCTGTGGTCGCCACGGCGAGTATATCATAATTCTTTGTAGACTTGGCTAAAGCTTCGTAGATTACAGCTCGTATCAAACTCTATCTCCGCTGCAGCTTGCCGCTGCCAAACTCTGTCCGACGCAGCACAAGACCACAGCCCGTGGATACGTGTAGCAAGATTGCGCAGGCCTCGCTTGATGCGATATAGAACTCAAAACCATATGGCAACACTGGAGTCCAGGGGTTTACCTAGTATCATTGCGCATACCCCGCAGACATGCGCCAATGCGCCGCCCGCCATGCGAAAACCCTGCGACGTTGGTGAGTAGGTAGCAGGTCTTATTGTCTGTTGTGGCCCTTTGGCATGGAATCTACAGATATGAAGGTATGGCGGTCATCCCCCCCTCCTTCATACGTATCGCCGGGCTGCCAAGTACGGACAAAGAACCGATTGTCTGGACTGGAGAAGAAAGAAAAGCTTGTCCACGTCTACCGTGGACGAACGACTACAGGGAACCCCTTACCTGTCTGTGGCGTCATGAGCTGGACATGAGCCTATCAGTCTGCGCCAGCACGAGAGACAACTGCCCAGATAGGTAGGTCGGGTGCGCAATCCGCGGTCTAGTCGTGAGGCTAGGCTCGGGCGAGCTCAAGTGCCCGCATGTCCCAATCTCGGTCCTCGCTGCACTCCTTGCACTCCGTCATTAATGCTATTCGCCAAATCTCAACGTCGTCACCCGATGTAATGCTGCGAGGTAATGCTGCCAGGTAATGCTGCCAGGTAATGGTACCCGGTTGCTGGCCCTGTCTGCCCCAGATCGAACCCCTGCCGCCTTCTGCCGTTGAGGCTTATCAATTGGCTCGCCGCGCAGCTGTGAGGTCGCAGTCCGCGTCATATAACATGGCCTCCCGCCGGCGGTCTGCCGGTTCCCACGGCACCAGCTTTCTTGATTCGATCTGAGAGTTGAGAGCTACCCGTGAGCTTCAGGTTGCCCGTGAAAGGAGTCTCTGTAGCATTGCACTGTAACAACACAGCTGAGCAGTGAAGACGACAGCCAAGATGCACTGGTCCACGCTCGCCTCGGGTCTGCTGTCAGTCGCAGCTCTGGTGGAGGGTCGGAGGAGCTTGCAGCACGTGGGGAGGAAGGCCTCGATACCGACTCCGGCCGGCGATAACTACGTGTCGCAATACCTGGCAAGCAGGCAAACGGTAGAGCACAAGTTCCTGAACGACAATACCACCAGTAAGCCGACATCTACGTTTCTTGAAGGCTCATGACTGACCCATGGCCCAGAATATGCCGTCAATGGCACAGGCATCCCTGACGTCGACTTTGACGTTGGCGAGTCGTATGCTGGGCTTCTCTCCATCACTGACGACCCGGACGCGGCCGAGAAGCTCTACTTCTGGTTCTTCCCCTCGGAGAATGAGAAGGCTGACAAGGAGATCCTGCTTTGGCTCAACGGCGGTGTAAGTTGATCCGTCGGTTGTGGTGCAACTAGTACTGACGACTATGCAGCCAGGCTGTTCCTCACTGGAGGGTCTGATTCAGGAGAATGGACCGTTCCTGTGGCAGTATGGTACATTCAAGCCGGTGCCCAACCCGTGGAGTTGGCACCGCCTCACCAACATTGTCTACATCGAACAGCCTATCGGCACTGGCTTCTCGCAGGGCAACGTCACAGCGACCAACGAAGAAGATGTTGCCAAGCAGTTCATGGGCTTCTGGAAGAATTTCATCGATCTGTTCTCCATGCAGGGCTACAAGGTCTACATCGCTGGCGAGTCCTACGCAGGCATGTACTGCCCGTACATTGGCTCTGCCATGCTTGACGCCGAGGACACAACCTACTTCAACGTGTCGGGTCTGATGATCTATGACCCCGTGCTGATGGATGGCAATGTCCAGACCAGCTACGTCACTGTCCCCTTCGTGGATTACCACACCAACCTGCTGCCATTCAACGATTCGTTCAGCGCCCAGATTCACGAGAAGCACCAATCCTGTGGCTTCGAGGACTTCACCGCAACGTATCTGCAGTATCCTCCTCCAGGACCCCAGCCTCCTTCCAACGTCTCCGATGAGTGTGCAAACCTCTGGTACGATGTCTACGGCGCGGCCTTCTCGGTGAACCCCTGCTTCGACGTCTACCAGGTCGCAACCACCTGTCCCCTGCTGTGGGACATTCTCGGATTCCCCGGCTCTCTGTTCTACGTCCCCGAGGGAGCCGACATCTACTTCAACCGCACCGACGTCCAGCAGGCCATCAATGCGCCAGTGGGTACTTGGGAGGAGTGTGCCTCCAATAATGTCTTTGTCGACGGCCAGGACACCTCGGACCCCAGCGGCTACAAGGTGCTGCCCAATGTCATCGACAAGACCCAGAACGTCATCATCGGCCACGGCATCCTCGACATGATCCTGCTGGCCAACGGCACCCTGCTCTCCATCCAGAACATGACCTTTGGCGGCAAGCTAGGCTTCGAGAAGACGCCCATCGAGCCCTTCTACGTGCCCTACCATGCCCTCAGCACCGCCGACACCATTGGCGAGGAGTCGGACCCGCAGCGCCTGGCTACGATGGCGGCGGCTGGCGTTATGGGTGTCGCGCACACCGAGCGCGGTCTGACCTATGTCTCGGTAGACATCAGTGGACACATGGTGCCGCAATACGCGCCCAGCGCCGCTTTCCGGCAGCTCGAGTTCCTGCTGGGGCGCGTCAGCAGCCTGAGCGACACGACCCCTTTCGAGACGGAACCCGAGGCCCCCCAGTCCACGGAGCCTCTGGGTAACGGCACGGGCCCGGCGACGTTCTATTGATCACGGCGTGGTATGGATGACACAAGGAGCCTGACTACGAGGTGCAATGGTGCTGGTATGACCATGGTGACCTCATTAGGGCATCGCTGATCGTAGTTGCGTCCGTCAGACTTATCTACCAGCTGCGAGACGATGGGAGAATGATCTTGCGCGCGCTCTCTTCTGGTATGAGGACACGGTGACGACGACCATTAAACATACAAGATTAGCATATAGACATACCAATTGGTTTAGATGACTACAATACAATGTAATGTATAAAAAACAACAGCAACCGGTAAAATCACTTGGTCGTGGGTACAGCAGATTGATAGTCTACCAGGCCCCGTGGTCTAAAGGACGGCTCCATGGTGTTGGAATGACTGCCTTTTCATAATATTTCCGTGGCGAAAGCCTACTTGGCTCACTGCCGTCGCTATGCATTTCTATCATCTAGTTTGCCTTAAACAGCATCGTCTATATAGTACAGTGATATGATGAGTACAAGATGGTACAGTTACGCGCTATTTCGTCACCGGTATCTCGGCCACAGGTGTGTGATCGAATAGCGTTTCGGGCCTTAGTTGTGGGAGTCCGTCTCGAACCGTACCCATTTCTCGAATTCTACGAGACGTTGAACGGCACATTCCTATCACGTTGCCCTCTCTATTTTCTACCCCTTTTGCCGTTTTTGCCACCAGACTCTGCCTCGGCCGCCTTGGCCTCCTCCTCGGCCACCAGGGCCCTGATGTCGCGGGCGACCAGCCAGTCCTTGGCGCTGGCCATGAGGCGGTCGAGCATCTCGCCGCCCTCGAGCACGTTGGGCAGGTTGTGGACGTCGACGCCGCTACGGTGGTCGGTGCAGCGGTCCTGCTGGTAGTTGTAGGTGCGGATCTTGTCACCGCGCGTGATGCGCTCGCGGCTGAGCACCGTGTTGCGCAGCGAGGCGGCGGCCTCCTCGCGGGCCTCGCGGCGCTGCTCGGCGACGCGCGACCGCAGCAGCTTCCAGGCGTCCTCGCGGTTGCGGTGCTGCGACCGCGAGTCCTGGATCGAGACCACGGTGCCCGTCGGCACGTGCGTCAGGCGGATGGCGCTCTCGGTCTTGTTGACGTGCTGGCCGCCGGCGCCGCCGGCGCGCATCTTCTCGGACCGCACCTCCTTGGGGTCGATGTAGAAGTCGCTGCTCGGGTCGTTGAAGTCGTTCTCCATCTCGGTGCTCAGCGTCTCGGGGAAGCTGGGCAGCACCCACACGGCCACGGCGCTCGTGTGCGTGCGGCCCTTGGCCTCGGTGCTGGGCACGCGCTGCACGCGGTGCATGCCCGCCTCGCCGCGGAACATGTC
Organism: Neoarthrinium moseri; assembly: GCF_022829205.1. NCBI lineage: Eukaryota > Fungi > Ascomycota > Sordariomycetes > Amphisphaeriales > Apiosporaceae > Neoarthrinium > Neoarthrinium moseri. The sequence goes on along the minus strand of NW_026055120.1, from coordinate 821,362 downwards.
GTACGCGCCCGTGTCCATGATCTCCAGCACCGCTTCCGCGATGGGGACCTCGTTGCCGGCGCCGCCTTGCGCCTCAGGCCCGTCCAGCGTCTCGTACTTGACAACGTTCACCCGCAGGCCGACCCGGGCGCAATAGGCTCGGTACATTTTGAACACGGCATCCGCGAAGTAGCGCCCCTCCTGGCCACCGGGACCTGGGCGGATCTCGACCAGGCAGGGCAGCTCGGCGAAGGGGTCGCGTGGGGTGAGCGATGCGCTCAGGGCTGTCGAGAGGGTCTCGACTTGTGCGTGTGTCGAGGCGAGCTCGTCGTGAGCGAGGGCGCGCAGCTCCGGGTCGGCTTCCGAGTCCGGGGACGAGAGCATCGAAACCAGCTCGGCGATGGACGACTGCGCCGCCTCCCACTCGGCCAGGGCGGTCGCCACGCGGCTGAGCTCGCCGAGCCGCTTGGCTGCTTTGGGATCGAAAGAGTCGGCCAGGGCAGCCTGGAGCTCTGCATGCTCGGCCGCCATGCCGCGGGCGCGTTGGAGCAGCGCGGGTGGGAGGTTGGACGCCGCGGCGGCACCGTTGCTACTGTCGGTGCCGGCATACCGGGCCAGCTGGAGCTGCTGCAACGGGCGCTGCAGCGGACGACGGAGCGGCTTCGTTGCGTGTGCTGGACGTGCCGGGCGTATCGGTGAACGGGTCAGCGCCAGTGTGCAGCGCCGGCACACCCATTGCGTGGTGAACATGGCCGTGGGAGCATCGGGGTGTTTGATGGGTTTGACATTTTTCTGCGCAAGCCCGTCCGTCTGAAAGTTCGATGCCGTCTTGGGGCCGCCTGGCACTAGACCCGAGACCCGCTGTTCAGCGCCCAGCCGGGGCTAAACACCCCCGAAGCTGGAAGGACATCGGTGGGGCAGATCAAGGCAATCAACTGAAGTTACCTACCTATAGGTAAGTATGTTCGACACAGTACTCGACAACACCTCTGTACGTCTGAAATAATATGTTCCCAGGCACTATCCCAGGCACTATCCCAGGCACTAAGAGCCTCTGGAAGCCAGTGAATTTTTTCTATTAGACATTCGTAGGTAGCAGTGCATTCCTCGTAGGACCTGTTTAGCACAGGGACCCGAATTGTTCGCGCAGACTGGGTTGGCATGTCGTCCTCCCCGTGCGGCGAGAACACTGGCTCCTCATATAGTTGTTCCAGTTTCATTCACCACCATTCTTTCCAGGCTACGGACAAGATAACAGCAATTAGAAGCAAGCTGCGTCGCACCTTGCCATTCTCGGTGTGTCTCAAGGTGTACCTATTCGCTTCCCAGTTGGATTTGGCAGACGAGTGGGGATTCTAGGCATTCGGCTTGATATCTCAGAGCTCGCCAAGATGGACACACCGCCGAATACATCGGGCCTTGCCATACCTTACGACGCAAGTTCCTATTGAGAAGGCGATGACGAGTTCGATGCTGAATCGGATAGTGAGATACTGGCCTCGCATCGTGTCTACGGCAGTCAGACCAGCCAGAACAGCTTCTTCTGCACATGTAGGGACCTTCGACCTGTCGAAATTGGAAATTGCCCAACCCAGCAACGGTAGAGCTGGCCGGGCCGGCTCTTTCAGGCTGTCAGCGGCGGCTCTCGTCCTAACCTGATCATGACAGTAACTCTCAGTCGGTTCGTATCGTCGCGGGGTTGTCCATGGTTCGGAGACGCAACTGTTATCCATGTATATAGGTAATTACTACTGCGTACCGGCCACGGTCTATTAGCTGGTCTCAAGCCCACACGAACCCAACCGCATCGTCTATACAATTGTGTCAGAAGTTTCAGGCACGGAGTGAAGAAGACAGTAGTCAGGCAGCCACAATAGGGTATAATTATGATAACAACTGATATCTCCCTCTCTCTAGTTCTTGGGTGCTCGACCGCCCTTTCATCTTTGCGCCGCCGCTGCGCCCCCGTTGCTTGGCTTCCTGCGAAACGGCTACGTGTTTCTGGCTCCTCCTTGTGCTGTCCCAGCGTCGTTGCGATAATGTCGTAGCTACGGCGACAAGTTGCCTCCTGTGTCGCGTTCGTCCCCAACAGTTATGCAATACTCCTTGCACGCATTTTCTATGCGCAGCCCCCAATCAAATGGACTTGCTTTCTAGGCACCTAAGAATTATGTACAATGATCACCGCATTTCGCAGTCAGTCTTGCCTGCCTTTTGACTTGGTCAGCGAGGCAGAATCTACTGAAACTAGCCACCGTGAAAATGATGAGATGTCGAATTCACCAGCTCAGCAGGACGCCACCGGGCCAATTTACGGTCGCATTTTCTTTGATCTACGCTAGGGGCATACAATCCTGCACCTTGCGCCGTGGATATGGATCCTATCTCTGGAGCCGGAATGCAATCCACCATCCATATTCTTCAGCATTTTTTTGGTCCTGGCTACGAGAGTCCCCTTTGTCAAGGACCTGTCTAGTCAACCCATTCGGATGAACGCTACCTGGGCACCTGCAATCTTCCACTCAGCCTCGTTGACCCTACATCGCATTGTATTCGCCCTCGTGCATTCTATCAAGTCTAGACTCCCCCCCACATGTCGGTCAAGACACATTAGCTGGGTTCCTGTCATGATCCCATTCGAGTCCGTCGATCCATTGCAGAGCAGAAACTCAAGAAGTTCTGGTCTTGAGTTGCGCCAGTTTCGGTCGAGATCGATAGTCCCAAACACGATACTATCATCTGTAGTCGCACTTACAAGATATTTTGATTTTACCAGATGAGTATACCGGTTTGATGCTTCGAGAACCTCTTTAGTTCGCAGTAGCGCAACAGTCCCCTGAAAATCGAGCATGGGCCAACGAGAAAAGTGGAATATCGCAGCAGGCAGGCCCCATACGAATTCTCCCTCTGAAGTTCGTCGGCGGCCGTTCCAGCAACAGTTTGTACGGCTGTCATATTGATGCATCCACAGAGGGTCGGATCTGGCCACCTTGCATAGTAACCCAGGGTGTTTTGGTGGCCATAACATTTGAGCTGTACGCTGGGTTTTCTCGACTTTCAGGTTTTCTGGTGACCAATGTATAGCCTGTTTCCAACCAAGTCAGGACCAGCTTGGCCATTCTGACCGACGTGTAAGAGGTTGATGGTATTCGGTGTCCCAACAAAACATCTGGTCAAAGCTTGACGTCGGTAGGCCGTAATAGAATAGGTTGGGAATGTCGTCCATTTTTGCACCGAAGCACTGAATGATTCCTTGAAAGGCATTCAACAAATCCGTCTCAAAAGTGAGATCTCGAGTGGTATACTCCATGACTGCCTGGCAATAGGCTTGAAGTTGGCAACCCGGTAGAGTCAACGTCCTGAGGAGAGAAGTCTTGTTCTGAATGAAATCTCTGGTAGGGACTTTTGGATCCTTGAATACTCTTTGAAGTTGATTTTGACAGTTGAAGTACAATCCAGTGCAAGAGAAGATGACTTGCCTGCAGGATAGTACATCCTCCTGATATGTCCAACCCCTTGTGCGCCATACGGACGTTTTATATATATCATCCATCGTTCGAATATCACCTATTGACGAATCGTGAAACTCCAGCCCAGCATCGGCGTTTTTTCCGGAAGCTGCAATCAAAGTAAAAGTAGCCTTTTGGTATATCTGACGCATGCGCAGAATCTGGATGGCCTTGTCTCGACTATCATCCTGTTTGATGCAGAGGGAATCAATCCAGATATATCGCTGTTTCAAAATTCTGCAGACTGCGATAGCTTCTATTATTGTTTGGGAGGGTTGAAGGCCGTTAATGTCAAGTGCACCTTCAGTCAGGAGCTGCAAATGGGTATCGTTCGTTAGACGAAGTTGACAGGCATTGCCCCAAACATAACTCAGTGCAACAAAGGTATGCCCTGTGCTATTTTCCACAACACAATTTCGTTCAGTATCGACGAGACGAAAACTGATGTCGTCAAGAGGCCAAGAAAATCCAATGCCTGGAGCACAGAGTCTGTGTTCGATTTGGCTTGTGGTGCAGGCCTCTAAGGCTTGGTTCAGTCCGAAAGAATACTCCTTAAACTTCTGGATACACAGTGCAAGTCTTTCTGCTGCACGAGCAGATGAAAGAGGCTTCTCAAGACTCCACTCAGGAGCATCTGGCGGTGGTCTAATGTTCAGGCTTGGCCGTAGTGTATTTGGTCTGACCTCCTTGAAAGGGCACTCGAGACTTTCGTTAGGCCATAGTGCAGCGTACAATGCTCGCGCTGGAAGCCATTCATCCCATCTTCCATCGGAACTAGAAGCTGAGTCAAGTCTGCACTGATAATAATGATGTAGAACGAGATTCTTACCAGAGTTCAATTTCGACTCCCGCGAGCTGCTTCAATCTCAACAGTAACAAGGTCACTGTTAGATCGTAAGGTTTTGATGCAGTCTTAGTTGACCATTTCGCCACATATTCTCTTCCAAGAATCTGACCGGTTTTATTTGAGGCTGGTGGTATCAGAAGTGGTTCACAAGAATCGTCGTTGATCCCATTGATATCAATGCCTCTCGCTGAGTCATAGAAGACGTTATGATAAGATTGGCTCTCTATTGGAATGTCCGCGGCCTCAATGATTAGCTGTAAGTCATTATTGAGTATAGGCAGCACGGTGTCCCAGATCTGATTATCAATCACGTAATAGTAATGCGTGTAGCTGCTCATAATCAATACCAAGCCCAGATAGTTTTCCGAGAAAGTTATATTACGCACCCCATTGCGTGAATATGGTGAGGAATTACTTAATAACAATGTATAAGCCTGTTAGTGCAAGAATCATCGAAGAAAGAAATGAAGAGCCTTATCCCAGCCGGGCGGATCCCGATTTTGTACAGTGGGAAGCGTACGCAGTAGCGCAGATTGATGCCCAAACGTCTACCTCGTCGTAGCCTAAAATGCATAACGTAGACTGGAGGATACCTGCCTAAGGTATCAGTTCCATTTCAAATAGCAAACTGGGAGCCTTGCAAGGTGCACGTGACTTGCCTTAGATGGGTCGCCAAATCCGGCTAAACTAATGTCACGGTACGCACAGCGCAAGACATAGCTGTAGGCTGACAGTGCTGCTGAGCGTAGAACTGGAGATTTTTCATGGTTAATTCGAACAGTGGTACCATCTCTGTTGTGATAACTAACAGAACTCGCACCGGCGGTGTGACAATAATTAAAAAATAAATAATAATAATAAAAATTTCAATATTAAATAACAACTTAATGGTAATTGTAATGTTATATATTATTGCGGTTATAACGTCTGACAAATTAGGCGACGTCATGCGGAGGCGGTTAAGAACGGCACAAACTGTCAGACAGTATGGCCTTGATAATACGTAGCGACTTTGTGGTTAACTCGCCGGGAGTTCGCGAAGAGATGCAATTGAATGTGGTTTTCATTTCTATTTATGTGCCGTTCCAGACCTGTTGTCTCTTTCTTCCGCGGTACCTCTTAGTACGTAGTACATTTTGCCTGTCCATTAGAGAAACCATGGATTAACCTCGACAAGGCCATCTTGTCTCCACATTCCACTCATGCCGTTTAACAGAGACCCTAAACGGCACGGATGAGTCAGCTCGAAAATCGTTCCGTGTCGGTGATATTGCAGACTACCACCTAACGTAAACAGGGGCTTCTTCTCCGCTTTTGTTTGAACAAGGAGAGCATCTGGCCATCATGGAAATTGTGAATTTTCACTAACTAAGGTGCTTGGAAGTTGTATGCGTAAATAAGTTGGTCCATTGGCCCAGTAGTGCTCACCCTTCAAGGCGCTGAGTGAGACAACTCCGCCCGGGGCGCGCGATTTTACCCTATGCGGCTCTTACTTGTTGTGGCGAAAGCCTTCGATGACCTAAGCCACGAGGCTGTATTCATCCAATGTCGACTAAGTACTGGAGACGCCCCAACCCATGCATTTTGCCAAAATCTAACGTAATACAGTAGAAGAATACTCAACTGGAGCCTGTCACTATCTACAATACACCCTCTTGCAGAGACTGCCAAGCATCGGTGAGATAAATATGATATCAACTTTGGTGTCTTGAAGTTTGATCACGCCCATTGACCGCCCATAACGGCAATAAAAAGGCCAAGGCTCGCTCTATCATGCCTACGGCTCCAGTTCTGACCTAAGTTAGTGGGTGCGGCCGCCTGTGGCACTTCGCCCCACGAATACTTCCATGCCCTTCTCCGAGTAATCATGATTCATAGATGGCGGGTGGTAGCAAGAGAATGTTAGCATAGAGTCAACTTCAAAATTTCGCATCATTTATGATACGATCGAAGTCATTCTTAAGGTAGGAATGCTATCGCGGGACTTCATTTCGAGAGACTAACCAATAATCTAACAAGTTTGGGGCAAGAGGTTGCCAATTTGCACGTTACTGTGGTGTATATTGAACGGTACTTTCATAATAATCTGTTATCACAAGACTAGTCACAAATTTCTTGCCGATTAGCGTGGCTGCCTTTCGGAATACAGTAATCAGTCGAAGCTGGTCGTAAGCAAGCCAGTCAACAATCATCTTCGTACATATGGTAGGGAGACTAGGACATGACCATATCTTGGAGAGCTCTACCATCGCGCTAAGCTTTCCGTAGGGAACTTCTACTCACTGGCTTACGTGGTATTGCCGTTCTTCGTAGAAGGCGGCCAAGCATGTTTCGACTTTGGTCTCTTGTCTTGGCTTGGGAACAGTATTTATACTGACACTGGCCTTCCCGAAGGCCATGCCCAGCCGTGAAATTGACTCCCATCTTCTTTTAAACTGTCTGGTCTCTGTCTCATGCAATGCTTTTGGGTGAAATGAAGCATTCTCTTCATAATTATCGCAATATCCTTGGCACAGTCAGGAGCTTACTGTCATACTACATAGGGACAATATGGCTCTTCACGCGCAGCGATATAAAGACCATAATATTGCCTCAAAGTGCCTTCGGAGCTGCAACAGCTTATGCAGTTTGTCTATTCGATCAACCTCTGGGGGACTCTCAGAGCAAACTAGTATCACTCCTAGGCCGCTTCCCACTGGCTGTGATGTGGACATGGTTGAACTTGTTACCCGAAAACATTGGAAATCAACTTAGCTGGGCTGCCATCGAAGAAGACTGTATTAACAAACCTTGGAGACCGTTGCCTTCAGGAAGAATCAGCAGAGGAAACGGTCGGCTAATGATGTATGCACACTACATCCTTGCCGCTCTCATCAGTCTCAGCACCGGCGGGCTCCGTCAGTCTCTTGTTCTCATTCCACTCGGGACCTGGTACAATGCGCTCGGTGGCGCCGACACAGGTCTCATGACCCGAAATTTCGTCAATGCGGCTGGAATCTTGTCGTTTGCCTCCGGTGCCATGGAGGTCATATTGGGAACATCATTGGAAATGACAAGACCATTGGTGGAATGGTTCGGAATTCTAGCATTGGTCATTATGTTAACGGTACAGACTCAGGACTTTGCCGATATGGAGGGAGATGCAAGCCGCAATCGTAAAACTATGCCTCTTGTAGTTGGAGAAGCACTGGCTCGTTGGTCAACGGCCATTACGGTTGTAGTATTCAGCGGGATATGTCCTACATACTGGTGCTTAAAATGGCACGGTTTCGTCGTCCCTATAACACTTGGCTCGATCGTTGCCATCCGACTGCTGAGCTATCGTACCATTGAAGCGGACAAGATGACCTGGCGCATTTGGAACACGTGGATGGTAGCTCTCTATTCGTTGCCACTACTACGAGTTCTGATCTCCAGCTGTCTATAAATGTAGATGTATTCAATGCAATAACTTCTCCTCTAGATATTGGTGAATACCCGGGGTATGATTCAAAGGCCATGTCTTTGGCCCAGGTCCCATAGCGATGGCACATATGAGGGGTAAACAACTGGGAACTGTTTTTAATCCTGAATTACATAATGATACCGTAGATGCCCAATATGTTGACAAGTAAGAAGACCTCTGTTAGTATTTATCCGGGCCTTCTGGACCATTGCTATTTTCATAGCCTGATCAAAGATATGCCTAACATTCTGAGGCCTTCCAATATCGCATTCTACATACATACTGTCAGAAGTATTCGCCGTTACTAGTTCTAAGCCTCGAGTGTTATTAGAGATTCCAGAGGATTCAGGGTTGAGTTTCGAATTCTTGATTCCAACAACGATATATGGAGTACTCGGAGAACCTCTGGTAATTTCCGGAATCCACAGGGTTTGTGCATCTTCGAAAGTCCGTTCGTTGTCGATTTCTACAGCAACGAGAAAGACATCGGTGTCTCTGTAAAGCGGCTGTAGTTGCATTCTATATCCCTCAAACCCAGACGTGTCAAAGATATCCATCACATGCTGTTTTTCTCCTACACGAAAACATATGTGCCCGTCTTCGTCAATATTTTGTAGCCCCGGATCTCCACTCTTCGTGTAGTGAAACAGTAACTGCCTCGGAGTTGTCCCGTTGCCCACAATCATTAACCTATTCAAAATTAGATTTCCGCCTAATCTTTATAAGTACAGAAAAGCGTTACTTACTTGAGAGTAGGTTTCCCAGGAAACCTCGCTCTAGGCAATATACTTATGGCATGGTGTAGTGATTGCTGAGATAGGAGGGTGGAAAATGTCAAGTCTGCACCGATCGTTTCCATATCACTTAGTGTTATAGGAATACGGAACAAGCCGACAATGGATATGTCGTTGAGACTGAATCTTGACAGGATGCTGAACCTGGTGTGTAATGTTGAAGGCCTTAGAGACATCGTGTCTATCTCGTTTGTTTTAACTCGTCGGTATACCTGGGTGGCTTCAAGCTGCTCCTCGAACTCACGCTCCAAGAGCCATCCGATATCCCTCTGATGCCCAAAATGGCCGGCCTCAGCAATGGATGTGTCATATAGAACCGAGGTGGTGTTGTTATCTCCTAGCGACCTCAGGGTTGTGGGCACCAATTCACTCCTTGCGGACCTTATGGACTGAGCTTTTTGAGCAAATCCTGCTTCTAGCTGGCGAATACGTTCCACTAGATCATCGTTCTGGACAGCAATGCTCTCAATGGACTCTTGAAGCCTGTCATGATTATGGACAGCTTCCAAGTCGGATTTGCTAAGCATCTAGTCAGATTACACAGTAGAATCGCTCCTAAAAATAACTCCCAGGACTTACCATCGAAGCACTGTAATAATTAATGACAAACTAGATTTCTGACTTTCAAGGTGAGGCATCAATCTCATCACCTTCATCTCATCCGAAGTCCATTTCCACCTGCGTCTTAGGTTTGTAGGTATCGTAATAAGAGCCTCGAGCTCACTTAGCGTTCTGATAGACTGAGAAAAAATGATTGCAAGGTGATCGAGGTGAACCAAAGACTTGCGTTGAGGGGGCAATATCTCAACGAACTCAATTAGATGCCTGACTGTTTTTAGAGCTATGCTGGTCTCTTCCACGGTGGCAAGCACAATGCGCGCGGACGTTGGCGCATCGGAGACAGCGGCTTTGAATTTCTTTAGGGAGCTGGTGATAGACGTGGTCAACGTCAATAGACCAGCAACGGATGCCGCTATGCTCAAAGGGTCGGCCATAGTAATTCTGCTCCCAGGGCGATGTCAAGTAACACATTGCTCCACAGTGGAGACAAGATGCGTGAAAAAGAATGAAGAAGAGGACAGAAACATTTCAAGTCAGAGGAAGACAATAAACTCACGTGCTTTGCGGCTGCGAAGCGCTACCACGCCACGTCATTTCGATCGGCTGGGGCTTTGGCTGTACAGCCAATCACGTCCGCTTCACTATTTGTTGCTCTCAGAAATCTACCAATCATATGCCCCAAAACATTGCTACGCCACTCGCCTGCAGAACACATGCAGGTGTGAATCTGCCTTACCATACTCGTACAGCCTGATTCATTCACTTTCTGACCACATTAACTTATTGAATGCCAAAAAATGAGAAAGTGAACTTGAAATAGAGATTCAAACTTGAAGCCTCTGCGGCTGAGCTTTGATAGAATCTGATCTCTTTCGATTCGAGTGAGGATCATACCCTCAGTTGTGACAGTCCCCCATCTGGCTCATAGACACCAAAAGGGTAGTCTGAACGAAAACCAGATGACATAGCAATGAGGGTACGCGATTGGATATCTATAACTGTGGTACCGCGGCCAGAGGGTAGATCAAATCATTACAGAAACTTCCTAATCGGAAAGATTTGGTACAGTAGCGTTATCAGACGACCAGCTTTATAACGATTGGATCTCGAAGCATCTACCCTATGGCAAGCTCATGAATAATTCCAGCATTTCAGGGTATTTCGGTGTCCCCAATCCTGTTACTGGGTCCCATCCCTGCACCGCAGAAAACCCCTTCGTGCCACATCCTTCGTTGTTTCCACTGGCGATATCGTTGAAGAGCTGTGGATTCTCATACAGTACTGGGTTAATGAAACCAACTGGACTTTTTCCCGCCTTCAGTCTGTTCTCATTAATGAGGGTCACGATAGAAGCAATCAAAGGGGTCGCTGCGCTGGTTCCACTTAACAAGCCATAGTCAACATCAATGTATGTGACTATGTCCTGGCTGATGGCAGAGACACTGGATTGCATCGTGAGTTAGCAAAGATCTGATTAATGATGGAACACACGGCTTGACCTACTCGGGCATCCCTCTTCCAATGCGGTTGTACACGCCGCCATTTGCGCCAACCGGGGACGAGTCATTATGCGTGGCATTATGGAGAGAGCTGAATGACTTGTAACCTGGATCATGGTTCTTGAAATAGTCGCCCAGTGCAGAGCTCTGGTAGCTAGGGGTGGAATAAATAGTGCTGAATCCGCCGCCACTTGTATAGGTATAATCCGTGCGGTCTTGATTAGGCAAATAAGCGGCAACCTCTGGCTCATCGATGCCAGCACCGGCAGGTAGTTTCGTTCCGCCCACAGTAGTCACGTATGGGCAGTTTCCTGGAAAGTTGGGACTGAAGATTGTGTGATTAGTGCCAATGCATCCGTTTGGAGAAGGATCCCAAGGGCGAGCTGCAACACCCGCATCCCCCGAAGCGACCAGGATGGTGTGCCCTTGCAGAGCCAACTTCATGAATTCGTTGCATTGCCGTTGCTGATAGTAAAACGGCAAATCAAATTCTGACTTGCTGTATGATATGGAGATGACATTGGTTGGACTCGCAATTCCACACTGGGTTTCGCCTAAGTAGCCACCGGGGTATTTTGTGTCCGGGTAGACATTGTCGAACTTGGGATCGTTGCCTGTCTCGCCAAAAGCGCTGTAGGAACAGTACGACCCATCTATTGCGTTGAGAAAATTGTTGAACAAACCTCCTCCTCCACTAATCGTATATATCTTGTCTTCAGCCTGGTACAAGGTAATTGATTGGGGGTATATCAAGGGATAAGCAACTTGAAAATCCAAGTCGGACTCTCCATCAGCAGCCCCCGGTGTAACTGGTGCGAAGCCCCCATCAATGGATACCAGTGTCGGATGCGTTCCATTAGGAATTCTTGGTGCAAAGCTGGTGAAAAAAAGATCCAGGTCTTCTTGGGCGTAGTAGTCTCCGTACTCGTAAATCCCTAAGCTGTTGTTCGTATGATTCAGCGTATTTTCTGGAATTTTGTATAGCTCCCGTATGCACATAGGTGTAATAGCCTCGCTACAAGTAGATGTGTCGTTTAGTATACGCTTGGCAAATCTTTCCCCAGTAGAAGCACCCGTGACGGATCTCTTCCTCGTTTGCGATGGCTCGGAAGTCATGAGCACCACTCCGGGCGTAATGAAGTCGATATGATCGCGAATAGCCTTCGGAACAGAATACTCTTCGCAAGAGATTGTTGACCTGTTCATGGAAATGTGCTTATACTCATAGTACTGTGCAGAAAGCATACTCTCTGCTTCAGCTACGGTCATGTTGACGTGAAGCCATCCCTTGTCTCGGGATAAAATTGATGAACCGCCATTCGACGAGATCCAGGAGCGAACATTATCGATTGTTTCTCCTGAAGGAGCAAATTTCTCGACTATGTCTTCGGGTGAATAATATCGTGCATAGTCTGGGGAAGATGGATGAGACACCTGATACACTAAATCGTCTCCCGCGTCAAGATTTTGTTGCTTCAACCCGATTTTCAAGGCGAAACTACGTCCTGGCTCGAGTCGATTGCCTTTGGTCCATGGGTTACCATGGACCATCCGCTGCTCGTGAATGACGTGTGTGTTCTGTGATGGAGAAGCAACGCATAGGTGCAGGGACAGAATGACTGCAAAGACAAAACGAAACCTCTGGCGCTGCATGATGACGAGGCTCTTTGCTTACTTTCAAGCAGCACAGCTCGGGCTGACGAGATGACGGGCAGTGTTGCTTAAAGTATGCTTTTAGCCAGACACCCAGAACGCGAATGGTCGTGAACTCCGCGCTGTCATGAAACATGCCTAGCTCAAACACCAGATTCCTCTAGCTTCGTATATTTTCAAGACACTAAATTCTTTACGATCAGGATTACTATATAGAGCACCCAGGATGGTGTAACTGCCCATGTGGTGGCACGGACATTTTCCCCACCAATTTAGTCACTCTCCTACGCGAAGTGGCATTGTGTCACGTTACAGCATTAAGCCGAGTTAATCCGGTATGCGCAGGTGGCCCAGTCCGCAAGTGATGTTTTCGGGATTCACCCATTTGCAGGCGAGTGGTCACAATCGGATACACATAGGATGCGGCCGTCAGGAATGAGAAAGCCTAAATGAAATGAGGATTGCAATTTCTCGTATTTGCTTACTAGGGTTGCTTCTGTTCTTTCCAGGAGTAGCAGGTGGCTTCGTAGGTGGGTCGACTGATGCCAATGTTGCATTATAATCGTTGAAGCCCAAGTGAATGCTATCAGCGGCTCAAATAAGGTTAGTAAGTCCTGTAGTCAACTTGTGATAAGTTGACGTAAAACAGCAGGCCGTGATTTTCCTCTTATTGATCAGAAGGCCTGACAGGAGGCCAGACAGGCATCTCAGTGAAGAAGGGATGATTCTAGGACCTAGAATCCAGGCAGGAGAAAGCTCGTATAAACATGTCTCATGCGACGAAAGTAGTGGGTAACTGTTCGAACTAAGCCATGCACAACGCTGGAGTCAGAATACAGTTAATAAATATCTACATTATCCACTTACTAGCTTGCTCTCAAGTCCAATTTGGGTCATTGGACTGGCGCCAGTCCGAACTTTTGTAGGAAACAATCGATGACAAATCAACATCGCCTATGGTTACAATACCCTAGGCGAGATTCCCAGCCGGGTCAATGGTACTATAGTATTGGATGCGATGTCGCCTAATAGCCAATCGGATCTAGTGATTCGAACTAGGAATATGGAGCAGAAAGCTTGTTGGACTTGGCGGGCATGGAGCGCAGTCGCTGAGCCTAAGAGTCCGTTGAGAGTCTTGATACGAGAAATGGTGGAGTTTTGGAGGAATTGCATTGCCATCACTATATCACAACTGATCAGATTTGTCTGGTCATGCTCAGAGAAGGCCTTTCCGTTGATAACCCAGCTTCATGCCCGAATTGACCGACTCGAAGCTGTGGCTGGTTGTCGTCAGGGCTGAGCCGCAGCAGAGCCAGGCGACCGCATTTTTTGCGCGCGCGAGCCCCGCCTCACAATTGTGCTGTCAGGCGTCCCCAAACAAATATCCGCCTAAATGCACCGCGATACTGCTTCGTCGGACACATGCATGTCTGCATAGCGCTGTGCAACTGAGCCGAAAAAGTAAGGCACAGGTTTCATCGTTCAATCAAACCTTGGCTTGTGTTTCTGCATATCGCACCTGCGTCCCCTGTCCTGGCAATCGAGATGGGCCGTACCAACGTGAGGGTTGGTGTTCCGCAGCTGTACTATCCGCTGCCGCCTGGCAGCATCCGACTGCTACGTCTCAATGCACAGGCCCCGAGTACGGAGGCTGGCGCTCTGCAGGTGGTACAACTGGGACAGACGCCCCCATACTACTCTTTAAGCCATTGCTGGGGAACGAAACCCCGGACTGCGCAAATCCAAGTCGACGGGCATACGCTATCTATCAGCCCAGACCTCGCAGCTTGTATCTGGAGGTTGCGAGAACTCGCCGTCGAAGGTTCCGAATTAGAAGCCCCTGTTAACTACATCTGGATCGACAATATCTGCATCAACCAGGATGATATCCCCGAGCGCTCGTCGCAGGTTGTCCTCATGGGAGAGATATACTCGAACTCCATCAAAACGCTGATCTGGCTTGGCCCGCACTCTAACGCGGCTTCCTCCGCTTGGGGCTTGATTGATAAAGTCTACAACGCTTTCAGAAGTCAGTATCCAGAAGCAGCAGCTCTGGCCGACATTCCTGTGAAGGCATACTCGGATTTCTGGCATTCCCGTTCCGAACTACCAGACTTGGATGATGAATCGTGGATTCACTTGAGCGAGGTACTAGAATTGACATGGTTCTCGAGAATTTGGGTCGTTCAAGAAGTTGTTCTGTCTTCAGAGGATCCCACAATTGTTCATGGCGATCACTGCTACCCGTGGCACCGGCTTGCGTGGGCAGCAACTTGGCTGCGTCAGAATGGGTATGCGAGGCTCTCTCAAATACCAGCAATGGTATTAAATGTTGATACGATGGCCAACTTGCGGCGGTCACGAAGCAGGTGGCCCCTTGACGCGCTCATGTCCATTACGCAAACCAAGTTCCAAGCAACAGACCAGAGAGACAAAGTTTTTGCCTTACTAGGAATCGCAGCGGAGTCTCAGGACCTTTCCAAGCTGCCAGATCAGCTACGACCAGACTACAGCGTGGACGTGACTGAGATATACTACAAGGTTGCCCAGTTTCTCCTTGCACAAACTCAGTCTCTCGCTATGTTGACTCGTGCCCGAGGAACGAATTCCGGCCTGGAGGGAAGGTTCAAGAAATACGACTTGGATCTACCCTCATGGACTCCAGACTGGAGCGATATTGACGGATTTACCAGGGGAATTCGAACCAGCTTTTCTTGCATCCACTACTTAGATACGTCAAAGCCTGTACGATTGGGGTTCCCTGAGGAGTACAATGCCTCGTCCGGGCTTGCACTCAAGCTCTTGTCAGGGCCGAACGAACCCGTCCTTCGCGTGAAGGGCATGAAACTTGACCAGGTCACCCGAGTTGTCCCTTTCAACGACCGTAATCTTTCCAAACAGGAGTTCGTTGGGATATTTCGCTCAAAAATGCCGTTAGTTTTAAAGGAGACAATGCCACTTTTGGTCGGGCGGGATGTTCTTGCTTGGGCCACTGACTTGATTAAAACGACTTCGGCAGGGCAGTATTATCTCAGTGGGCGGTTTTGGGAACAAGTCATGAGCGACGGTCTAGCTTACCTGTACGAAATACTGTCACAGGATCAGGGACTAGCATCATTGTTCTTATTTCAGGCAGGTGACGATAATGCCTTTGCGCAACTTAGGTCCTTCTCAGAAAGCGGGGTCTCTGAAGAGTACGCAGTATTGGTGCGTAACTTTTGCTTTCACAGATCTTTCTACGTGACATCGACGGGAAGGATGGGACTTGGACCATCGGACACTCGTGTGGGGGACAACGTGTGTGTGATCCCAGGTGGGGATGTACCCTACGTCATAAGACAGAATGGATCTCAGTGGTGTTTAGTGGGAGAGTCATATGTCCAAGGATTAATGGACTGTGAGGTTGCGCGAGGCCACGCAAATGAGGAGGAGATGCTGGAATTTCGATAATCTGGGGGGCAAGTGTCAATTTCCACCCTGCTAAAATGCCATTAACTCAACTTTCAATTTCTTCATACACCGAGTCCAGCGCCTCTTCACTATAGTGAAGATGATTTAAAGAAAGCAAACTCTGCACATGCGCAACTCTAGCATGGAGTTCGCCGAGACAACTAACAAAGACTTGACGAAGCAGAGTGCAAATGGAGAAAGCTGCTGTAAGGTGGGTCGTTGAAACGCTATTGACAAGATGCGGAATATTTCATTGTTCAATTAATACAGTGCAAAAGCTAGCATTTGTAAAGCCGTTTTACATCCAGATTTCGACTTTGATAGGTTAATGGTAGGGGCCATTATACATCTACAGCGGTACCCGGCCATTCTTGGCACATGCCTTGGCGTTTTTAACTATATAAAGGCATCGCGGCGCAAGTCTTGCGTAACAGCAACTAACATACCTCGCCCCATCAGTTAAACACAAGCTAGCTTTTGCACAGATATCCAATTGATGTGGGACGGCACAAATGCGGAGACTTGAAGTCTGACCTCATTAGGTTGCATGCGAATCCCTTTTAACGTTACCAAACATGGACCACATCATACCCCGCCATGCTAAGTCCCCGCGGTGACGATGACTAGTCCTATTTAGTTGCAGTGCTATTTCGCAATCAACCTGGTCCGAATGCGAAAATCCTTGACATATGGTGTTGACCATGCTCTCTCACAATACGTCAGGTCCGAATGCGAGGCATCTTGATATTTGCCGCTAGTTTACCCGTACTATTTCGTAAGCCGTCTGATCCGAATGCGGCGTCTATTTATATTTCCCGTCTCACTTCAGGAACACTCAGTACAGGGCGACCATTAATCAGAATTCGGTGGCAACCTGATAAATAATAAATACAAATGGCTACATCACTGCCTCGTCTGTCACTTTCGTTCCTTGTGGCGTGGGCGGCTCCAGCGATCCAGGCGCAGAAGGTCGCGAGTTTGAGCGACTTCGACTGGTCCTTACAGAATGAACCCCTCAGTATCAACATCCCAGCGGCCTTTCCCTCATACGCCCACTTGGACCTCGAGGCGAACCAGGTCACCGGACCTCTGGAGTACGGTTTGAATGATTTTAACCTAAGATGGATTTGGCAGCAGAACTGGACCTACTCGGCAAAGTTGACTGGCTTAGACAAGTCATCATCCCAAACGTTCCTTCTTTTCAATGGTCTCGACACGTTTGCCAGTATCGACCTATGCGGAAAGCACGTCGCATCTACAGACAATCAGTTCCGCCAGTATTACTTTAATGTCACCGACATTGTTCCAAACTGTGGCAATGATACTCTACTCAGCTTGAATTTTGGTAGCGCTCCGAATATTGCAGCCGGCATTCTCAATCAGCCTAACCAAAGGACCTGGCCTTATGGCACAGAACTGGTCTTTGAAATACCTGGCAGACAATTCATCCGAAAGCAAGGGAATGACTTTGGGTGGGACTGGGGCCCAGCATATGCGCCAGCTGGACCGTGGCAGCCTGCTTACCTTATTCAGATGACGAATTCTGAGGTACACGCGAGGAATGCTGCATTTGACGTCTACAAAGTAGGTCAAAGAAGCAATTTGATCCCTGATCAATCTCAGCCATGGGTTTTCAATGCAAGCTTCGATATCATTGGGACTTTGCCCGCTTCAACATCCTTATCGTACCTAGTGCAGGATGATGATGGTACTACAGTCTCGAGTGGAACGCTCACAAATGTCACGCAAGAGAATGGCTCCATATCTGCATCTGCTCTCATCGAGAATGACACTGTTGAGCTGTGGTGGCCAGTCGGGATGGGTGAGCAGGTACTCTACAACATCACTGTGAATATTCACGACAGCAGCAATAAAACAATCACCAGCCTTGTCCGACGGATGGGATTCCGGACGATAGTACTCAACCAACAAGTAATCACAGAAGAGGAGATCGGGCTAGGGATTGCGCCAGGGAATCACTGGCACTTTGAGATCAATGGCCACCCTTTCTACGCCAAGGGCTCTAACTTTATCCCACCAGACGTCTTTTGGCCCCGTGTCACCCCAAAGAGTATCCGCAGCTTATTTAACTCTGTCCTGGCTGGAAACCAAAACATGCTTCGCGTATGGTCGACTGGGGCCTACTCACCTGACTTCGTATACGATATTGCCGACGAGCTTGGGATTTTACTATGGTCAGAATTTGAGTTCGGCGATTGCCTATACCCTGCCGACCCCGCTTTCCTATCTTCAGTCTACGAAGAGGCCGTGTACAACGTTCGCAGGGTGAACCACCACCCTTCTCTAGCCTACTGGGCTGGTGGCAATGAGTTTGAAAACTATATCCTGCCGGTAGCGAATCGGTCGTCACCATCCCAATACCCACGTATCATTCAAGAATATGAGGAGTTGTTCTTGTCCACCTTGTTCCCTGCTGTCTTTGAAAATACACATTCATTGTCATATCTGCCCTCTTCGACGTCCAATGGCTTCTTGAGCCTGAACTTTACCGACGCACCGTACATGGCGCCTCGATACGCCGATTTGAAGGAACCAGGCCACATCTATGGAGTGACTGACTACTACAATTACAGCGCCGCATTTGCTTTTAACATCGCCGCCTATCCTATTGGACGCTTCGCGAACGAATTTGGTTTCCACAGCATGCCATCGCTTCAGACCTGGAGCAGCTATGTTGCAGATTCAGAGCTTCACTTCAACAGCACAACTATCCAGCTGCGAAACAGGCACTATCCCGCTGGAGGATTGAACACATCCAATTTTGTGAACACGACGAAGGGCATGAGCGAAATGACCATCGCTGTGCAGCTCTGGTATCCAGCTCCGAACAAAACGGATCAACATTCGAACTTCAGCTCGTGGTGCTGGACGACGCAGATTTTCCAAGCAGACTTTTATTCGAGCCAAATCCAGTTTTACAAACGAGGAATGGGGTTGCCGCAGAGAAACCTTGGCAGTTTATACTGGCAGCTTGAAGACCAATGGGCTGCACCTACGGTAAGTCACGACCAATATCTGAGGCTTGATTTGGTTCAATCGTATCCTCGCGAGGAACTAGCTAACCGTCTGATTAGTGGGCAGGTATTGAGCGCACTGGTCGGTGGAAAGTTCTTCACTACCGTGCCAAAGATCTGTACAAGGAGGTCATTATATCACCTTTCTTCAACGACAGCAGTGGCGTCCTTGAAGTATGGGCAACCAGCGAGCTTTGGGAAAGCGTCGAAGCTACTGTGAACCTACAGTGGTACAACTGGGACGGCCAGCTGATAACCAATCTCACTGGACTTGAACAGGCGCAAGTAGTGATTGGGGCACTGAATAGTACTCAAGTCTTTACGCGAAACGTGACAGAAGATATCAAATCCGCAGCATTGAACCCAAAGGATCTCGTCGCAAGAGCGAGCATCAGCGTCTCAGGCCGCGGGCCTAATAATCAGGAGACCGAGACTTTTGAACACACGAACTGGTGGCATGCTTCGCGACTTTCAGAAGCCAATCTCGTGGACCCGGAGCTGTCATTAAGCTATGATGAGTATTCTAACGAGTTTACTGTAAAGGCAGTGGCTGGCGTCAGTGCATGGACATGGCTGGACTACCCAGCTGGCTCCGTGGTCAGTTTCAGTGATAATGGATTTTGGTTGGGGAAGGGGGAAAGTCGTATTATTGGGTATACCGTTGTCGAAGATAGCACACAAGGGAAATGGATCGACGGAGTCACAGTCCAGAGTATATGGAACAACACCCTAGCTTACTAGGAACTTTGTGAGGCCATAGTCTAAATTGATCAACGTCGGGAACATGGTACGGCTACCCAGGACTCACTGCTCCATTGACCATGACAGTCTAGCTATTTCTACATAAGCGATCTATCTTTATGTCCTCCGATCGCGAGAAGCATCTAAAGGCTACATATATCCTTGTATCTGCATGTCATGTAATGCATTATCTCAAGTCTGTCTATTCGCTTGCGGCTGCTTCACCATTTTCCAACTCAATACTTTAGACTAGACCACCCCAACTGAAGTCCTTCCATCCATTATTAATACCGATGGAATGTATTCTCCATCAGACTGAATGTGGCCGTAGCTTTGCAGTTCCAACCCAATTATTGATGCGGTAACCCATCTTCTCAACAATGTGATCCAACAACAACATAACTCATGGAGCATCATGATTGTCAGCCGCAGTTGGTAAACACGGCTCTGCAGCCACTATGCTTGAGTAATCAATGCGGCTCAAGCAGGTGAACGGCCTACAGGTGTCCATCCGCGCATAGGGAGCGGCATAGCTATACGCGTGGATTGTGCTCAATACAACAGTAGGTTGTATTGAGCACTCGAAGACGGGCGGAGTTGCCAAAAGTGCTGAAACTAGTGTTTCCACCGACATGATATCATTTAGTGAGAAATGATCACATTGGTTCACCCCGGCCTAGATGTCATTGGCGGAGGCGTAACACACCTGTCGGACCTTACCAGCGCTTCGATTTTTGGCATTAACTCGGGTATCCTGAATGGTTTCGAGATCGCGTCATCCACCCCGGCATCTTTAGCCTGCGCCACCTGTTCGCTTCTTGCATTGGCACTCACGGCCATAATTGGAATATGCTTGACAATGTGGCCCGTCTGCTGGTAGTTTCTTATCCTCCTGGTGCAGGCCAACCCGTCCATTACGGGCATCTCGATATCCATGAGAATGACCGAAAGCCTTATGGGTGCTGCTGGACGACCATCAGAGGCCCAGTACTCCGTGGTGCGGATGAAATCTAGGGCTTCCCGGCCATGATTGCTCACATATACCCGACAGCCTACTTTTCGCAGTTGCTGGGACAAAACTTTTTGCTATCAATGTGTTAGTCTCTGCTTGATCAATGCTGCAGTATATAACTCGCGCCGCGGATAGGAACTTACATTCACCACATTGTCTTCAACAATAAGCACCGAGTAGTGTGGTTCGTCTTGGTAAACCAGCCCTGCAGAAGACGTTCGCCTAAGAGAAAGCTCATGAATTGAGTCGACGGCCAGTGGTGTCGTTGGTTGTGCAGTTCGTGTTGCAACAAAGAATGCAAAGGTTGAACCCACATTGGGTTCCGATCTGACGCCAATAGCACCTCCTTGAAGCTCTGCTAGCTTCTTAGATATGAAGAGACCTAATCCACTTCCCCCATAGCGAATATGTGTTCGTGGAGTTGCTTGCTGAAATCTGGTGAATAAGTTGCCTTGCTCTTCCGTGCTCAGTCCACAGCCGGTGTCGCGACATTGGATCCAGATATATAGTTCGCGGCCTGTTCCCCATTCCTGCTTCTCAAGCAACCCGCTTGAATCTGTTGTTACGCTGGCGAACGGAATCTGGTGGAACCCGTCGGAAGGTGGCGACATGCATGCGCCTAAGGAAACCTCGATCTGTCGAGTTGGTCGATCACGCGTGAAGTTGATTGCATTTGTGAGTAGGTTAATTAGGATCTGGAGAACTCTACTTGGGTCCATCATAACATATTGAGCCCCCAACACAAGTAGCGATGGATCTTCCAGGAAGCGCAAATCGATGTCATCTTTGTTGCACTCAAGCTCGAACATATGAACGGCTTCTGAAACGATAGCTGCAGGTTCGGCTCTGACCGGGGAAATGGCCAAGAGGTTCGAATCCATCTTCGAAAGCGTGAGTACATCGTCGATGACACGTTTCTGGTGAATGGAACATGATATAATCGTGTTCAGGGAATCGAGGCACTGCTGAATCTCATCGTCCAGCCGCTGTTTGAGTGCGATGTCGGCCAGTCGCGGTTTGGATATGAGACCTAGTACCCCCTTCAAAGACTCACAGGTAGAATCCGCGCACTGGATCACGGCTGAGAGAGGATTGCGCATCTCATGTGACGTCATATCAATGAAGTTCTCATGTTTCTGTTTCGCTTCGAGGGCCTCTTTAATGCGTGTTCTCTGTATCTGCTCTGCCCACTTGAACCGCGAAATGTCGGTCATGGTGGCAAAGATTGAGACAACGTTGCCCTTGTGATCTAGCTCCGGAAATGCTTGGCTTTCGATCCAAGCTTGTCGCAGAGTGCCATGCCCAAGATCCCAAGTATGCTTCAGTCTGAAATGTGCCTGCACTCTTTTCTTATCGTGCAGTAATGTCTTCCATTGGTTGTCGAGAATGGGCTGGTCCTCTGGGAATACCAGGTGCTGCCAGTCGATGCTGGGGTAATCGCTTGCGCTTGGGTGTCCCGTCAACTCGAAGAAACGATTGTTACAATATGTCATCTTTCCATGCGAATCAAGGATGTAAATGGCAATCGGTGCTAGGAGAGCAAATCTTGAGAATTTGCGCTCACTTTTTCGCGCTCTTTCAAGAGCCTCTGCTCGTTGGAGGGCCTCTTCTTGAACCCTCTTTTGGGCGTTGATGTCGATCGTATTGCCGGCGATGCTCACAAGGTTCCCATCCTCGTCCTGGATGGGAACACATGCAGACAGCACCCACTGAACATCATTGATTTCGTCCGAATTTAAGGATTTGCGATAGTTTTCTCCTTTCCATCGCATCTCGAACGTGACTGGAATCCCTTGAGCCAGTTTATTCCACTGAGAGAGGACTAAAGGGGCGTCCGGGGGATAAACCAGGTCCATGAAGGAGAAATCTGCGTGGCGATCTTCTCCGTTGGGATGCAGACTTAGACGGTACCATGATTCCTTTCAAGAGTTAGCAAGAGGAATGCGTTTGAATAGTGATGCAAGTACATTTGCCCGTATCAATTTTCCTTCGGGAGTATACTCAAACGTTCCCACATCGCTCATTTCCATCATCTTATTTAGACTGGCGATTCTTGCGTGTGCGATTTTGACGTCTTCGCGGTCGATCTTCTCACTTCCCACCAAGCCGGCGTGAGCATTCTGATACTCGCTTCTTGCGCTCAATCCGTTGGCTGGAACCTGATTGGTTTCACGGATACATTTCCACCGCCCCTGTATTTTGAATGCCGACCACGTCTTGCCTGCGAAACTGTACTCATCTCTCCAATGGACGACAACTTGGCACCATGCCCGAAACTGGCCGGCAGCATTTGTCCCACGTAATATATCTTTGTCCAGGCCTGAACAGCGAAGAGACTCGTTGCAGAACAATAACTCAAAGGGAGATTCTCCGAGCTCGTTTATTGGTACCAGAAAGGTTGGCCTGAGGTCGGCGTCCAGGAAGGCCCACAGGTCCGGCAGTGTTTGTCGTCCTGATCCATCATCGCCGCCATGGGAAGCGAGCGTAGACGACGATGTTGAGCGATTGCTTCGCATTTCCAAGGGTGGTAATCCGACCTGAGCATAAGCAAGCCCGTCGATTAAGCAGAAAACCCTGCGCGGACCATTGGGAGGTTCTGATGAGGCCCAGCATCTCGGGAATCGCAATAACGGCGTATGGTCGGTTGTCCACGAGCTGCCCTAGACCCAGAACGCCGTTAGAGTTTGCCGCGGTTCCTTGAGTCAGAGCCATCGATATGAGAAAAAGGACCACGCTAACAGGCAGTCTTGTCCAGAGAGCCATTTCCGAGCATTTCATTGGGTTTGATTCCAGGATTTACATACTAAAGTCGATCTGAAAAGCACCGGCGTCTTCGATCTAGGCGGGGTTTTGCTACTTGGCGCCCGCAGAGTGACATCACAGTGGGGTTCGGTATCGGCCGGCTGTGGCTTTTCAGGGGTTTCCGGTCTAGCAAATGCAGGGTCGCATGGCATCCGGTAGTTACACTAAGTTAAGTTGTCCTCCTGTGCGCCAGCACGTCATGTTCGAGTTCAAGCTTGTCAATAGAATGTGCGACGGCGAAGCGTTAGGATAACATTTGCGCCTTCTCGCCAGGTCTTCCTACCTACCTTGGATAAGCTACGATACTGGATCATATCCCGTACAGATGCTGCTTTCCAGTGGTGAGCTTAAGAGGCCGTGTCAGTGGAGCCAGTATCTTTCCGAGAAGCACTACCGGTCGTGTCGGGTAGAATTCACTCCACATGCAAGAAAAAGACCATCCCTAAAACGTACTTGATTAGCAGGCTCTTGAAAGTATCAATTTTCCACAATAGAAACCAACCGTTTACGCAAACATAGCTCAAAAACATATGTAGTATCCACCGGTTGCAGAAACTGCATCTCTTGTAAAGCTCTCTGCAGCCGACAGAGGAAGCATGTAGCGGCGATCGAGTCCAAACCACTGCGGCAAACTCTCATTTAAGACAACCTAAGATTTGTCTTCCGCAGCTCAATGCTTGAGTAATAAGTTTGAGTGGCCATTGGACAATCCGTAGCCTTTCAATTACTGCGAAGGTAGCATTCAATGCGCACCCCTGAAGCACTGGCGTATGCTGCGTGGAGAATTGTTCCAGACAGGTCGTTCTAATGGCCCTGGAAGCAATGCTGCGCGTTGTGAGGTAACAATAATGGCTGCGAAGGATCTCTCAAGAGCTCAACTGCCATGATGCCGTTGTGAGCAACTCGCATTGTCCCTGGTTCAGTTTGGGGTGAATAATGAGTATCTGCCAATGGCACCGCAAGGCGTGGTCCAATGACGCGTCAGCTCTTTTAGTTGGCACGCCGCCAAGTGCTGCGCGATGCTACATGCCTGAAAGGAGCAGTTTTAGTTGCACCCCGATCTCTGTTATATAAGTCTATCATGATTCGTGGTCGATAGTATGCATTCTGCTGGGTCCTCAAGCTCTTCTTGACTGCTGACGTCTCCTCTATGATTGATTCCACGTTAAAGATGTGGACGAAGAACTTGCTATTCGCTGCCTTGGTAGCACCGTTGGTGGTCTTGTCGCACCCTGATGTTTCCGAAGAGTCCATCCGACATGAAATGGTTCTGCGAAACATCCAGCATGCCAAGGCTACTCGTGCTCTGTCGGCCCATGAGGGTTCCGCGGCAGTAGTAGCACTCCGACAGCGGGCTGCAGTCCGCCGTGCTGCGAAGGTTACCGAACTCCGGGCCAAACGTGGCCTGACTACGCGTAAGATGATAACACACCCAACGGATTATAAATTTTATTAATTTCAACTAGAACCACTGGGACATCATAAGCGTGATCTTGCTTCTCTGCAGTATTGGGCTACTTTCAGTCACAACAGAACGGGCAACGGTTACGACTTAGAGACCCCTCAAGACACAATCTTTGGATCTAACAACACGGCTGCGCTGGTTCCAGAAACCACTGTTGGCCCATACTGGGTACTTGGGGAGCTGATTCGCACCGACTTGACCGAAGGGCAGGATGGCGTCCCCGTACACCTAGATCTGCAATTCGTAGACATTAACACGTTTGAGCCCGTGTCTGGACTGGTCTCGGATATATGGCATTGCAACGCTACTGGGACCTACTCTGGAGTCACCAGCGAGGGAGGATTGAACACAACATTCGCTCGCGGCTCACAGATTACAGATGACGACGGCGTAGTCCAATATGACACCAACTTCCCAGGCCATTACGATCGTCGTCTGACTCATATCCATGTCATTGCACAGAACAATGTGACGGTGCTCGACAATGACACTTGGACTGGAGGCGTTACTCGTCATATCGGTCAAATTTACCTCGACGACTCTATTATCAAAGAGGTTGAAGCTACGCATCCTTATAACACCAATACCATTGCGTATACAAGTCTCGAAGCCGATGGTTGGGCGCTAGACGAGGCCACTGCAGACTATGATCCGTTTGCGGAGTATGTCAAGCTCAGTAACAACATTGAAGACGGTTTACTAGTTTGGATCACCATCGGTATTGATCTACAGGCCGACCACAGCGCCAACGCGACAGCGGCTGCACATTATTATGAAGGCGGTGGGGTCTCAGCCAGGTGGCCAACCTGGTAATCCAGGGGGGTCAGGTCTTGCTGCAATTCCTCCTGTTGAATAGGTGTTCTCGCCAAGACTTTTCCAAAGTCACCTTGGTATCAGATATAATTTACTACGGAAATTTTCCGTCTAACATTACTGCGATGTACGATGTTTTCGTCAACCAGAAATGTTGATATTCAAATCCCTCAAATATGCCAAGCTCTTTTGGATGCCTATACCCCAATCGACCCATGTTACCATAGCCATGAACTAAAATCTTACGCAGTGTTCAAGGCACTAGGTAGCAACAATGTCACTCTGCAATCCAATCAAGTCACCAGCCAAAAAGTAGCTGCATGCCAATGGAACTTCATGAAAGCTTCTAGACCAACAATCTGCCTCTTACTTGACCCTTGTACCAGTCCCCGCACTGAAACGCCGCTCTATAAAGCATGCTCCATCCACAAGCCACGATAGTCATTGAACTCTTCTCCCCAAGTCATTCTCACAATGCTTCGCGGTTTGGCACTTACATTTGCTTTAAGCTTGGCCCCGCCAGCGATGGCGGCATGGCACCACGAAGACGTTCACTGGGGCAAGTTGCACTGTCCTTCGGATAATACGTCAACATTGCCAACTCCAACGTACGGGTCCGAGGGCAGCGTTTGGATGATATGCACCGAAATGATCATTGACGCACCCCCCAGGGCTATATACGATGCTCTGCTCGATTTCAGAAGCTACCACCTTTGGAACTCGTTTGTGGTCGATGTTGAGCTCCCTGAAAACGTTACACGGACCCCAGATGACGTCTACGTGGGCATGCCAATGTTCTTCACCGTCGCGGGGTTGCTACCTGACGCGAATACGACCAGCGACGAGATACTCACTGTTTTGGACGATCAGAGCTCTGAGAAATATCTTATGAATGCTTGGAGGTCGAATACATTTCTGAATGGGACTCTCAGCCAAGCGGAACATCCCAACATTTTAACCAGTGCTGAGTTCGGGCGGACTAGATATGTATCCTATGAGACCTATTACGACGGTCCTAATAACCCTCTGCTCTTCCCACTCAAGGGGCAACTGCAAGCTGAGTTCGACCAGCAGGGTCTCGACCTCAAGCGTTACGTGGAAGCTCTGTAATCAATTTCAAAATGCTGAGGGGGGCAAGATCAACAGGGTACTAGAAGAAATTCTTTGGAGGCCTTGCTGACCGTTCTTGTCGCCTGCCATATACTTTGAGCAGCGTCCTCTGAATCGTTGGTCTAGGTTCTCTTGGGACTGTGTCACCGGTTCCATGGGTCGAAAGGAACATATATTGGACATTGATACACGATATTGATGCGTACCTAGTGGTTATCATTTTTAGACACTTGGTAGAGTTGATGAGAATCACATATTAACGTGGCCTTGTTGAAAGCGATAGCCTAGCCACCAACCTCAAAATAAGGCTACATCCTGCGGCGTAATTGCAATATCTTCCCATAGACTATACCTGGGTTAAAGAGTGAAGTGAGACACATAGCATGTACAATAGCTGGCGAACTGCTCTCGTTATGACTCATAAACCCAAAATGACTTATTTAAGTGTTGGCTTCGAGGATCTCGACTTCTTCATTGTTGGTACGGAACCTCATGCTGTGGTGATCACATCACTTAGATCTTATACAATGGTAGTATTGACGAGTATTACCGGCTCGCTTTTGAATGATAAGCAATTTAGTTCGATCCCGCAGCTCTTCAGGCACTGTTTCCGCCAACTTATGACGCCACCGCACGAAAGAGAAATTTACATGAATGGAGTGCCGATGAACCGACTGGAGATTTTGGGCTTCATTCACCGAAATGCTTTTACTAACGAACAAATTAGTAAGAGCTCAAGTCTCGTTCTCTACTGGTCAGTAGCACAGTGACTGCGGTCTGGCTCGCTCGAAAGCCCCTGCTCCTTGGTGCTTGAAGTAGATTCCCAAGGTATGAAAGCCTCTCCCTGTTCACGACACCGTAGTGGCAAGACGACAAGATTCGAGTCAGAAGTTGCAATTAATCTTTCGTTCAGAGTCTAAAGTATGTCGGGTCATAGGTATTGAAATGAGAAGAAATCCCCTCCCCTCTCACCAAAAACAGAAAAAAAGAAAAGCCTCCCAGAGCCCGCAACGTTAGTAGCGATCTATTTAACACTTCACAATTTCATACACCTTATAATGGTGGCTGTGTCGATAGATTGACCCTAACAGAAGTCAAACTCCGTTTTCCTGATTGCTTCCGTTTCTTTCCTCCCCTGAGACACGTCTGCCAAACCCGACTTCTGGTATTGCTCCTTCCATTTCTCCAACAGCTTCTCAACCCGGTATGTTCTATCATCGCACCACAGGTCTCGCCATTTTCTTGGGTCTTCATCAGCGTACTCGGCAATCGGTTCGAAGCAGACGGTCCCAGTAATGATGAACTTTGTCAACGTCCCGTCGGTCGTATCCAGCATATAATTATCGCCATCTCGATCCGAGCTTGTAGTCAATTGAACCACCCAGGGTGGAAAATCATGGAAAGTCCCGTCCTTCAGAGTTTGGAACCATGCCGGGATCCTGGCAGCCCCAGCTGTTGCTACAACAGCCCGGTCAGCGTGTCAATATATTCGAACGATCGAATGTATCGAATAGATCGAATTCCCAATTAGGTAATCGATCAATTCGAGCAGAAGGGCGCTCGAGTCGATTATATTCGAGCAGGACAGTGATCGATTCGCAGCAATTCGAACGGCCGAGCGTTCGAGTCGATTTACTAATCGATATTTGATGCTTTTTGAAGGTAATTTTGGCCCGCAGGCCCTTGAACCAATCGCTGTTGCGGATTCCAAGCCTAGTATTGCTTTTATTGCCCAAAATAGACTATGCCTCAAAATACTTCACGATCATTGGTGCCCCGAGACACTGTGTATTCAGCTTGGACGCCTTCATTTACAATTTTGTGTTCCTCGCCAGCCATCGGAAGTAAAGATACATTTTTCGAAACTATACAACACCTTTGAAGATTCTACTCACCACCTTGTCAACCAATACAAACAGACCTCCGTAGTGTATCTATGGATCGATTTCTCCAGATACAGCCTCAAGCACCGGCACATGTTGCACATCACAACATCACACCCGCCGTCGAGCTGACTACAGCATGCCGTGCCTCGTCTCCAGGATTCTCAGTTCACAATCAAAATCTCACCCCCGCCACCCAAATCAATGAGGTGGTGGATATGGATGGATTGGACGAAGACCTGTCATCAACGCCGAGTTCCGGCCAGGAAAACGACGATGAGGTGCCTGTGGGCCACCCCGATTATCATCTCTGGACTACCTCCTGGTGGCGCCGTTTCCCTTATTGTGAGGGTGCCTTTAGCAACAGAGTACGTGGCTGGTACTAGGCTCATGGGTACCGTCTTGTCGAGAGCTTACCCGGCAGAGAGAATCGATATATCTGGGTTTGCTCGCTGTGTGTAGCTTCCAAGAAGCCTATACCAAAGAACAAGTACTCATTTGTTTCATCTACACCAATTTCCATTACCAGGCACCTCAAGAAGATGCATAAGCTCTTCAAACCATTACGCCATAAGATCGACGAGCCGGGCAAGCAATTATCGAAGATTTCTTCCCTTTACAGGCCCTCCGTTGCCAGTCTTTTGAAACTTGATATGGGCGACCCAACAGTGCAAGACACGGTCACACGGATACAGTCATTATATAACCAGAAATTGTTTTGGCTGTTGTTGTTGGACTGGATTGTGCACGACAATCACTCGTTTCGTGCGATATCATCTACTAGATTCAGGAGAATGTGTTGGTCCTTAAATCCATCAGCACAAATCCCGTCCCATCAGACCTTGGCAAACTTGCTGATCGAGGAATATCACAAGGCCGTGATCCCTGTTCGTACGCTTCTTCGTACAGCTCGCGGGATGGTACATTTGACGTTTGACGGGTGGACTTCGCGCCAAAACTCGACATTTCTTGGCATACACGCTTATTTCGTGGATAAGCATTGGAAGCGTTGGAAAATCATGCTGGGAATGCCGCCACTCATCAAGCGGCATACTGGTCAGGACCTTGCTGATGAAGTATCTTCAATCATCGAGTACTTCGAAATTGCAGACGTGTGAGTACGCTGATTGGGAATACACCTCACTGTTCTGACTTGCTCTGCTTTCATCACTTAGCGTCGGTTATTTCACCCTAGACAACGCCACCAACAATGACACCTGTATTGAAGCCCTATCTAAAGTCTATCTCTTCAAGCCGGATGAACGGAGGATCCGCTGTGCGCCGCATACAATCAACCTTGCTGTGCGATCAATGATGTATGGCGATGGCGCCAAGAAGACCGACTTCCATGAACTGCTTGGGAAGTTTCAGGCTGACAGCGGTCCCAGCGGTGAAGGCGAAATGCAAAATTTGCGTGAAGCTATACAGATGATTGGGGACGACGAATACTGGGATGAACACCAGGAAGAGGTCCTCGCCGCGGCTGATGAAGATGACATTTTAGCTGCTGACGCAGTATCCGACTTTCCGGCCGTTTCTGCTGAGATTCCTGCCTTGGTAAACGCCAGCAGCCTTGAGCAGTACCGTAAGTCAGGACCATTTGGCAAGCTCCACAACATCGGGGTATGTCTTCGGTTATCCTCCCAGTTGACGGATCGGTGGATGAAATGCCAACAAGCTGTGGATCCTAACCATCCTCCATTGGCCTGGCGTCACAATGTCGCCACCCGATGGCTTTCGGACGAAGGCATGGCAGCTAGAGCTCTGACAAAACGTCCAGCATTAGACCGGCTACTAACCGAGGTTGGTGATACATTCGCTCGCCGCTCGAAGAAGTCCCGGAGTGACAAACCACCAGAGATTCTGCAATACAAGCTTACGGAGGACGAATGGCTCGTTGTCGACTGCTTACAACAGGTACTTGAGCAGTTTAAGATATCTGCAAAGATCCTGCAAGGCGATGGCTTTAGTGGCTTGGGTAAAAGATCCACCACAGGGTCTTTATGGGAATACTTTCCTCAGATTGAAGTTCTTCTCGATCACCTCGAAGGCGCCGTTCGCGGGTTTATCATCAGGCCCTTGGAAGATGGTACACTCGTCAAGGTCAGAATTTTCGAAGGTGTGCCTATTCTTCTTCATCAATTCACTAGCTCATAATTATGAAGTTAGTGTGTGCTGACTTGTCCACAAGGGATCGACAGTCAAACGCGGCGCCTCCTGAAAGTCTACTTTCGGTTGGGCTGGAAGAAGCTACACGACTACTATGAGAAAATGACGCCCATAGCTTACTATACCGCCGTAATTTTCCATCCAGCGAAGAAAGTGGCATTCTTGGATCGATTGTGGCGACAAATACCATGTAAGCAAAAGGATGGCTGGCGGGACTGGGTATCGAAGAGGCTGAGAGAACTTTGGGAAGAGCTGTACAAGAATAAGTGGGTATTGGAGAATTCCTTCTTTTACTTTCGTACTAATCACTGCTCTAGGGAAGTCAATAAGCCTGCTGATCGTATGGAAATTGATTCTCTTGACTATCTCGAACGTCGCCTGGCCTTCATCAATTCAACCACCGCGTCAGACGACGAATACAGCGAAGAAGCTAACGAGATCCCTGAAGTTCAGAGAATTCCGGCTCAGCGGAACAATGGTAGATCGTTGACAAGATCAAAGCCAGTGTCAAAATCAGGCTCAACCGCAGCTAAGCTGGACCAGGACGAACTGGATTTGTATCTGTCCGAACCTGCTGTGGACCAGTTCCAGTACAGAGACGACCCATTACTTTGGTGGCGGGAGCATGGAGAACGTCGATTTCCTAGACTATCTCATATGGCGGCAGATCTTTTATCGATACCTTCGTCGACAGCAGAGACTGAGCGCCAATTCAATAGCGCCGGTAGGATGATAAGCTCCACGAGAAACCATTTGGGCAGAGCGCTCATTGGCCAAGCACAATCGATGGGGTCCTGGAGTACGATGGGTATCTATAAGCCAGAGTTTCCTATCCATTTACTACAAAGTCAAGATTGGTACGACAACCTTGTGGCTCAAGGGCACGCAACGCCATTGCCTAACGGTGTTGGGGCAATTGATTAAGTTAATATGAGTGCCATTTTCACCTCATTCTGGCTTAACGCTACCGCTCGATTCGAACGTTTCGATCTATTCGAGCAGCATGAGGCTCGAATCGATTCTATTCGAACAGAAGACTGTTCGAATCGATTATATTCGAGCGCCCACTATCTGAATTCGATGCATTCGAGCCGTGCAGTCCGATCGAATAGATCGAATATATTGACACGCTGAGCCCGGTAGTCAATCGGAAAGGTCTCCGGCGTTATCCAGGGGTGACTGCCTTCGATGTAAGGTAGATGCCGCAGAAGCTCTAGGACTTCTTCTGTCTTGTAGATTCCCACTCGTGCCAATGAATCTGCTGTGATATCGGGCCACCCGCCTGGAGGAGCATCATGCACGAGGAGGGCATCTATATGCGGCAGGTTCTTATAGAAGGCCGTCAAAGCGGTAACAATGTTTTCGCGTGAATACGTTGCCCATTGGTAGAAAAGTCGAGGGTCTGGCCCGGGTTTGCGCAATTCCTCGGGTGTAGCCATTTATGTCTTTGGTTTGTCAATAATCCTGTCTTTGGGAGGTGAAGAAGGGGACCTAGATCCGCACAGACGGCACCTGAAGGAATCGAAGCGACAGAGTGACTGCAGCCTGCAATTTCACCCACCATGACTCGGCGGGGCAGCATACCCTTGTGTGCCGTGGGGGGCAGTCGATGCCACCTAGTTACTTGTGCTGGTCAACCCTCAGCCAAGCTGTTATGCTTGGAAATGTGAACAAACGTGGGAGATAGTAGTTGGCGAGAGTAGTTGGCATGACCCGTGCATCCCAAGAGCGCTCATAGAAAGCCAGCTAGTTTAGGTCCGTGGCCGCCAGAACGACGCTTTTTGCACTGCTGCAGTTCATGGAATGCAAATCTCGAGGTGCGCACTTCATGGGCGGAGAATAGACGCGAACCAAAAACATGCTAGCTTATCAACACTATCGTGCCACTCAAGAGCAGATACAGCCCATCAAGTGGTTAGCCAGTAAACCTGAGCGCCATTTATTGCCTACTCAGTGGTGTCCCTTCCAAAAATCGGACCCAGCGTGTAATAGTCACCTGAGGCAGTTTCACCTATCAGACCAGTACTTTGGTGTGCTTCCCGGGCTATCAATATGGCGAACAACAGTCGGGGCTGAGGCTCTGGATTCTGCCAACTTCTTCCTTCTCTTACTTAGCTGCACCCATAGAGTCAGAGCAGCAATCAACAGGCTGGGAATACCGACTCCCAAGCTCGCACCTAGTGCTACGATGTCCGATTGACTCAGTCCACCGTTAGATTTGGTTCCTTCTTGTGTATCGCTCGTCGGTGTGACATTGGTCGCTGCGCCTGTCCTTGTTGGCACGCTACTGCCTTGTCCGCTTGTCACCCCTGTTACTTTAATGCTGCTAGTGCCATCCGTCGCCGTCGCTTGTGCTGTTTCGATCGCGATATTTGCCGTTGCGCAGTATGAATCGTACAGACCCAACATGTTTGATAGCTCCGTGCTCCAGTTATCGACCACTTTGATACACCCCTTACTGATGCATGACGACAGGTACGACGTGGCCGAGCTAGCATAACTAGTAGGATATGTCAGCCTGAATTCGTTGTCATCCAACTTGCGACGTACCCTGTGCTGCAATAACAACCATTCAATGATGCACAACCACAACCTAGCCCCTGGCCAAGCCCGTAAAATCCCCCATTCACTCCGCAGACCCATATCCCGCGGAACTCGAGGCAGTTCGCTGCACAATCTCTTGCCGTCGAGTACGCCGTATTCGACGAGGCGATGGAGACATACGCGAGGGGACCCTGTGTGATGTCCGTCGCTCCTAGGATAGTGGTAGAAAAGCAGGTGAGCAATACAAACATATGCATCCAAGCCATGGTGAGGCCAGGGCACAGCTGAAACGCGGTTTGGGATAGAATGACCACGATCTTTGCATAAAGGTCGATCAAGTGAAGACTTGTCTTCGGACGTTATTGAGTACATAAATATTTTGGGCTGCGTGCAGACTGAAGCTTGGCGAAACATCACTCATATAGGGCTGAAAGAAATGGCGTCCAATAGCTTCGTATAGTGGTCGAAGCATCTTTCAGCGCTAGCTATTTTCGACTAACTGCCGACGCCATGCAGAGATCCAGGCCGCACTCTGAACTTGGCAACTCCTTCAAGTTTTTCTTCGTTCATCGGTACGGCCAATGAATTCAATGCATTGCCCCTTATCTGGTCATCTAAACCAAAACGTGACTTTTTATAGTGTGATAGGATGCAACGCCCAAATCGCCTTCGCTTCCCATCAAATGAATGGCTAGTATCCAAACATATCCCCGCAGACTTTGGGCTCCAGGCAGTCACTCACAACAAACACACAGCGACGAAGAAAGGTACGAAAAGTAGACATAAAATCTTCAACGGGAACTCCCCAGCTTCGCTGTAGTATGGGATACCCCCCTGGCAAGCTTGAAGGCCAGCGGCATACCCAGCTTCGTATCCGGTCCAATACCACCGACCTTGACCTTCTGTATACTCGCCGATACCGACACACCCTATATTCCAGCCTTGGGTATATCCAGTATTGTAATCGTCCGTATTATACGTCTAGTGGCTAGTGTCAGTATTATGTGTTAAATATTCCTTGTGTTCGGACTTTCACTTACCTCGGAGTCCCCTCCGTGGCTTCCGCCCTCTGATCCGCCAGAGGTTCCTCTAGTTTGGGTTGGGCGGGGGATGTAGGGGGTGGTCAGCCGCGTATATTTTGTAGGCACCGGCACTAACAGTGATGTGATCCTGGAGGTTGGTTTGGTCGGCGGATAGTAGGTTGTTCGCTGAGGTGTACGCGAGGTTGTGGTCTTTGCCTGTCGCTCAATTTGCGATGGCGCTCGAAGTGTTGGCGTGCTTTCTTGGCTGCTAACCTGCTCTGATAATACCAGAGATACCACAAGGGCTAGTGCAAAGCGTGAGAACTGCATCTGAGTGGTTCCGTTTCAGTGTATCGTCGAATTACTTCTGATCTTTTGAGAAAATGTTTACGGGCAAAGGATGTGCATGGCGTGACGTGGGCCAGGAAATATCAGATACGGAAACTTGAGTAGATATATGAAAAGTTAGTTTTTTTTTATCGCTAATGGGTTCATGCTTGTTTATTTGTGAACCAGTCAGTGTATTGAGAAATAAAATATAGCCTCAAATTATATCGCTCATTGAGAGTTTTCAATACGTCTCCGTAGATATAATTGCTAAACCCTACTGGTCTTCTCTTCAGACTCAACCACTGGCTGATTCCTGCTTGCATCAACGTACCAGTAGCTTCCCTTGTGAGCAGATTGAGCATTAAGATATAATTTTGTAGTTTGGTCTTGCCACCTTGAGCTTTCAACCTCGGTGGAGAAAGCACACAGAAGACAATAATGACCAGAAATTGTGCGTTGAAAGTTGGGCATAATTTTAGGTTTGATTTCTTCCCCTTCCATCACTTGCGAACACTGACAAATTAAGAAGGTAAGATCAGCGACAGGAAACTACCTTTCAACCCATGACACTTCAGCCGTCATATTTCTCGGTTTTATGACTAAGATTGACTATCAGGCATCTCCTACGTGATCATCTCTGGACATGACCGACCGGGTTTAAACGGGTAGTAAATATAATACAAGGTGTCTATCTTATATCTATCATGTACAGCACAGTCTATGACGCTGCCAACAGAACAGAAGACTCCGACAATAAGTCACCCCATGGAAAACGGAAACGCACTCCCTCTCACCTTTGCCCCATACCATCCCCATCCGTATCTTGCATACCCCTGAATAAAAAATCCTCGGCCTCCCTCCACCACCCCCTATCGTAGCGCCACAGCCTCAGCCCCCTGACCTCGCCCGTGCTGTCAGATAACCCACCCTTCAACTGCTCCAAGCACACCTCCACCTTCTCAGAGTCGTTCTCCTTATTCATCACCGTGTAGTGGCCGTTCCACGCCTTCCTGCGGTCCTGGTCGCTGAGCCACGGCTCCCACTTCGATCTGCACACCTCGTTAGTTTTGCGCTGCGCTCATAAAAGCGCCGAGCCCTAGGGTCCCAAGGGACCTCGGGTAGCAAAAAGATCAGACAGAAAGCCGGCCACAACACACCTCAAGCCCTCCCTCAGCCCGCGAGCCCGCTCCCCGGCCCGCGCATCAACCCCGACTCCGACGCCCCTGCCCATGCGGAACACGCCCTCGCGGGCGACGCACATACCGAACCGCTGCGTCGCGCCCGCGAGGCCCGCGAGGTCGCGCCGCAGCTCGCCCAGCCGCGCACCCGGCAGCGCGTGGAACAGCGTGACGTGGGCGTCGACCTTGAGGCGGGCGGGCGGGAAGTAGCGCCGGCGCAGCCCGGACATGTGGGCCTGGAGGCCCGGGTCCGTGAGGAGCGTCAGGACGTAGACGTCTTGGTCGTCCGCCGGCGGGCCGCCGTCTGGGCCGCGGCCCGGGCGGGGCGGTGTCTGGGATCGTGGACGGCGGTGCTGGCGGTGGTGGGGATGTTGCGATGTCGTCGTCGTCGTCGTCGTCGGCGGTGGGTTTGAAAGGGATGAGAAGGACGGGTCTGTGGAGGCTCGAGGAGACGCCGAGGCAGGAACCGTGGTCACGGTCATCCTGGCAGCCGAGCGAGTGCGGTGCCGTAGGCTTTGCATTTCGTTTTCCTCGGTCAAGACGGATGCGTGGCATGCTTTATGGTAAGGTAACTCGTCAGTCAAGTCAGGCATTACCCTTCACCGGCCGGAACCATGACGTCAATGATACCAACACAAGATACTAGCCGATCCACAAGGTCACAATTAGCAGCAGATTCATTGCTCGGGTTGGTTATCTCTTGGTTTCGATTTGTATTGTGCCTTGGCGACGTATTTCTACACTACATTATGTAGCCTTCCAGAGGGACACATTGCTGACACCGGATAGCTTTACATTGCCACCCTGTCCGATCTAATCTATTGAGCAGGATGGCCGTCCGGACAGTGTGTAAGAGCGATAAGTCAGACACGACCACCGATGCTGTTGTTGTTTTTGATGACTGGTGACACACTTGATGGAAAGAAGATGCATTTGAATGCGTGCGGAATGCCGTTGCCCCCTGTGTCCGGATGCAAATGCACGAATCGTAACCCTTAGACTCCGCTGACACTCGAACTCCATGCCAATGCAATGATTCCTCGGCTCCCTTCGCCTTCCGATGCTGCGAGTAGGTGACTAATGCTGCCATGATTCCATCTTTCGGTTTCTTCTCAGATAACGCTCCTAAAACATTGCCGCCGTCTCATCCATAGCAATTAACAAAGAAAACTACGACTATCATTACAATGGTCGCATGTTGGTGTATGCGACTGATTCTGCTGGGCAGCTTGCAGATTATTTTGGTGTGGATTACTTCAGGTCATTGGGATCGTGGCGGAAAGTGCACTGATCGCCCTTCGCGCACTTACCCTGAGCCCAAAAGGTGCAAGGTTTGGTGCCGATGAGTGACCGGTTGATCCCCTTGCGATCATAGTCCTTGCCTCCTCGGAAGGCCTCCTTATTGTCTTTTCGGCCTCGGCTGCCTTTGTCGCGCGACTCATACTCCGATGGGCCGTAGTCCAGCGCGCCATCTGCGGTGTAGGGTGCGCTGTGACCGCCACGGTCTCGTTCTCGTTCTCGCTCGCGGTTGGGTTGATGAGCCGCTTGCTGAGGCTGCTGATATGTGGGAGCGGCCTGGCCGGCTCCTTGTCCCACCGATGCATAGTACGCCGCCCACGCAGCAGCATTTGCTGCATTAGGATCTTGAGCGCCCTGGCCTGGATTTGGTGGCTGGGAAGCCTGGGCGCCACCGAGGGCGGCAAGCAGGCTTCCAATTTGTGCATTTGCGTCAGGTGTTCCTTGTTGCTGATGTTGATATGACGGTGCTTGGGGTTGCGCAGCCTGCTGTGCCTGCAGGGCCTGGGTCTGTTGTATGATGGCTGCATATTGGTCGTAGGTCAACTGCGAGCCCTGGCCTGGTTGAGGCTGTCCTTGGCCTTGGTTCATCTGAGCAAAGTACATTGCCCAGGCTGCTGCGTTCGGATCTTGCGTAGCTTGGGGTACAGCAGGCTGCGCAGCGACGTGACTAGCGGCGGCATTCTTGCGAGCGAACTCCTCAGCCAGTTTCATGGCACGGTCCTTGGCATCATGTGTGGCTTTCGCCGCCATGTCCTTGTTGTATCCTATCTGCCACTCTTTGACGTGATCAGGGTTGGATCTCATATGCTCCGGGGGCTCAGTGGCGGGGAACTGTTTGCCAATAAAGCCATGAGCCACATCCTCGAAAGCCGCAGCGTGTGCTTGGATCCTGGCATCGCCATAGTCATCTCGTCGCTGGGTCTTCAAGTTGTTGGGGTCGACAGGAATCGGGTCAACCCAGTTACGGACCGCGTCCGAACTCATCACTCGCAGGACCTCGGCATCGCGCTCGGTCTGTGTCATGGCACTAAAGCGAGACATCGCAGCGGATGAACTCGCAGTACGGGCAGCTGGTGGCATACTCGGTGCAAACGCATATGGCTGCACGTGTGTCGAATGAGACATGTTTCTGAGTTGAGCGGAGAGTTTGTCCAGCCTGGCAGCGCGTTCGGGACTGGCCCGAGTGCGAGATCGTTCGATCATACGTTGTGTCGCCACGCTGGGTCCGAACTGTGCAGCTTCTGTCGCCCTCAGATGAATTTCTTGCAGGCCGGGCGTGTCGGGGTGGAGCTGGTGTGCTTGAGGGGGAACTGAAGGCTGCTGAGCTTCCCGGCGGGGTGGCGATTTGGGAGTGTCGGGAATATCCATCGCAGACGTGTAGATGTTCATGAGATGCGTTTGCTCATACTTCTCCATGAAGCCCTGCTCTTCGGTATGGAATTCCTTATTTCCGCCTCGGCTGGTGTAACTCTTGTCCCGCTGGCCCGGATTGACGTTGTCGATGTGGGAGAAGATGATCGAGGGAGGATCTCTCCACTCCTTCAGGGCAATCTCCTTGGGCTTACCCTCTTCCGTGTCTTCCTCCTCTTCATCTTCATAGTCCTTCTGAGCGCCCTGATCCTGGCCATCGGGACCGTGGACACGAGCCCGCTTCAAGGCCTGTCCTTCTGACCGGTTATCACGGGCGTCACGTATCATGTTGCTAGCGCGCCCTTCGTCCTCGGCAGCATCGTGCTGGAAGATGCGCACTTCTTCCAGCTCGTGATCAGGTTTCCAAACAACCCTGAGACCACGGCGAGCCTCTTTGCGCAACCTTCGTGCCTTCTCCTCGGGAGTCTCGGATGCTCTGGAAGGCTCCTCCTTCTGTCTGGGTGGAGACTTGGGCTTCGTGATTTCCGCCAACAGACCACCAATCATAGACGAAGTGGACGTCGGCTGCGGCTCTGGCTTCTTGACGGCAGGCTTTGCGGCAGGTCTTGCCCGTCCTGGGAGGATCGATCCACCGGCCTTTGGACGAGGCTGTACGATCGTGGTGGTTTTGGCAGCCGTGGCGTTCGACATCGTCTTGGATGCCGCGGAACTGTTTGATGAGCCATCCATTGCAACCTTTTTCGTTGCACGTGAGTCGACGTCGTCGTCTCTCGGTCGTTTGGACGGTGATCCCGATGTAGTCTTCGTAACTCCGTTACTGACCTTCCTAGCCTCAAGGACAGGGGTTCCGCCCGGCTGGACCTTCTTTAAGTCAGCAGATGCCGGCTTCTTGGATGCTGAGACTAGGTCTTTGGCCATGACAACCGGTGTCTTCTTCGCGAGGCTCGTCGATTCTTTGAGACTGCTAGCTGCCGCCCCTTCCTTGGCCTTTTTGTCAGCATCCGCTGCAGGACGCTTTGCCTTCAGCAAAATTTGGTCCAGGTAGCCGTGGCAGATCTTGTCGAAATCTTTGAGATGCTTCTTTTGGTACTCGGGAACCTTGAGGACGTTAACCACGAGTCCACGCTCCATCGTCGTGAACTGCGAGAAGAGTCGCAAGATTGCCTTTGGAAATGGACCATTAAAGTCCTTCGAAGCCAGAGAACTTCGGAGGGCATTCCAGAGAATGACGGCCAATTTGTGATTCCCGCCCATGTTCTCCAGCACCGAAGGCTCAGCGTATTTTATGGCTGCCCCGACGGCGGCACGGATCAGATTGAGTTGGGCGAGATGCTCTGCTTCTAGTGCCGCCAGCTGCTTACTCTTCTTTTCCTTGGCGGCTTTGACATCCTTTTTGAGGTCCTTTGCTCGGTTCCAGAGCTTTTCTATGTAGACACCGAAGCTGTGGATGGCATTGCCTGTTGCATTGGGCTGCACAGCTTCAGCTGGGTCTCGCCAGACAATCTTGATGATATCGTACTCAGCGGCCTTGATGGGATCGCTTGGTTTTGCAGACTTCTTGATCTTGCGTGCTTCCTGGTCTTCCTTGGTCTCCTCAAGGCCATCAGAATCGCTCTCATACTCTGAACTGTCGTCTGAGGACTCGCTTTCGGGTCTACGCGCAGACGGGGCTTTGCCTTCAATCATAGCTGTCGACTTCTTTCGCCCATGCTTGCCAGAGGGTCCGATGCTTTCTCCAGTCAATTGCGTCATCTCACTATCCAGCCTGGCCTTCTCCCCAGCGATGGCTCGTTTCTTGGCGTCATGTTCCGCCACCTTCTCCTGCTTATGCAACCAATCCCAGTCACGCTGTATCTCACAGGGCAAACGTGAAGAGTAGCTCGACAGCAGCGGTGCGTCTCTCGCGTTGAACTGGGCCACGAAATGGAAGGCCTTTTCAGGAAGGGGCTTGACATTGGACCCATCAACGGGAGAATCAGCAACAAACAAATTGGGGCAACCGCGTATTTCCGTGAATCCACCAGCGGCGATAGGATCAAAGGGAGGTCGTGAAGGCACATATGTCAGAGTGGCATTGTTCTGGACACCTTGCATAGGCCCTGGCGCTGGGTGCTCTATGAAAGTCTGTGCATGGGAGCTGGCTGTTTGTGAAGCAGCAGGAGGAACATAGGGTAAGACTGCAGGATTGTTAGACTGCGCTGCTGGTGGGTTTTGCATCGCCGAAGCCGTGCGCTGGACGGGAACATTTCCTGGCGTGTGGGTAGGCTGGGGTGAGGCTGCCGACAAATTCACTTGACCAGCTGCTTGCGGCGGCTGGATGGAATAACGGAGCTGGCCCTGGAAACCAACGGGTGACTGTGTGGGGGCAGGCACGGGGGTCTGGTACGGGCTGCCAATGTACTGTCCTTGGTTCACCTGGAATTGGTAATGTGAGGTGGCCGGGTTAGGAGGCTGCTGAGGTGAGTGGCCCGAGGCTTGATGATTACTATTGGGCGTCAACTCGGCCCTGAAGGCACTCTGTCCACCGTGGTTGACAGCAAAGTGGCCCGAAGCCCGCGCGGCGGGGGGCGGCGTGTGCGCATGGGATTGTTGCAGTTGCTGCTGGTACAGGTTCTGTGGGACCTGGTCCTCATACCTCAAAGGTGTAGGGTATTGCGAATGCGATGGTTGGGTTGGTTGGGGCTGCCAGGAGTTGTCGGTAAAGCTGTTCGCTGGTTGAGGGTTGCCATGATTCGACTGGACGCTGAAATGCTGGAACGACGGGTGCTGTTGCTGTTGCTGTTGCTGTTGCTGTTGC
The DNA here is from genome assembly GCF_022829205.1 of Neoarthrinium moseri. NCBI lineage: Eukaryota > Fungi > Ascomycota > Sordariomycetes > Amphisphaeriales > Apiosporaceae > Neoarthrinium > Neoarthrinium moseri. The sequence goes on along the minus strand of NW_026055120.1, from coordinate 780,054 downwards.
TGTTGCTGTTGCTGTTGCTGTTGTTGTGGCTGCGGCTGCACCTGTTTTTGTTGCCCTTGCCCCACGAAGGCCGGATCATGATAGGATCCATCGGGGTACGACGCTGGCTGAGCCGCGGCAGGGCTGCTGTGCTCCACGGAACGGGTGGTGTCGTTGTACGCAGTGCCGGGCGGATAGTAGTCCGGGGCGGGATAGAATTGCGGGTCGGAGGCTCCGGGGTGATCCACAGCGCCCCAACTGGGCAAGTAGAAATTATCTTCGGCGAACCCATCGCCGTACCCCAGGGCAGGGTCATGAGAGTTCATAGCATTGTCGGTTTCTCCTCCTTGGGGATGGAACTGCCCATTCGGCCAACCATGGCCGCCGTGTGCCATAGTTGTTTAGCCGCCTGGGGATAATTCGTGCACGTGATCCTTGGGAGGGCGGGTTAGCGACGGGATGGTGGTAACGAAACGACTGCAGCGTGATGATTGGCCGCAATGGGGTGGGGTTATCGGTTATCAAGCTATTGCAACACGATGCGGGCCAATGGACGGCTGCGATTGTACTCACTTCTGGTAGAACGGCGCGCTGAATATGATACAGGTTTGATGTACAGGGTATTTCCAACAGTTTATTCGGGGCGTAGCGATTGCCCGGCGGCAAAACGGTGTGGGCTGCTGCTCTGCTCTGCTCTGCTCTGTTCTGCTCTGCTATGCTCCGACCAGCAAAAAGATGTAGGTGCGGGTGTAGACAGATGTGGAGAGGTGTGGTATTAGCTCAGCCAGCTCGGGGTGAGACGTGGGCTGAATCGGCACTAGTTCCAGGATCTAAACCGCAATTGGTCAATCAGCTGCTGCAACGAAGATCCAAGCATCAATGAACAAGAAACAGGTGTACGGAGGGTGAAGTGATGTTGGGATGGCCGCATCTGGCGGAGGAAAAGGGTCGGTGGTAGCTAGAGCGGATGGACGCCGAATGCCAGGTCATGCCAGCAACCTAGGGAGGACAGCCGGGTGGTTGTCGCGGCTCGGTATCGGTGGCTCTGGTGGGCTGGTCTGATGCATTGTCCTGTGACGCGACGAAGCCCACGGCTGTCAGAATGTCGCCAGATCCACCACCGCGCAATCAAGTCTTTGCAGTCTTGGACGGCAGGAGGAGCGGACCATCTGTTCAGAAGTACACATAGCCCCGGCGACGCTGCTTTAACGGTTCTCGGAACCGGCAGGTGCGCATGGTGGTGATGGTAGTTGTGCCTGAGGTCTGCCTTTGGCTCAGATGCGCTAGGATTCTGGTTCTGACAGCAGAGCAATTTCAAGATTTTGAAGCGTGGAAAGACGGACGGGCCAGCAACACCAGTCTCTCTGCACCACCACAACTTCTGATGCAGCAGCCGTAGTCTATCGCAAGTCTTGTTGACTACCGCCTGCTTCTTCTGCCCCTTTTCGCTCTCCCTCCTTTTGCGGTGGGAATTTAGAAGTTACTGGGAAGGCTGATGAGTGACGGTGGTCTGCCTGTCTGGACACCAGACACCAGGTCGGCTCTAGCGCGCGCTGATTTGCCAACCAGCTCAGCTCAGCTCAGCTCTGCAGGCTGGACGGATGCGTGTGCCTCTTTGTTGACTGATGGTCGCGCAACTCACCACCTGCGAAAAACCACCCCTGCCACACTTGCAATTCATGGATGCAGGTTTCGAGGAAAAAAAACATCGCTTGCTTTGCGTACGTGCGTCATATGAATCTTGCGGTTTGGTATGGGCTTGACAAGGTGACTCAAAGGTCGGGTGCAGTGCTTGCAGAGGGGGGGAAGGGGGAGGGAGAGAAGGGGAGGGGGAAGTTTTGAGTTATTTCATACCCGTAGATGGTGGCAGTTGGGTTTTCCTTGCCTACTGCCAGTTGTGCTGCTTGTTCATCATCAGAGAAGGCCCGGCATGATCGTGCATCACTTGCTCTCAGTCAACGAGAGGGGCGTGACAATTACAACATGGTCCCCCGCTGGCAGGCGCAGCTGAGGAGGATTGATCTGATCTGTCTAGAATTTCTTTGCAAAAGTGGTGGACAGGAGGCCAGGTTCAATCGAGAATGAGAAGTGATCTGCCCAGCACCACAATGCCCAGTGGCAATTTAGAGAGAATTATTACTGTCCAGCAGCGCCCGAGTTATCTCGAGCGACCAAGCAGTCCAGATGAAGTAAATCAGCAGCCGCACCAGTCAGAGGTTCCGACGGCAGCGGCGGGAATGATGGAGGGTTGATGGACGGTGCTGAGGGAGAGGTGTCGCGGTTTGTTGTTGTCGCGTGCGATGATGAAGAGAGGAGAAGAGATTGGGAGCGGGTGTGGAATGGCTGGGCGAGGGGGGCAGGGAGAAAAGCCAAAGGAAGCGCGGGCTGGCGGGAGCGGCCTAAGATTGGGTCTGGGCCTCTTGACCTGGGGACCAAGTGGGAAAGAGGTGTTGGCGGCTGCCCGTGGTGCCTTGCTGTTTCGGCTGCGCCATGAGCCGTGTGGCCCACCAGCTGGAGGCCAGCGAAAAGGCAGAAGTGACCAAACCCCAGTGGTCCGTTTGGGTGGCCAGGGGCCCGTCGCTGGACTACAGGGAGTCATGCAGTGGGACGCAGTGGGTGGCCGTGGAACACTTCCAGTTCGATTGACGGGGACTAACTTAAAGGACCTACCTAGGTAACCACTTGGTCCACTCTTCAGTTAGGTAGCCTGGTAGCTCACCAGTGAGCCAGACATCGAAATGCTCACGAACCGCACAGTACATTGGGGCCTAGAGGTTCATTGTTTCGCTGGCCAAACCTTTACCCGTCAAATGTCATCTGCCCGCGCGTGTCAGTGTAACAAAGTCGCCAAGCTAGCCGCATACGACGGGATTGGGCGACACGAGACGTGAGACACTGTCCGCTCTGTGGCGGATCATCCTCAATTCCGGCTTCCGACCCGTACCTGGGTTTGTTAAGTAGCCGATAGCTCTGCCTGCTGACTTCCTGGAGGATGTGGATGCCTAGGAAAGGCAGAGATGTGTGCCGGTGAGGAGACGTATGCATGTGCTGTAGGGACCGAGAGCTCGCTTGGGGGCTACTCTGCCGTTGCTATATTTCTCTGTTCGTGTATGGGTGGAATAGCAGCTGGGCAACGATGTAAGCAAGGTCCGTAGGCATATCCAGTAGCTGGCTCTTCGCCCCTCTGGCCAGGTCATCATATCTTTGAGAGTTGAAGACAGCGAAGCATTCCGCGGCGACCCCGACTTTGACAGAGCAAGACCTGGTTCAGAACAAGAATTCCAAGAAACGACCGATGCCATTCACCCATCCAGTCGATCCCGTCTTGTCACGTCTCCTCCTCGTCCGTGTCCGCCGTGTGCCTGTGGCGTCAGTCGTTGGTCGACTGCAGCTCCACTGCCACCTGCATGCATCATCGCAACTGGCCAGCCCCACGCTAGAGGCCGGGTACTTCCAGGTACTGGCAGCACCTAACCCCAGGCCAGCATCTAACTTACATTGGATGCATGCAGTCCGTACCAGTAGCACCGTAGCTCAGCAGTGCCTCCTGCGACTGCGAATATTGCCAGATTGCGAAACTCCCGAGGTCCCCCAAGTTACCTACAGCTGGAGGCAGACACACCCGGCCAGAGAGCGCCGCATCCCCAATCGCATACACAGGCTTCGCAGGCCATCCCCTTGTCCCGCGAGAGAGGCCCTCGAGCATGGCTGCCAAGGGCGATTCGCTGCGCGACAGGCAGATTGCCTCGTTGCGCAAGATCCTGAACCTCAACCAGGACACCGACCCCAGGGACGACGACGAGCACCACGCCAACGGCACGCTGGCCCCGGCCGGCCCCTTGCTTGGCGCCGACGGCGAGCCCGTGTGGAAGGTCCTCGTCTTTGACGACCTGGGCCGCGATGTCATCAGCAGCGTGCTGCGCGTGAGCGACCTGCGCTCCCTGGGCATCACGATGCACATGTACGTCTCCCCGCCAAAGCTAGCCCGCCCGCCGCCCGCATCTGCGGCCTGGATATGTTATATATTCACCTGCCCATGCACCTACATGCGCACGTACATACATGTCCAGACAGGCCTGCGTCCTTCCCGTCCCTCCGTGACTTGGATTTGAAAGCTAACCGCAAACCAGGCATCTTTCGGCCTCCCGGCATGCCATACCCGACGTGCCCGTCATATACATGCTGGAGCCGAGCCCCAAGAACCTCGAGGCCATCACCAGCGATCTGCAGAAGGGCCTCTACTCCCCTGCCTACATCAACTTCACCTCTTCGATACCACGGCCTCTACTGGAGGACTTCGCCTCACAGACCGCCACCGCCGGCACCTCGGAACACATAGCACAGCTCTACGATCAGTACCTGAATTTCATCGTCGCCGAGCCGGACCTTTTCAGCTTGGGGATGCAGAAGGAGAACACATACTGGGCACTGAACAGCGCAAAGACCAAGGACGAAGAGCTGGACCATGTTGTGGACAAGATTGTCAGCGGGCTGTTCAGCGTCGTCGTGACACAGGGCGTGATACCTATCATACGGTGTCCCAAAGCTGCCGCCGCCGAGATGATTGCAGCAAAGCTGGACCGAAAACTACGCGACCATATCCTCAACTCCAAGGACAACCTGTTCTCTGCGAGCGCTCGACCGGCCTCGTCCGCGGGAACCGCTGCTTCCCGGCCCGTGCTGATCATCCTGGACCGGAATGTCGACTTGAACCCAATGCTGTCTCATTCCTGGACGTACCAGTCCCTGGTGCACGACGTCCTGAACATGAAGCTGAACCGCATCACGATCGAGACGCCAGTCGACGAACAGAACCCTGCCAAGGGCGTTTCCAAGAAGGCCTACGACCTGACGGCTTCCGACTTCTTCTGGGAAAAGAACGCTGCTCTGCCATTCCCTCAGGTCGCCGAGGATATCGATGCCGAGTTGACCAGGTACAAGGACGACGCTGCCGAGATCACCAAGAAGACAGGCGCTTCCTCTATAGAGGATCTACAAAATGACACGAGTGCGAGCGCGCAGCACCTCAAGGCCGCCATCACATTGCTGCCAGAATTGCGCGAACGCAAAGCCACACTTGATATGCACATGAACATCTTAGCTGCGCTTCTAACAGGAATAAAAAACCGACAGCTAGACAATTTTTTCCAGATGGAGGAGGAAGTCATGAAGCAGACCAAAGCGCAAGTGTTGGAGGTTATTAAGGACGAGGCTAGGGGAGACCAGCCACTGGACAAGCTGCGATTGTTCATAATCTGGTTCCTGAGCACCGAGCAGGAAGTAAGCAGAGCAGAGTGGACTCAGTTTGAAGATGCCCTAAAGGCCACTGGCATTGATACCACATCACTCGCCTACATCAGACAGTGAGTCCAACCAATTGCACCCTAACGTGAACTCCAAAGCTGACCATCTCTACAGGGTCCGAGCCACGACCAAGATGACGCAGCTGACCACCATCAACAACCCTACACAACCTTCTAACCAGCCTGGCTCCGACCTGTTTGGTCGCTTCTCGAACCTCTCCACCCGTCTGACTGATCGAGTCAAGGACGCTGGTGTGACACTGCCTGGCGGCTTCAACCTAGATTCTCTGAGTGGCGCACTGAAGAACCTCATCCCCGTAAATCGTGACTTGACAGTGACAAAGATTGTCGAGTCCCTGATGGACCCTCAGGCGGCAGCAACTTCGGCCCTCGCCAAGACGGAAAACTATATGTACTTCGACCCAAGAAGCGCCAACGCACGAGGAACGATGCCGGCTCCAAGTGCTATTAGAGCAGGGGCTGGCAGCACGCCCGGTGCGCTTCCAGGCACTCAGGGCCCCGGCATGGGTGCGAGCTTTGGCCAGAGACGCCAAGGTTACACAGATGCCATCGTCTTTGTGGTGGGAGGCGGCAGCATGGATGAGTATGGCAACTTGCAGGAGTGGATAGCCAGGACTGGTGGAGAAAGAGCCAAGAAGAGGGCCATCTACGGAGCCACGGAGATCATGAACGCCACCGAGTTCTTGAGCGGACCCCTCGAAAGGCTAGGACAAGAAGTCAGTAGCTAAGCTGCATAACTTTGTGGGCATACAAGAAAACAAAAGGCTTGCGGCGTAACGGCAAATGAGACTTTCCGCCCTACAATTTGGGAGTCCTAGTAAGCAGACCAAGGCATTACAATTATAGATCAACGAATAAAGGACAACGAAGGGACAGAGTCATTGCACGAAAAGCTGCACCCCCAGATGACGAGGATACCGAGTGCTATAGTGAGATGCTCGTGGGTCAAAATCGTTTGTAGCATGTGCTGCATAGCTGGGCCAATCATTACTATAGTGACAACGACAGAACTCAGGGACTCTCATTTTCGGACAGTAAATGCTTCATTGATGAACTCGAAACTCATATTCCCGTCCAACTGCGCTCGACTCAATCATCATCGTCGTCCTCTTCCTCGTCATCGCTGTCGTCCCCGCCGCCATCACCACCAGCCGCAGAATTGAACGGCACTGCCCCAGTGGCGGGTTGAACCGGCGCGCCCGCCAGCGCCGCGACCCGGTCGAAGTCGGCCTGCGGCACCTTCGCGAGCCCCAGCTGCGCCTGGAACCCGCCGAACCCGACATCGTGGAAGTTGAGCACGGCGGCCGGCGACCCGGGGTTGCCCACGGCCTTGCTGCCCAGCGCCCAGCCCATCTCGACCGTCGCAGTCGCGGCCGCGGCGTCGAGCCCCAGCCCCGCCCCGAGGCACCCCTCGCACAGGAACGTATAGGTCAGGAACGAGGCGTTGACGGCCGTGCCGTCCGCGATGGGGCGGGCGACGAAGGTCCCCGTCACCTCGGGCGGGTTGTCGTCCTCGTTGCGCGCCTGCCGGAACGACGACACCACGCCCGTCCCGGCCGCGTTGGCCCACGCCGCCATCAGCAGCGGGCCCTCCATGTCGCCCGTCAGCGACCACCCGCCCCAGCCCGCGCCGTTGACCAGTGGGAACGTCAGCTGGCCGATGAAGGACGACGACGCGTTGCCGGCGGCCGCCGTGTCGGGAAGCGCCATGGCGAACCCGAACCCAGACTTGGCTCCGAAGAACCGCTGCATGGGGATCCCCGTCGCTGGCTCCGTGAAGGCAGCCGTTATCTTGGTGCCGCTGCCGCCCTCATCGTCGTCGTCGTCGCCGGCGACCGCTGTGGCCAGAAAGAGGAGGATTATAGGCACGAGGCTAATGTGCAGGAACAAGGAGTGGTAAAAAAGTCTAGACCTCATCGTGATGTATGAGTGGAGGCCAAGATCTGAGGATCCGATGGTGACTGGATTAGAGGATATGTTACAGTGAACTCCCTTGATGGCGTGCCACACACTGCGAGCTGATCTGAAGTCATTCAGGAGATTCTGGGGAACCTTTATACATCGTTCCAGTGCCACGAGAATCGCCAGACTCCAGTAGCGTCCTACCTTGGGGACATACTCAGAAGATGGATATCAGAACCCTGCGAAACGTTTCCTATACACCACACGGCCTGCGTGGTCCAATGACAGCACATAGGTTGATAATAGCCCAGCCATCTACGAATCACAGGCCTGGCTGGGCGTGCCGCGCAGCCGGTGCACGCCTGTCTGCCAAACAGGCAGCTTGTCGCCGTCATCCAAAATAGACTGCTACAGGGCAAGGTTCGCGGCCGGGCCCTCCCTGCGCAGCTCACGGCCCACATCGACACATGGGCATCAGAGGCGATCGTGGGGCGGGGGGGTCCGACTCGGGTTGCCCACTGTCGACGCCTGGTCGTGTGCCCAGGTGCTACTTTGGGTGATGCCTTTGTGTCATGTCGGGGCTCGCTTGCCTGGGTTACTCGAGTCGAGAGAGATCTCCCGCCAAACCCGCGAATCCCCAGGTTCTGATGGACGTGAAGATCTGTGTGTGGGGCGCCAAGGTTTGGCCAAGCCTCGTCCACGGCTGTGGGTGAGACGTCAACCGCCGGGGATTTGGGGCCAAAACGCCTATACCATGGCGCTAGTGTGCCTCAATAGTTTGACGAGATGGCAGGTCTCTTGGTACAGTCTTCATTGGGGCCTCCAGTCAACTCCAGTCAAGCAATGGCCAAGGCGAGAAGGTGGGCCAAGTTCGCCTGTCTTTGCAGTTTCAGGTCATCTTATACCAACCATGGCTCGTGAAACATCTGATGAGACCTATTTTAAGAACACACTGAGGCATTCTGGCGGCGAAGAGTAGGGCATGTAAATGACTTTCGTTCGCAATGAAACCTTGCAGCCACTACAGTGTCTTCTCCGATGGTGATGCGACGACTCTCAGGTTAGTCGGAGGCCGCAATACGGTCACATGTATAGGCTTTGGTATGTGAATGTTGACGGCGAGTTGACTCATCACGGGTCTAGAGAATGTAAGAGTATGGGAGACATTTTCGTCTCATTCCAATTTCTCGTATACCATAAGCGTATAAGGTATCGCCTTAGCAGGCGGGGCCACGCCAAAACGGCAAAATATCATTGGTATAGAATGCTATGTGAAGCTGAAACACCGCATGGTCTCGTAGGTATTTCCATCAGGTAAAATTGCACGAAGTGAAGTTTTCACCTTCACAACCCTGGCATTGGATGCATCTCGACTAAGCTTTACTATCCTGCAGCGTCTCGTTCAGGTGCCGCTTTTCCGGACGCCACACACAGTACCATGGTCCCAAAACACCTCTTACCAGATCAGCATCATATTGGTACAAGCGAGACATGTACGCTTGGAACACTGGGATGCCAGAGGTGATAATCCGGTCTGCGCTGGACCAAAAGTGCTTCATTGTTTGATGGAGAAATATGTGTGACGGGTTGCAAAACAGTATTGATCTCACAGCTTGCTGAGCAAGATCCTCTGAACGATCACATCGCGTCACGGTTTCCTTCCAGCAGATAATCAAATGCTGGGGTACCGGTACCCGGCCAAATTGGTAATCTAGACAGCATCCTTGGCTTCAAGTAAGAAGTGAAAGATTCTTGCATATGTACAAGGATATGCGCTATTTACAACCAGATAAGTCCTTAGTCACCCCTCTATCTACAGCGGTAGAAGCGCTGTTGTGCTGTACGAGTTCCACGCTGTCGTTGAAAAATCATGGCATGACGCCTAACCCATATCTTACATGTACTCGGGATATATAAGAAAACGCTCAACCAAAGGAGCAACAATGTACGCGGGATTCGCCCCGAGACTGCAACCCAAAAACCGCATACCACACTATGTATGCCCCGAGCAGTCACATTCCATGTTTTCACAACCCGAGTTGTGTCTGCTGACTAGACGGGGTAGATCGGGGTCCTAATTCCCCACCGAAGCAAATCATTGATTGTTCAAGACGTCGAATATTCCCTCCAATACCATAGGCTGCGCCGGCGGTGTCTGCCCCGAGAACCCGCAATCAAAGGAATCCTCGAAACTGATAGGGGTAGTAGTGGCGGACGTCCTCATTGAGGCTGTCTTCACAGGTCGAGGCTCAAGCATCCCCAGCCCGATCTCCTCGGTGCTGGAAGCGGACCGCTCAGCTTCGAGTGCCATGTCCAGCCTGGAAGAGTACTTCCGCAGGGTGTGAGCTCCCCCAGAACCAGGAGTTCGGGGCAATGGCTTCGGCGATGGGGTGGACAGGAGGAGAGGTGAAGGGGACGAGAAAGAGCCTGGGGAGGGGGGATCATCCAGGCTTGATGAAAGGAATTCAGTCTCGAGGAGCTGAAGCAAATCCGTGACCGTAACACCTGGCGGGAGGCTGAACGTTGGCCGCGGAATACGCCTGTAGGCTGGTGGTTTCCGTGGTTGATCGCTCAGCGTCTGCGAGACTACGGGATCGGGAATGGTTTCGTCCTTTCGCGGCTGCGTTAAAGCCCTCGGGGGTTCTTCATGTATGGAAGAAACTTGGGCTGGTGGACTAAGAGGCTCAGGTGTACCAGTATAGTCGGATGGAGCGGGGCGCTTGGGAGTTTCCGGGGCCACAACATGTACGGGCTCCGCAGGATGGGCCGCGCGATGGTTTTCTTGTAGGCGCCTCTGTCGTAAAGAGGGCTCTCTCCGAAAAGCTGTCTGCAACCGGAGTTTCCCTTGCTGGGACTTGGATAGAGTTCGTTGCAATCCGTTTGGGGCTGGCATCATACTCGCCCTTACGTTGTTGAGGGAGTCCGAGGGGTTCTGCGACTCGAACGCCGATACCGCCTGAGACACTGGCACATGCTGATCGCCAGTATGGTTCATCTCCTGGATGAGATAGTGCAGCTGCGTCTCGTCCAGGTCTGCCAATACCTCATACAGGGAGCCTAGCGAGGAAGAGGGCTTGTGCTGCTTTCTATGAGGCGGCGGAGTGGTGCCCATGGGGCCTGAAGGGCTCTGATAAGCCATACCCGCGACCTCTGATGATACGTCGAGCTTGTCTGGAGATAATCTTATAGCAGCAACAGTCGTCAGGTTCCGTCAACAAAGCCCACACCGTCACCACAATGTGCCGACGTAGGTACTTCAATCGTGAGCTCGAGGTATGCCGAGCTGTGAACTTGCACGCAGCATGTCGCAAGGATTGCCCCCGACCCCTACTGAGCCTCGCGTCACAGTGTAGGTGGAGTCCACATATGGTTCATAAGACTATAGGGTCTGCTGCAGTGCAGTGGAGAAAAGCAAGGGGAAGGGATCTGGTAGATCAGGTGATTTTGTCTCACCTGTATACCGTTGTGATGGTGCAACTATCTCGCAGGTTTTTGAATTTCCGTCGCGACCCCTTTTCCAAAATCTTGCGCCATTTACCTAATTAAACCGACGCCACACTCTAAATGACCCGGAAGCTGTGGCTAGGCTGGCTTAGGGTGCCCACCCCCGCGGGTTACAGGGGTTTTATAGACTGAGACACGCGCTAGCGCGGTCGCTGGTGGGCTGCCGGCGACCACTCGTAGGTAGGTATGCAGTTGAGAATTGTATTATTACCTAAGTTATCGTAATCCCGAAGAGCAGCTGTCAATAGATATGAGACGAATTAACTTATGTACATATACTTTAGAGCTGCATTGTTCACAGGCAGGCTCATGGGCTCGAGAGACAGGCCTGGTGTCAGAGAGAGGGCTTCTAGTTCGGATTTGCGCCACGTATGAGTAGCCTCCTATTCTAACTGCCGGCACTTCCAATAGTCATCTGCTCCAATCAGGTAATTGATTTTTCTTTAGCTGATCGGCACCGAAGCTACGGGAAACCGTATCCTTCGCAAGTGTTCATACCTTTTGGTTTTTGCGGATCTCTCCTTCGCTCCTCATAAAGTCTAGCAGACCGACGTCTCTTTGAGCTTCTGCCAACATCCTTGCGTCCTCCGCACCAGTATGACTCTTGAACACTCTATCCATTTCTTCGAGTGTGGCGTTCTTCGTCTCCGGCAGGATAAACCAAACCCAGAAGAACCCGACAAACAGGAATGCGGCAAAGAAGATGTACGTTCCCCAGGCCCATGCCTCGAACATTGGCGGTACCATGAACGCAATCGCAAAGTTGTTGATCCAGTTGGAGCTAGCTCCGATGGAGGCTCCACGAGCGCGGATAGACAGTGGGAATACTTCAGATACGAGGACCCACGACGCAGGGCCCCATCCAAAGCCAAAAGCACCGATATAGATCCAGATTAGAACGACAGCTGCCCAACCCGCATCTGTGTGGTTGGGCCAGTCATGACGAAATTTGGCTACAATGATTCCCACCGTGACCATGCAGAGGAACATGACCACTGAACCGCTTAGTAGCATAGGCTTGCGCCCCAGTTTATCAATCAAGAACTAAGCCTTGGTCAGTATGTACTGCGAGACATGTTTGCATCCAGATGTCCTTACCATAGCAGGCAGTGTGCTAACCAAGAAAACGCTGCCCGTGACACCAGTTGCCAGGAGAGCAATAGTGCCTTCAGAAAACCCGTAGCTCTGGAAAACATTCGACGCGTAGTAAATGACTGTGGATATATCAGTCACTGTAGAGAAAACAGTCGATTAACAACTTACTGGCATCTATGCCACTCCACTGTGAACAAAAGTCAGCATACTTAATTCCAACTACCGCGTTAGTCGCCGGTCATCAAGATCACGTACCTGTTGCCAAAACATCACGAGCCAAGCAGTGCTGACTCTCTTGAAGTTGTCCCACGTTCTAAATAGGTGAACGTAACCCGAGATCTCCCTCATAAAAATACTCTGCTGTTCCTGTTGTATGAATGACGTTAGCGACAATGGAGCCTTTACTTTCAAGGCTCTTGACTCACCTTGGATGCCAGCTTCGGAAAGCTCTTGCGGAAAACCCTGTCCTCAAACAACGCTTCCGCCTGAATCTCCAGAAATTCAGCATGAACAAGTGGGTCGTTTATTTCCCTCTTCCTAAGCCAGGCGAGTGTTTCTTTCGCTTCCTCATGGCGTCCAACCTTGACAAGCCAACGCGGCGAAAAAGGCATCCACCATATTCCTACGGCGAGGAGCACGGACGGAATGCCCTGGATAATGGATGGTAGGCGCCACGCTAGATCTGATTGGGTTTCCCCTATGCCTCCGATATAGTTACTTCCGTAGCCGATCCAAAAACTCAGGAAGATGCCCAATATCGTTGCAAGCTGATAGAAGGAGACGATAAACCCTCTCGTCTCTGGAGCAGAAATCTCAGCGTTGTAGAGGGGCCCCACACCAGAGAACGTCCCTACACCTAGCCCAGTGAAAAATCTCCCTGCGTACAGTAGCGCTGGGTTGCCAGCCGTAGCGCCAACGTACAGATATGACCCCAGGATCACCCAACAGCAGGCACTGAACATAGTATACTTGCGCGAGAACATCTCTCCCAGAAGCCCTGCACTCAAGGAGCCAATGATACCGCCAAGCTGAAGCACAGATGTCAGCCAACCTTGAGCAGTCGATGATTCCACGACCGAGGGGAAGTTCCCCGTGAACCGAGTCATGACAAGGGACTGGGAAAGAATGCCCTGCTGATAGCCATACTCAAAACCTCCAAACCTAGGAATATTATCAGCGATGACTGTGATTAGGGTGCGATGCCCCCTTCAAGCCTCACTACATCTTGCACTTACGAAGCGAAGAGGGCGATGAACAGAATCTTTGGGTTCGCTTTGATGGAGTGCCATCTGTCTTTGACAGCAGCCTCTACTCTCCAGTCGGCAGTGACGACCTCGTCAGCATGCACTGGTGCTGCAGCAGCACTTCCATGCTCCACAGTGGACTTTTCATGCTCTGTGGACTCTGCCATTATTTACTCGTCTTAAGCCCGATATGACTCTGGAACTCGAGAGAACTCGTGGGAATTCGGGCCCGGCGACCTGATGCCAATCGTGTTCTTATATAAACCGGCTTTGCCCCGGCTCGTTGCTGGGTCATTGCAGCGTCAATGCAACGTGAGACTAGAATCATCTTTGCGATGGCGCCAACGCACCATTCCGCGGTCGACTCCGACATGCATGCGTCTTGTGTGTCAGCGTTCAGTCGGACCTCACCACGAATTGACCCTTGCTAGCAGGCATCCTGAGCAACAGAGCGGTTCCAACTCCCGAAATCGCCAATCACAAAATGCTTGCGGGGTCTGCGGGGATTCGCGGGCAGGACACGGGGTCGCGATGCGGGGATCATAAGTCATAGCGTGGTTATGACTTCCCATTTGAGGGCTACCAGCGGGAAGCAGTGGGCAATAATGGGCGGATCTATTCCCAACCTCTATTCTTTTCAAGAGAGAGCAATCTTGGAGATCAAGTAAAACGGTATCTCGTGACTTCGTGGTTGAAATCAAATTGGTTGCACATGGTCTTTGATGATTCAGATATGGATGTACAAGCATGCAGTCAACCGTTGCTTTCGCACACTCAGAATATTTGCGAGAGAATGAACCCATGCTCTACTGTGGATCTCGAAGTCATCGCGCTCTCTTGGCGTAAAACGGATCCATACTGCAATGTCGGTCGCTTTTCCATGGCCATTCATTGAGAACTCTTTGGACAGGTACTCGACACATCAAGTCGAGATGCGATCCCAAGTTCCATTATTTTATTTTTTCGGGCGAGGCTAGGGACATCTTCGGACGGTCTTTTCCCGAGATCGGCACTGGTAACCCCTGAGCAAATAAGCCTTTGCCGAGCGAAAAGGAAGTTTTTAGCACTTCCCCAGATTTTGGCGGCTTAGGGTGGGTTCCAAAAGTTTAATCGTGAGCAAGTCGAATACATCTGCGAAAATTGGTCCTCTACCAGCAAAACCTTAACCTCGGCGCGATGTGTACAACCTGAAATACTTGCTATAACCTGTAAAGCCATTTTCATACATCAAGCCTATTTGCCAATCGAAGACATCGTCTAGGTGCGCACAATGGTGTGCTTACACCGGTCACTCTGGTTTCTTGCCGCTCACCTCCCAAACCTTATTGGTGTCGTCGAGGGTAGCGATGACAACGTTGAAAAAGTCGACCTGAACAGCCTACAGTCATTTGGTTACCGACCCCGAGTATTCATGCTATCAGATATTCTGAATGAACCAGATGATTCCATGTCACTTGTGCGGTATCTTCTTTACGCTAATGAGTTTGACACCCGTGGTATCTGCGCCACCACCTCATGGTGGTTGCGGAATGAGACACACCCGGAGGAGATGAGAAGGATAATCACAGCCTATGGAGAAGTTGTCGACAACTTAAACAATCATGTCAACCCAAACGCTTCCTACCAAAGTGCGGACTACCTGCTCTCACTTGTTACGTCAGGACCCTCGGTAAGTGAACAGCCTCAGGGCCAGAAGGCCGGCCCTCAATCAAATGCAAGTGAAATTGTATTTTAACGAAGCAAAAAGACGTATGGTCGTGCCGCACTCAATGAGACTCTAAGCGAAGGCGCTGGACGCATCATTGAGGCGCTTGAAGAATCCGATGAACCCTTATTTATTACCGGTTGGGGCGGAACCAACACACTAGCTCAAGCATTGCTCCACATGGATAACAATATGCCTGCGCCTAAAGCCGCCGCGCTGAGATCAAAGATCCGACTGTATACTATTTCCGACCAAGACAACACCGGGCCCTGGATCCGTACACGGTATCCTGATGTGTTCTACGTGGTATCAATTCACGCTTTCAATAACTACAAGGCGGCAACTTGGACAGGTATCGGTCTGCGTGGATGCCCATGCGTGGACTCTGATATCGTGTGGAATCCTTGGCTGGACGCCAATATCCGACTTGGTCCTTTTGGAGCTCTCTATCCGCAAGTTGTCTACACTATGGAGGGAGATACTCCAAGTTTCCTCTGGCTAGTACAGAACGGTCTCGTCTACCGAGACCGCATCGACTGGGGTACTTGGGGTGGAAGATACTCTCACCCAGTGGCACCAAGCGACTGGACTGCCGGCATAGACTCAAATCATTTCGTTAATACCATTGAGACCGTTATTGGGGCTGATGGAGTCACCTACTCCACTCATCAGGCATCGATCTGGCGTTGGCGAGCGGCTTACCAGGAGGACTTCGCAACTCGAATGCAGTGGACGCTAACGCCAAACTTCACCGCCGCTGGCCATCCTCCAATACTCAACGTCAACAAGCACCAAGGACCAGAGCCTCTGTTTATCAAGATCAACGCCAATGAATCTTTCACTCTTGACGCCAGTTTAACATACGATCCCGATCATCCGACGGACAATAGTAAGCTTGAGTTCCAATGGGCACTATACCCAGAACCGACGTCATTCCTAAACGACTATTTGAATGTACAGATTGAGGCTGTCTCACCCTCATCTGGGGCACCGCTTGTCTTGCAAGTCAATGACGCTGGCTTCTCCAACGTTACCTTGGGAAGAAGTGTCAAGGTTATCCCCCCTATATCGATTCGAAATCCAAATACAGGGCTTTCCACTACGGATTTTCACATACTTCTCCAAGTTACCAACAGAGCTGGTCCATATCCTATCAGAAGGTACATGAGAATCGTTTGTGAGTATTGAAATAACTTTAGCAAGGAGTTCTAGAGATATATCACTACTATCGACCTCCATATCCCGAAGAACGGCGCCAAGAAAATTATGACCTTTAACCCAAGATATTTGCACTAGTGACATATCATGGACACGTTCCTGCTACTCTATTCACATAACTGTTCAATCAATTCCCCGGTATTCAAAGTAGTCGGCCCATTCCGAGTTCTCCATCAGCTTTGGCACCAAATCCTTCTCCATAGTAATTGTAAACATGCACCCTTCGTCTGGGTTGTCAGATGACCGGATAGGTGCGTAGACTAGGATCAGGCCGGCTGTGATCAGGTCTCCCCAGAGATGACGATATGTGATGGGCTTGGCGAACCCGAAATCGAAGCTGCTCACGTCACCTGAGCGGTGGTCTGTGACAAACATGCTCATTGGCGGGTTGGCATCAACGCGTAGGCTTATGGACCGCTTATCTTTGATCGGTGCTATGAGGTCGATTAGGCGCTCTAGATGTTGTTCAGTGCAGCTTTCCGTCAACATGCGGATGTAGTGCGCCAGCTTTGTCAAGGGAGCGTCCGAAAGGACCTCACCAACTGTCAGAGGCGGTACTGGCGCACTGTCCGAGAATGCACCGGCGAGGACATTGCGCATCATCCGCTCTGGAACCGGAGGGTTCCTGAGCCGTGGCCTCATATTGACAGCTTCCGCCCACCACAGAGCTGTAGAAGCGTCTGGCTTATATAGAGGGGCGCGAACCTTGGAGAGCACCCTCCAGATGTATGCACACATAGCGTCATACGTCGATATCCATTGTGAGGTGGAATCAGTGGGAGTTGCGAGTCTCTTCAGCTCGGCGGCCTTACTCTTGGGTAAGTGAAACAACACAGCCTGCTGCTCTGGATGATCGGGATGCCTTTGTGGAATTGGAGGACCGTCTACCAAGATCTCCGCAGGAAGATCTTTGGTGAATCGCGAAACGTCAATGCACGCCGAATTCCATAGTGGGAAAGCTGTTGAAGTGGCGACTGCGTAGCAGTTATCCGCAAGCTGATGGGTGAAATTGCTCCAGCCCATAACATCACTGGCATAATGATGGCTATGCATACTGAAGACAAAGCCGCCACGGACTAGGTTAAGCTGATAGGCTGCGACTGTTGGACTCCTATCTGGATCAGCTTCGGATCTTTCTCCCCATGTCATCTCCGGGATGCCTATTCGCGAGGAAGGTTAGCTACTAGGGGAAAGGCTCAAAGTGGCTTTGTAAGCTTTACAGGCCAATCGGTACGCGATAAAGTGACTGGGTGTCGCTGAAGATAAGAGTAAAAGAGACAGCCTTACTCCACATGGTGAGATCCCCCAGACAATGAGCAGAGAAGTATGACCGCTCAATATCGTCCAAAGACCGATGGTTCTCATCGGCAGAATCTAGCTGCTGCACGACAAATTTCACAGTTGACTCTTTCCTCTTGACGAATGAATGTCCACCTCCGGGATCTTTTTCGATGGTGCCGCACATGTACCTCGCTTGGCTCAAAGTCTTCTCGAGTCCAGCCCTGAGCATATCAACTGCACGGCCCATCTCTGCATTGACAACCCTAAAAAACACAACATAGTGGTTATAGCCACACACGGGCGTCCGATCAATAGTCGAAACCTTGAACCGCTCTTCGTCAGGATCATGTTCCCAGCCTGATGGGTGAAGTTGAAAGACTTCACGGGAAGACATGGTGTCTGAGCAACAGAATAAGACAGAGAAGTCGGATGAGTTTCAGCAGTGCGGGGTGGATATTAAGATCAGAGTTACGGCTTCTGAAAAAGTGAAGAAATACAAAGGTGGGAAAACTAGGGGGTACTCCGGGATACAATAACCACCCCCAGGACATTTGCTGTGGGGAATGGCGAAGACATTACACAGCCTTTTAATGCACCAATCCCCGAGGTCCCACAAAAGAGACAGGATCTTGGTATATGATGCATCCATTAGGCAGTTTGCAGCCGCTGGACCGGGGCGAACCATTCAGTTGGAACAGCAAAGCCAATGACCAAGGTCCAGACCCACTGTGACGAGATGCACTGCGCCGCCGAATATTCTGAGAATCGGGCCGCAAGGTTTATGCGACATTTGAGACAGACAGTCATGGATTTTCGAGATTGCCAAGGGCCTAGTCGAAGACGTTGGCGATGCTGAGCAAGGATTCGACCAAACAGCGACCATGGCCCTTGACCGGAGTGAGATGAGAAACCGCAACATTTGAAAACTCAACGGCTCGCCTACAAGACTTTGCCACACATTTCCAACGACACGGCTTCTACTCCGCTTCCCACAAAGTCATTTTCTTCTGAAGTCATCAGTTTCCCTGATCCTCAACTGATGATGGACCCATACGACTTGTTGGGCCCCGCACTGGCTCCTCCACAGGGCCTGGTTCCAACATTGGGCCATCCATCGAACAACAATAATCTGGCTTTGGCGTCTTTCATTGTCATGATGGTAGTCTCGACCATCTGTGTCATTCTCCGAGGCTACGGGAAAGTTGGGCTGAAGAAGAAGATAGATGTTGAAGATGGTAGGTCTGCGTTTACCTGTGCTCCTTCTTGAAGCCACCGATTATCCGACACGTCCTTGATTGCTAATCACTTCTGATACTTCAGGTTTCATACTGGCGGCATACGTAGGTTTGTTTCTCTTGGTACTTCTTTAGGACCTTTACTCAATTACAATCGCGGAATAGGGTAACTATTGGGGTTGCACCTATGCGTCATTCTCGCTCATTGACCACCCTGGCTATTTCGTGCATAATTGGGACATTTCCCTGGGCGATACAATTTTACCGTACTATGTGAGTCAACACGATGAGGTTCTGTTCCGTATGACTGATGGAATTAAGTACATATTTCTTTTCGGAGTCTTCTACTCGTTAGTTCTGGCCATGCTAAAGATCGCTATTCTTCTGGAGTGGTGCCGTGTGTTTGTCCCAACGGGAATACGAAAAAGCAGTTATTTTTGGTGGGGTGCTTTAACAATCATCGCCCTTCAGGCTGCTTTCGGTTTTGCAGCAATCTTCCTTTTGAACTTCCAATGCGTCCCTCATGAGGCGATCTGGGATTTTACCATTAAAGAGAAGACCTGTCTCCCTCTCAACCCACTTCAGCTGACATCAGCTACAATTCATCTCATCTCCGACATTGCCATCTTCATACTCCCTCAAAAGATAATATGGAGTCTGAACATGTCTTTGCGGAAGAGGTTCGGCGTGGCCATTGTCTTTAGTCTGGGTGCTCTGTAAGTGTGTCCGTTCAGCTGCATCTCTCATCAAGATGGAATATTCTAACCTTGTCAAAGGGCGGTACTATGCTCCATTTTTCGCATGATTGCTACTATCAACTTCGGGAAGTCGCCTGACACGATGTATAATATCGGACCCGTCATTCTATGGGCCACTGGAGAAGTGAGCTGCGGTTTCTTTGTAGCTTGTATGCCAACATTGCCACGTCTACTCAAAGAAGCGCCGTTCATTGTCTATCTCAAGAAGACTATGGGCTCTACGACCTCTGCAGCCGATGAAAGTAGCACCGCACGGTTCGGCCACGGGTTCTCTATTGCATCACACAAGCTATCGCGTGGCACTAAATCGCACGAAGATTATCTACAAATTGACGACGACCCTACTCCATTGAAGGATCTCAGCTCGAATAACTCAGACCAGATCCCAGAAAATGTTTGCAACGGAGATGACCGCATCACCAAAACGACGTACATAGCTGTAACAAGAGAGGACGGTCCCAGTGGCCATACCTACAAGACTAGCCTACCGTGGGAATCAGAGGTTGGGTGAACTTTTCTTGCCCTGCTCCAATCCAAGTTGGAAGTTGCTCGCCTGTATACATCGGAGGGATTCATGATGAAATCGCAGCAAGCATCATAATCGAACCAGCATACAGAAGCTCCTACAGAATGCGAATACATTTCAAGAATGAAATCACTGGAGATTGTTGCATAATCCTTTAGAAGGACTGTTTCTATCAGGGATAGTATCAAGCATAGTAATAACAGAAGGGCCCATCCACAATGCTCACCAAGTCGCGAATCTTGTAGACCTTCTGTGCTACAACATCAAGATCGATATTGTCATCCAGGCTCTGTGCCTTACTTCCAAATCCCATCATGGATGTTCCGCCCTGATAATTGTTAGACGGCCTTCATTTTAGTGAACATGTTGACCTACTGCAATCACTTGTTGCCTGTTGGCAAGGTCCTGCATTTGCCAAATAGTCCATGTCCTGTCGATCATGCCGTGGTGGAGCCCTTGTTAGGATAGTAAGATTTAGCGGTACAAAAAACCTTCAGAAAACTCACAGAAGGCGGGGTCCCCAGGTGAGGTGTAGAAATCACCACCGGGATCTCCTGAGATAGTGAAGTGCCCAGCGACGTGGACACCCACCGGAGCCGAGCTTTGCAGCGAATTCTGGAAAGCAGCGATGCCAGTGCTTGAAGTGATAAGGTTGACGATATCTTGCGTGCGAGAGTACCGCGAACTCAGCTGGTTGCTGATGTCTCGTCTCAGGCATCTCGGGTTGTATCCAAATCCGTCTCTTTGCGGGTTGGTTGGAGGTGCTGGAGAAATGGCAGGGCTCATTGGACTTGAAATATTTCGGTTAGCGTACAAGTTGCACATTCTAATGAAAAGAAAGACTTACCCTAGATTCACCGTCATACTAGTCCCAGTCAGTAAGTAGATGATACATGCTCGGAAGATGGCAAAACTCACTTTTTAAAAGGTCCAGATGTAACACATCCTCCTCCATTCCCAGTGACCATCATGCCCTGGTGTGTTGTCTTTTGTCCGTTGCCGCTCATGCTTAGCATCGAACCGTCAAATATGGGCGACGTCTCTGGATCTGCAGCCCATCTTCCCCAGTTCCAATACTGTTAAAGTGCGCAAAGATTAGTATAACGGCAAGGCTGTATCAGATGGTAGAGCCATACCGGCTGTGTTCCGTTATATCCGCATTCGTTTCTCAGTGTCTGCTCATACATCCACGTGAAATACCTGTGCCAGGAAAGAAAGTTTCCCTGATATAGTGTTAGCTTTGTTAAGCTGACCTCTTAGGGGACAACATACAGTGCCATGGATATTGAGAGTTTGATTCATGTGAACAGCAACAAAATCATCATATCGGGTCCTAGCTCCTGGATATCTCCCGGGATTCAATTTCGAAGGTTTTTGTGTCAAGCACAGCACAGCATTGATGTAGTTCGACTTCTCTCCATTTGTAAGGTCACCCCTATCGAAGCCGCAGTTAGAAATTCCCGAGCAGTATAGATAGTAAGCGATGCGGGGGAAAATCGTACCATTCCTTTCGGACTTGAAGCCTGTCTTTGGAACAGGTCTTTGACTTCGCCAGCTGCGCATCTAGTGCCGTCTGGCCTTTCGTCCAGAGATCCATTACAGCATCAGCGTTGACTATGCTGGAGCAAAGTAGCAGCTGCGCTGCCACTAGCACGTAGTACACCATTCGCATCATTTTGAATGCTATCCAAGATCGGTGCAACTGGTTAGTATGGAATATTTGAGCCAGAGTCTTGGCTCCCTTATAGAGATCCGTCCTTCTGGGGGAACAAGAACAGAACCACAGGGCCAGCATAGTCTATTCCGGGTATGCCTTTTCTACGGTGGCAAGAAGGAAAGAGATATTATAATATTAAATGTGATTGGCCAACTAATATGCAGCCCGGGTATAGTGCTTACTCTAGACCGTAGACACCCACGCGCGGAAAGCCAAGAACCCTTGGACCCAGACAGGTGTCACGGCTAAAGCTCAGTGACACGGCAGAGTCTGGGGTGCATTGCCGAGCTTTAGGAGGCTGGGCTGTCCAGTTCGGAGATTTGTTAAGGTTTCTAATTACCCGAACCCAATGCGAAATCAGCCGCCACTTATTATAGTATCGCTGTCGCCAATAGCAGTTAGGTCATTACCAAGATATTACGAGTTATATAGGCAGATGATCCCGCGCTGCCCTGGGCTCAGCTGAAGGAAATTATTCTGAGAAGGTCCCTCATTTGTAATTGCCAAGATATCCTCGTCAAGTTGACCGCTCAGCCAGGCAGCCAATGGTCTCAGTCCAGGCTACTCTCGCCTACGGCCTTCGACATGGTTACTCCGTGGTAGTACCGCCATCTCCCGCATCACTTCGTCGAAAATGATGTGATCACGCTGGTCTACCTACAGGGTGGCGCCAAGGAGCTAACTGTTTCGCACATCGATCGGCATTCAACTGGGTCTGAGTTTGAAATCTGCGGGCGAGTAACCTGCAAGAGCCGATGCCCGCCGCCTCGTTTCCGGGTTTGTCTACGCTTTCATGATCCAAACCGTGACAAGGAGGTTTTGCGAGCACCTAGAGGAGAAACCCAACTTTTCGGTACCTGCAGTTTCTTGTTCTCTTAACTCGAATGCGGAGTCAGTATGGAATAGGTACTCAGGATGTATAGCTAAGTCAATTGAACTTACATAGCTTAGCTTTGGTCTATGTAAAATTGGTGAAGCAACTGCATGCAGAAATTCTTAGATTCATAAAATTGGCAACCTCATATTGATAACCGACTTGATGTGCACCCAGACTGTCTGCTGACACCGTACTGCCCGATTTACACGCCCGTTGACACATAAGTTGACCCCACGCAATATCCTGGTTCGATTAACGACTTTCTGAACGCCTAGCCGTGACTCGGTGGCGGACTTGCGACAACCATCATGTTGAACTTGGGATTGTTATACCCGCCACCTGCCTTCCAAGTGCTAGCAAATGGAGCATAGTAATCCCAGTTCGAGCTGGTATTGATGCCCATCTCTGCCCATACAAACAACCCATTGCTAAGTCCGTTTCCAAGCATGACATAGTTGGGAAACGGGTCGTACTTTGGCGAGGCCGCGTAACCAGTGAATCCGTCAACCATGTTCGATGTCTTTGCGATGCGGTTTGTGTTGTACGGAGCAGTGCCTTCGATAGTGTCAATCAAAGTTTGATCGAAGAAGAGTTGGCTTAGGTGTGCGACGACACCTCCCGTGTAGGTCCCGTTGTCCAGGATTTTGGAGCCAACGTGGGCGATAATGTGCTGATGTGTAGCGCGGCCTTGGTAGTGTCCGGGGAACAGAGTCTCGAAGTTGACGACTCCGTCCTTGTCGGTTGGCTGAACACCACGCAGGTATGTGGTCCCTAGACCACCTTCACCAGCAGCACTAACGCCGCTATACACTCCTTGGTTGTTGCAAGACCAGATATCGATCAAGACATTGGCTGGTTTGCAGGTGTTCACGTCGATAAATTGCAGTTCAAGATGCATGGGGACACCCTGAATATCCTCGACCACGTTCTGACGAATCATCTCTTGATAGACAAAGTAGGGCCCATTGGCGTTGTCTGGAGTCAAGATACAACTAGTGTTGGATCCGAAAATCTCGGAAATCGGAGTGTCCTTCGTATACTTGAGACTACTCTTGTCATGCTTATTTGCCGCCCACTTGCGAAGTGATGCCGCATCTCGACGATGCAAGAAGGTGGCTGTGTAAATTTCAGCTTCTCATCCCTGTGGCAAAGTAACCTTACATACCATCGTCAAGGTTCCTTTCCTGACGAAGCCGCTCGAAAGTCGCGGAGCGCCTAGCGATAGCACGTTCTCGACGCTCGATCACATCCGGTCTATTCTGGCACGCCTCGAGTGCCCTTGCGTTAACTTCAGCAACAGCATGGGCATCTGCGAGTTCTTCCATATGTGCACGCTTGTTGAAGACCTCGCCTGGGTGCGCTGTCGCCAACGGCGCAAGTGACAGCGCGGTGAACACGAGAGCTCCAGAAAAGATCATGGTGACAAGCTTGGTAGCAGCCAGAACGTTCTACGCGAGGAAGGCTTCACACATTCCTGCACGGCTGTGTGTCCTTTTTCTTCATTCCCCAAGACCCATTAAAATGGTTACTTTCGGTGTCTCTCTTCCATCGAAAGGCATTGAATATAGCCGCGTCAATAACTGTGTCGGCAAACGGAACAGCTGTCTGTACATTCCTCGGCAGCCTTAGCGAATATCGAGAGTCTTTCGCATTGCCGAAGTTCTTTCAGGTTGAAAATTATGATGTTTGTCTTGGCGTACTGGGATCCTGAACAAGGCAATTTATCCGGATGAAACCATGGTTCCTTGTAAGTTGACGTGAGGCGCAACTGGCAACTCTAGTCCGGGGAACACTAAGTTCAGGGTCGCCATTGGCCATGGTGATGAATGCCAAATGTACCCCAGATTAAGTACGTACTTTCTCACGACCTGCCAACATTGATAGACCCAGATTGAGGTCGAGAATCTATCTACAAGACTCTGGTCCGCATTGGTCGACGCTCAGGACAATACCGGGGGGTAAAACTCCGTAGCCCCCACAATGATGCCTATAAGATGTGTCACGCTATTACGTGAAGGACGGGCCAGCCACACACCTGAAAGAGTGTTGTGGTGAGCAGCGACTTCTTGACGTCCGTGACCAAAACCACCTAGAGAATCGCCCGTTGCTCTGGGCACAAGTCTACATGTAGGTTTCTTAGTAGGGGTCTACGTGTAAACCTAACTTCGTGCACAAATACCCACCAGGTCATATGCACGATGTTAGCTGTGGATAAAAGGAAAACTAGACCTTGAGAACTTCTATAATCGAAAAGCCACGGGTACCATTATAAATTATGTGTCCATGGGAATTACTGCAACTCAATAGATGCGCTTCCTTAACTCGTGACACTAGATTAGAGAAAACTCGGTAATACTAGGCTCCACATCCAGGTACTCTCCGTTCATAATTCCATGCACATAGCTGTAGAATAGTTAGCAAGAACTGTTGCGAAAAGCCATTATATGGGTTCATAAGCGACATACCATTCACCAATAACCTCGAAATCATTTCCATGTGACCTCATCACAAGGGGGACACTGCAACCAAACAGTATGATGATGAAGTCTCCCTCCCTGGCACCTTCAGGTGCCAAGCCAAGCAAGCCTGCCGTCAACACCATCAGACGCCGCCCGTCTCTCCAGTGGGATTTCATCAGTCCGACCTTACTACTCCAAGATTGCTGCCGCACTCTCTCATCAAGACCAGCCTCGAAATCAGCTGGAGGAACGTTATCCGCCTGAAACCATCCTTCTCCCTTTTTGCATCTCTGGTTGTAGGCGTTAGTGTCACATACGAGCACTCGCGACAGTACCTCGTGGTACGTCATGCCTTCTGCGAAAGGATACAGGGTATGGTAGAGCGGCATCTCAGTTCCTCCAAGAGCGAGAACCACAGCCTCTTGGAGAATATTTCCAATGTGCTCCCCAAGGTCCGGGTCATTGTTGTCGCCTTTGCGCCTGATCTCAGAGGTCGCACCTAGTGCGCCGATGCAGCCAGCCTCAGCTCCCATGGCCAGCAGTTTGCCAGAAGGTAGAAACCGAATGATTGGCTTTCGTGTACCGCATGCGGAAAACCCTGGAGTCTCGGAAATGCCGAGTCGTGTCAAGGAAGCAGGATCCTCTCCCGGCCGGGTTCGAAAGTCAGGCGACCAACTTGGCAGCCCAGCGAGACGACTACGTTCACGCAGTCCTGGTTTCCACATAGGAACGTTTCCATCGCGGTTGGTCCCGCGGCCCAAACAGATAATATCCAACGATTGAACTTCGCGTATGAAGCGCTCAGTCGCGCCCATGTAGACGATGGCGGGGTTGGTACGATAATTTGGTTTTATCTGGTAATATTTCGGGTTAGTTGCCATCCCAAGGAGAGCATATACTCTGTCGGATGGTTCGCGACACTGGTTCTTTGAAAATTTGACCATGAGGGTCGACAATGGTAGCCGGCCATTTTCTTGGTACTCCATCTGGACGAAAGTGAGTGTCATGGGTGCATAGCGGAAACCATCGAACGCCGCGGTCTTGCTGCTGTACTCAAGGACGAGGTTGTTTGTGTGCGACACCATGGAGATGGCCGCCAGTAGATCCCACGAAAGGGTGTCAGGCCCGCATTGTATCATAATGGCACGCGCCAGCACGACCTCTTGGACTATCCACATGCGTGTCCACCATTCCCTCTCCAGTAGTCCGTGGGTGAGATCGCGCCATTTCTGATTATTGGTCGCATAGGAATCGATGACTTTCTCCGCATCCCAGTTGGGAGCCGTCCATTTGCTGAAGAAACTGACCGCACTTCTGCTCTCTGTGCTAGACTCGCCCAACCACACCATCACACGCGATGCAGAACCGTAGATGTCAGCCATTCTCAGAACCTGCGCATTTCTCTCGTCAATGCTTCTCTGGTTGATACAGACGGCATCGACCCAGAGCACACGGTCTTTGCCGTCCACAAAACGCATTCGCGCCAGTGCTTGGGCCAGGTTTCTCGTGACCGGGAAGTCCATTTTGTTCAATTGAATCGTGACTTGATCTGATTCATCTCCCCAGCAGTATGAGAGCGCCTCGTAGTCGGTTTCGAGCGAGGATAATACTAGATCACACTCTATTGTGTCATGCCCCTTATATGGCTTTAGGACCAAAAAGCGGGCGGCTGCACTTCTCTGTGCTAGCGGCAGTGGTGCGTAAACAGGATGCTCAGGTCTTAAGTTCTCCTCTTGAGGGACAACAGGGGCCCTCAGACCGGTTTGATCGAAATCCGTAAAGCGTGGCAACGGGATATCGGTATTCGACTCATCACTTTGTTTTGAATTTGAAGTACTGGTAGTTGTTTCCCCTGTTTTATGATCTGGAGTTGGCGTACGAGGTGGTGTTGGTGTGCGAGGCGGTGGTATTGGTGGACGCGGGGGTTTGGGGGGGCGACAGCACAGCCAAACTATCCAGCCGAATATTACGGCGCCCACCACAGCCCCGGCCGCTATCCCACCAATAGCGGCTGTAGACAACATGGGTGTAGGTGGAGATGAAAACGTCGAGAAATCGACCTGCGGCAAAGAACTGCTACTAGTTGTGAACCGTGATGATGATGACGATGATGATGATGATGTCGTGCTTGGAGGATATGTGGTCCAGCTTGGGGCGGAATACGATGTCGTAGAAGATGTTGACATGGGAGAGCATCGCGGATTACCGCCACTATCATAGTAGCAGAAGTTACTTGGAGGGCAGCAGATATTCACTCCCTGGCATGGGACATCCCCGGGTCGGGAGCATGGCTTCAAGACGACGCACTGTCAGCAACCACCACAACAAAGCCTTTTTGGTTGAAGTTTAGTTGCGATCTTACGTTGGACGATCCACAGGAATTTGACAATGCTCCGATCGCGACACAGCACGGCGCTGACGCAGTACCTCCCGAGCACACGTACCCGGAGCTGCAGCAGATATTCCCACAACATGGCGTATCGTAGGAGCAACAAACTCCGCTGGGACAAAGCAGAGTAAGATTGGGACAGCCTTGACGTTTGAAGAGATGCGCGGCTGAGGTGTTTACAAAAGATACTGGTAGTTGTGCGTTGGCGAAAGGGGAAGCAAGTGGGTTGTCATCCACGAATGGCTCAACGCCGGTGGGGGCCCCACGAGCAATGTGGAGCAGAACGGCCAACAACAAAATGTCAGTATACATTTTGACGGCTTGGATCTATCAGGAGATAGTGGAACCTCAAAGTGGGGACACCAGAGTTATATACTAGGCCTCAATTGCTGGGAACTGGTCTATCAATTCAGCTGGCCAGCATTCTCCTCACGACATTATTTGACTTCACGACCGGACGTTGATCCTCCAATGAGCTGATGTCGGCCACCAAGGGTCTCGACAGACCTGAATCCGGGGTTCGAGCCTGGATCCCAATACTCTGGATGTGGCGCCTTCAGCCCCAAGCCGCGGCGCATTGGCATGGGACAGAGATAGTGGAGGGAGGCATCTGGATTTACTGCCCAATGGGTTTTGACCAATGAATGGTCTCGCTCAGTGTTTATCACCTCCAAGTCACTGCATAAGTCTGCGTGGGGTTGCAGAGTTGACTATGCACAGCTGAGAACTTTATTTACGAGTTTGGCAACTTGGCACACCGGGGAGGCTCGAGCCAGCTCCTTGACGGCTGCGACAATAGATGTACCCATTATCATATCTGCCGAGGTGGCGTCACGAGAGGGTTGCATGGATGTCAGCTTTCGCGACTGCGATGGATATAGTATTCGCTAGACCAGTTGGCGCACCTCGAAAGGCTGTTCCAGAACTGCGGAAAGTGCAGAGGGTGAGGTTTGTCAAATATCGCAGCCTCCCTGGGTTGATGTTGGGTCACACCGATATCACATCCCTGCATTTATGGTACAGCGTATCAAAGCCGCGTGATGATCATTGCGCGTGTCACCCGCGAGGAGCTGGACTGGAGTTTGTGTGGCACTCATGCCCAAAATTTGCGTGCACATATCTCCAGTCGTCATATTTACTGGAAAGGCAACGTCGTTGTACGTGCAATTCCAATGGTTCAATCGTGCGGCTCTCCAGTCACCCTACGTATGACTGGTAACTTTGTGGGTGGTGGTGGTTGAGAGTTTGATGGGCCGGGACGGATGCTATGAGGGCCGCGGTGCGCGCGATGGGTCCCGAACAGGGCGGCCTCACAATCACCTGGGCATCAAAACCTGTAGAATGTACAATCGTGGGAGCATTCTCACATTCGGAGTCGCCTGGTGTGATAGAAAGACGGAGACCTGAAAATACCCCACGCAGGGTTGGAGCAAATGGGACAAAGGGCAAGCCAAGGAATAGCTGCATGCACAATGCCTGATCTTCGACGGACAGAGCGAGAAGTGAGACTTTGGCGGCCTTCGTCGTCCGTTAACGGTTTGACTTTTGCGAAACAGAAGCACGTTGTGGCACCCCCAACGCCGTCTGCTAGCCGAGACAGCTGAGTTCGGCGACCGGCCGCCCTTGTCGTCTGTGTCGTCCTCGTCCTCCAACTTCTCCAAAAGTCTTCATTGGCACGCAATTCTGGCATGCCGCATCACACCACCGGCAAGGCTGACGCACAGACCATGTCAGACCACCTGCGCTCACTCACCTTCATCAGCTCACCCAAGACGATCGCAGACATCATCCGGGAGCGATAACGCAGCTGGCGCATCGGCCGAAGATGTCAGTCGGGCCCGGGAAGCAGAACGGCGGCGTGGCCGTCGCCAGGCAGGATCGGCTGGCCGACCTCCCCGATGAAGTGCTGCTGCGCATTTTCGAGACGGCCGGCCGGCTCTCCAAGCGAGCCCTGTGCAACGTGTCGCGCCTGAATAAGCGATACCACGTCCTGGCCGACTCCATCCTCTACAACACGATCCAGTTCGACACCCCGGAGCACCACCTGATCTTCAGTCAATCGCTCGGCCGCCGGCCCCGGCGTGGGTCGCTGATCGTGGGCGTCAGACTGGCGTACCCCACCTCGGAGCTGTCGCACTTGAGCCTCGACGTGCCCGTCCATGGCTCGCACTATGAGCCGTCGCGCTTCGACGGCTTGTCGCGCAGCCTGTCGACCATGTCGAATCTGGAGATGCTGGACGTCGCGGCGCCCGACACTCTTCTTCACGGGATTGGCACCATCTTCAACGGGCCGTTCGACTTTGCCTGTCTCAAGTCGTGCACTCTCTTCTACCAGTGCCCAGATGACCAGTACTGGGATTTACGAGAGAACATCCACATATTCTCGCATCCGGCTCTGGAGACCCTCGTCGTCAAGCGCGCTAAGCTGGCCGACCCCGGATTCGACTATCTGGAGCGCCCGCACGATACGGCGCTGAAGAAATTGCACCTCATCGAATGCGACATCAACGAAGATGCCCTCTCGGACATTCTCGAGTTTCCCGAGGCCTTGACCGAGTTTATCATGACCCAGACGGCAGAGCCCAAGCCGGAACTGGAGGAGGGGTCTGACGATGTCGGGGACTTTATCCTCGCGCTGAAATCCGCCTGCGAATCCTTGGAAACCATCACCATTGACTGCCCCGCTCTCACGGGACGCAAGGCGTTGCGGATGCGAGAGTTCACTGCTCTCAAGACGCTACGTCTCAATTGGGATTATCAGCTGTTTGGAAAATCTTCCAAAAAGCCCCGCATGCACTCAGTAGGCCTGCCGCCCGAACTGGAAACACTCGAGTTCTTCAACGAGCTCGGTACGGACGAAGAAGTCAACGATCTGCTGCTGTTCACGGTCCAGAGCATGGGAATAATTGGGCGAAAGCTCAAAACGCTGGTTGTGGTGGAGGGTGAGGACCGCCCTATCTCAGAAGAGCTCATAGAGGCTTGCAAGTCGCAAGATTTCTCCCTAGACATCATCGGACGGTTTGACGAAGAGTAGACCTGGGGCTGCCATAGACGTAGAGAAGAGAGTAAACTAGATCCAGACACCATCGCTTACAGGATAAAATGGGGCAGGATATGGAAGGTTTCTTCTTTGTATAATAGATTAGTGCGACACATTACAAAGCGGCGTTGTCCCTACTGCCTGCTTGAGAAGCTGCCACCCTGGCGTCTATTATACCCATCCAGGAACTTCAATCTAGATGTATGACTATTCAATTGCCGTACCCTGAGTGAACCGGCTTGATCAAGAATTGTACTCCGCTGCGCCCTCTAAAAATACTGATATGTTATGCCCTCTTCCAGGACTTCTGCGCACTGCTCCCAAAAGCCGCCCCGCTTATTGGCATGGATGGGAATTCAGATACTCGAAAAGGCCACTACGGAAAAGAAAACGTGTGAGAGTTATTTCTATTGCGGCAAACTCTCTTAATTTTCAAATCTCACGCGTGAAAATCGGTACGTGTCTTTCAAAGTTTGCACCACGTCATGGATTTCGGTCCGAAATACAAGCTGTGCCGCAAGAACCAAGGGTGCTTCTCGACCCGGTACACTGGATCGCCGTTGTTAAATGCGTATGACTGGTCAATACCCCTGGCTCGAGACTCCGCGCAGGGTCTCCACCCAGAAAGACGAACATGTGTACCCAGTCTATTCCCGGGTCCGCCTGTTCCACGAATTGTCTTTCCTAGATGATTTTTTGTCACGTCGACATGTCACAGAACAACTTTCCAGCCTTGGGCAGCAACCCGGGGGAGTTGGAACGCCAAGTGAAAAGTGAGCCAGCATGGAACGAGGTAAGGAGAGCGTATCAGCACTGCAACGGCCATTTGACTGAGTCTAACTTCGACTCCGCAGCAAAGTGCAAAAATACCTCAGCAAGGCTATGGTATTGAGGCCCAAGCTCAGATGCCGTTCCCATCCCAAGTAGTGTCCTCAACACGTCCGATGGAACTTCCGCCTTCTCAATTACTTAGCGAAACCTTTCCCGCAGTTGATCCGACTTTCTCCGGACTCGCAGGTATTCCTGACAGCTTCCAACCGTCCGCGTTTGACCCCACTGTCTTTGTGCAGAAAGCCAATGAGCTGATCAACGCATCCCTGGAACGAACTCCGGGAGGGACGTCGGTGGTTGAACCCGACTCTATCCTCGAAGAATCCGGACGCCTTTACCATGGATATAATCAGGGCAAATATTTTCTGCCTAATGATGCCGTAGGTTGCCAGTAATTCTAATTCAAGTGTTATACTAACATAGTATATATAGGCAGAGCAGGATCGACTGGACCTTCAGCATCAAGTATACCGGATCTTGCTGGATGGCTGGCTTCATCTTGCTCCGATGACAACTGTGCCAAATTTTGTGCTTGACGTCGCTACTGGCACTGGAAGTAAGTCATACAAGAATCTAAACCCTGGATAGCACGTCCAGTGGAAACGGTATTTCGTATTACCTCAGTTGCGATTCCGTTCCGGTGGGGAATTAACTGACCGTGGATCATTCAAACAGTTTGGGCCCATGATTTCGGTATGTAAACACCGATGCCTGCATTTAGACGGATTTCTAACGGATTGAAATAACAGCTGAGATGTATCCCTCTTCCTTTGTGATAGGCACGGATTTGAGCGCTATTCAGCCAGACCCTAGAGTCCCGAACTGCGTGTTCCAAAAGGACGACGCGGATGCAGAATGGGTCTTCCCTGCGCCTCATCCGCCCGGCACCCAATGTGACTTTCCTTGTGAACATCGCATCAAGTTCGATTTCGTTCACCTTCGAATGGTTGTAACGTGTTTCGATGACCCCCGTGCGGTTATGCGGCAGGCATATAACAATATGGCTCCTGGCGGCTGGATTGAGTATCAGGATTTCAGTTTTGACCTCCAGGCTAGAGGTCTCGAAGGTATCTCTCAATAACATCAACTAAAACTGCTCCAATTGCGGCTAACGCTTAGCAAGGATCGCCGTGGCAGACATATTCCGAAGGTTGTATTCGGGGGGCCAAAACAATGGGTCGGGATTTGTTGATCCCAAAACAATACAAGACGTATCTGGAAGAGGTTGGCTGTAAGTTCTGTACCCAAATAGCTTATTTTGATATGGAACTTGACCATTGGGCGTAGTTGTGGATGTTGAGAAGCGGCATTTGGTCTTGCCTAACAACCCTTGGCCGAAGGATCGCAGGCTTAGAAAGGCAGGCTTGTATTCCTTACAGAATACGTTGGAGGGATTACGAGGCGTCGGTTACAAAATGTTGCGTTTTGCTGGCTATTCACCTGAGGAAACAGAGACTATTATTAGCGAAGCCGGAGACTTCATTAGAGACTGCCGGAACCAACCCTGGGTACCAGTGTAAGTGCAATCGAGGCTCAGGTTTCTCTTGGTCCTTCAGCCTTGTCCCCTCCGTAGTAGGAGTTCACAGAAGCTAATTTCATATTCAAGGCATATCGTCTACGGCCGAAAGCCATTGGTTTGAATCCGAGTTCAAAAGGGATTAGGCTCTTTAGCAGAATAAATTTACTCGTGGACATCCTTGTGATTCTCCGGCGACCGTCCACACTCGGTATAAGCTACCAACCGCTACTTTTGTACAGAACTCCAAAGGACGTCTTGCTCTAATCTCGCGATTCTATCCTCGAGTGGTTCCCACATTCCCACGTATGCAGCTCTGTCGCTTCGGAACTTGAGGAACTCAGCAATTCCATCATCTTTGTGCAGCAGAGCGTAGTCCAGAGCCGTTTTAGCCCCCTTGTCCTCGGCAAATACATCGACGCCATTGTCGAGAAGAAGCCCAATGATGCCCCGACTGAGTGCCATTATCTCATCCGATTGATTTAATTCCCAAAACGGTCCATACCTAAAGCCAGAGCAGGCGCAGTGCAACGCTGTTCGGCCACCATCGTCCTTTGCCGTGACATCTGCTCCCAGGCGTTCTATAAGCATTTCAACGAGAAAGAGATCTCTGGACAATGCGGCATAATGGAGTGGTGTGCATCCCTCGTCATCACGAGCATTGACGTCCGCACCGGAAGACTTGAGAGACTGAATCAGGACGGGGCGATCCGTTTGATCGACTCTCCAGGGTTGAGCCGAATCCCGAACACTGAATGAAGCTAAGCCAGCGACGCAGGTTTTTCGGATTTCTCGGACCTGGGTCAATGTCGGATTTTCTGTAGATGAAATGCCGGTGCCTTCGGCTAGCCCTTGCCCAGAATCGTCTGACGACTTTACAGTCACCACCGGATCCGAATCGCTGTGCATATCCAAGAAGGATTGTTGATGGTATTCACCAGAGGTGTTCTCAGTCTTGGATGAAGTTTTTAAGACCGGCTCACTCTTTACGCCGGTTCCATGCAGGTTGTTGATTAAATCATCTTCTTCAACTTTGACACCTTGGCTGAAGCTCTGAGAAGGAGAGTGTGTGAACTCAGGAGATGCCTCCGCGAAATCAAGCTTTGACCTTGTAAAATCCAAAACAAGCGCCTCTTCTCTGTTCTGTTCCCCATACCGCCTACCCTCCAGAGTCTCCAGATTTGGGTCGCCTGCGTTTGATTCTGTCCGTTGCTGATTTGATTGCTCCGAAGGCAACGGGTCATGCAATTTGGCTGAGTTAGGAGCATGACCAAT
Source organism: Neoarthrinium moseri (assembly GCF_022829205.1). Classification (NCBI taxonomy): domain Eukaryota; kingdom Fungi; phylum Ascomycota; class Sordariomycetes; order Amphisphaeriales; family Apiosporaceae; genus Neoarthrinium; species Neoarthrinium moseri. Next base: position 746,179 of record NW_026055120.1, on the reverse strand, counting down.
CAATGTGAGGTGCTCGACTGGCCTGGGGGTATCGCCAGTTTCGGAGGAAGCGCCAATATTCTCGGACATTTCGCCAAAAGGGGGCCAAAGCTCTGAGAGACGATAGTGCCTTTCCTCTTCATCATCCCAGAATGGCGAATACGCCTCCAAGAGGGACCACTTTGGGAAATCCACCGTGTTTCTCAAGTGGAGGTGGAATGTCATGCATGCGAGGTGAAGAGGGGTGTGGCCGATTAGGGTACGTGACTCGGCCTCCTCGTTCAATACTATCACTGATGAACTCAACCCCCGAGCAGATGCCAAATGAAGTGGGTTGTATCCATTGCTGTCTGTTAGCCATGTCTTTGCACCTAGTTCCATAAGTATTTGAATAGCACTATGAATCGGAATTGGACAGTATTCCTCTGCTTCAAAACACATTGTCGCCAAACAAGTGGCGCCTCGGAAATTTTTTGCATTAATGTCGGCACCGTGCCGTAAGAGTAGTTCGACAAGTTGCCTGAAATTCGGTCGTCTTTGTACTGAAACCAAGTCCAATGGCGTCCACGATAGCGGCAGCCCTGATGAATCATATAGAGCGCAAACATCTGCGCCGTTGAGGATCAACGTTTCAGCAAGGTTCAATTGTACATCTGGCCAAGCGGACGAAGTGAGGGCCTCATTCAGTGCCAACGATAGCTCATTCTGCCAGAAGTGATTGGCTTTACTGGGTGTGCCTACTGGTGCGCCTACTGGTACGCCTTTCTCCAGCAAGGCGAGTACAACAGAGCTCACTGGGTCAGCACTGTGGCACACATCTCTCAAAAGTCGGCCGCATTGAGGCAGAAGTTGAGGATATGTGTCCAAGAGATAGCACAACGCTACTTCGGACCCATCCGTGACCGCCCAGCCAGTGAGGCTTTCGACTATATCGGGGAGCTGGCCCCTTTTCCCCGAGTCACGAAACGGTAAGGCGGAGATATTCGGAAAGTTCCAGTGCTGTTCAGCTGCAGCCTTCAAGGGGCGAACATGGCCACAAAGCATGGCAACATAAGGGCTCATCTCGGCCAGGGTATGTTGGGTGTCTGCCAAGCACTCATAATCTGGTAAGTGATCATATTCACAAGGCCGTCGCTTGATAACGTCCACGGTGACGGCAGCCCAGGTTTGATTGACTGGTGTGACTTGGTTGTAAAGCGAGAGATAGGAATCGATAAACTCTTTTCCAATATCTTCCACAAGCCGGCTGCCGCTCATACTTTGGGCTAGCCGGAAGTGGATTGTCCAATGTTCGATTGCGTAGAAGAAGAATTCGTAACGCTCGAGAATAGTCGTTTTCACATCGACAGTTTCTACTTTGATGTTCGCCGGTTCGTCGGAGGACAGAAAATTCCTCCACTCCCAGCCTATTGTTGAGGTTGTCGCCCGGCTGGTGGAGCAAGTGATTTTACTCAAGTCCAGAGCTTGAATGCTACCTGTTGACAAATATGCGATGCAGCTCTCAGCTAATGTTCTATGAGCTAGCTGTGGTACGATCGAGGATGCCCATTCGGAGCAGGGAGCACCCCCGCGAATGCTTTGTTTAGGGCCTGAAGATAGAAATTCTTGGGCGGTCTGGTGTATAAAGAATAGCCGACCATCATAGACGGTAACGAAGAACCCGCAGGCGTGGATGACCCGGGCTCGGAAGGATTCGTCTGTTGAGAACCGCGGCATGTCCTTGACTGCCAAATGGCTCCGGATCTCAATCGCGCTGTTCATCTCCCGGAGAGATAACGGCCGTCGGGCAATATAAACTAAGGAGACAAGAATTCTAACAAACTCCTTGTCTTTGGCCTTGACACGCTGTAGAAGCTTCTCATATGCTTCAAATACAGTCAATGGTGGGTTGGTGATAAGACGTGCCCACTCCTCTGGGTCATCATCAAAGTTGGCCTCGAGTACCTCGAGAACGAGCTTGACCCACAAGTAGGTCCGTTGTGACGAACCCCTCTCTCCAATGGAACTTCTGATGACCTTCTCTGTTTCCGGGTCAAGTCCTTTCATTCTGACAAGTTTCTCCAAGCGATGGTTGATAACTAATGTTATTTCGCTTTGGATGGCGTCCATTTCGTGCTTGCCTTCCCCTGCGAGTCTTAAAATTCGGGATTCCATCACCTTGATCTGCTGGAGAATCTCGGGGTACCCCCGTGTCGTCAGAAGGAATTTGATCGGTAGCCTCCGGGAGTCGACATGCAGAAGGATTGAATCGAGTTTCTTAAGTAACATTCGGAGTTCGGCAGCATCGCATTCGTCAAGAGCGTCCAGTACGCACAAGATATTGCCGTGGTCGTGAGCTTCTCCGTGACTGTGTTGGTAGAAGATCGCCTTTTCGAAGATTTCCCACAAAAGCTCCGGATCCGTGAAAAGCTGTTCGCCGTACTTGAGAATCTGGTCTTCGCAGGGCTCAGCCCGTTCTGGTTGCTGATCAAACAGATTGTGCAACAACGAGCAGATGGCGTTAGACGTCTTCCGCTGCTCCAAGTTATCCTTGAAGAAGAAATAGGATATGGAGGCGTTGGGCTGCTTACGAGGCAGTATCGTCTCGATCAAGTACTGGGCGAGAGTCGATTTTCCGCAACCGGGGTCAGCCGAAACGACCAGCACGGGATCAGTTTCTGATTCGAGCCATTGCTCGAATTTTTCATGGTTACAAAACCATTGACATGTCCCTTCTACTCTTTCATCGTTTCGCATCATGTGAGCTCGATATGAAGTGGTGTTGAACTTCCCAATGAGCGTGCTGAGTCGTTTCCGTGCTTTGCTTCGATGTATTTGCATTTGCTCTGCTCTCCAATCCTCAGTTGTCCTCGCCATCGTCTCAAGAATATTTGTCGTCCTCGTGATCTCCTTTGTAAGCTCGGTCTGGCCAATGTATAGGTGGGAAATCCTGTCTAAGAGTGCCTGGGTGTTGTATTGGCTGATATGTCCGTTGACTTCTTCTTCCAGTTCTTTGAGGGACTTCAATTCGCCCTCCCAATCTACTACAGAGAGCATTTCTTTCAATGACGCGAATACCCATTTCGGGTCGTGAAACCTGCAGACGCAGCGCAACTCGAGTAGAAGCAGAGATTTGTACAGTCTCAAAAGGACCTTTCTAAGGGCACCGCGGTGTTGTGCATAGGTGCTGTCGTTAGACCAATTGACCCTCAGCAAAGCATGCGAAAGGCTCAAGTACCATTCGGTCTGCTCCAAGATGTGTCTCAGGCAATCAGACAAAAGCTTTCTCGCTTTGATAGGTTTTATAACCAAAGGAAGCGCAACTGAGACACCCGACAGTATGATTGCAGCAGGTGGATAGGCATCGAGGAGCTTGCCAACGCCGCTACATACTGTTCCGAGTAGTTCGGCACCGCTGGCGAGATTCTCGAGATAGTCGGCATTCTTCGCTGCCTTATTTGATGCATCACGAGCAAGAGAAGTCATCAACTCCATGCGTGCTGGACCTATGCAACCGGTAAAAATGTTGACTGTTCCGGCCACAGCATATACCGTGCTGGACTGCGCTGTGAGGACAGTTTCGTATGCCTGTACCAAGTCATGGTCATCGCTTGCAAGGCCATCGTATGCTTCTATCCATAAAGATACGGCTTCGTCGGTCTGGACAGGTGCATTGGTCGTCCGTAGCAAGCCTTTGCCTGATCGCGTAGAATCTCCATTCTCGCCATGAGGCGGGGCTGAGGTGAGGGGATCTTCCACATGGTGCTCGACAGTTTCTGCTGGAGATACAGAAGATTTTTGCAACCTGCGCAATAAGCCCTTGAAGGGCCTTGCAAGATTCTTCGAGGGCATGGTGAGTGATGCTCGCACTGATCATCCTCGTGAACTGAAGGCTCGGCCGAGATTAAAAGCTGAAGGTGCGGACAAAAACGCAGACGTCCCGTGTACCACCATGATTGGTTAATTTCATCGCCCACACAGAGTAAGCGCTCAATATCTCACTTGTCCCCGACATCAGCCAATCACAGCCCGCTCAGGCGTCAGGGGTAGTTCAAGCGGCATTCCTACAGAAAGTGTGTTAAGTTAAAGGCATTTCACTGTGCAGCCAGGTCTTCAGACACGAATTATGCTTGAGCAAACAGGCAGCTTTTGATGTATGTAAAAAAGCTCCGACGGCCTCTTTGCGAGTTATAAGACGTAAGGGTGGCGGTCCCACTAGCCCGATTGACCACCTTGCAGGTCCATCACATGATCTTGATGGAGGTCAAAGGTGTAGGCCGTTGCAGCCTTTCACCCTGTGTTGGTTGTCCTACAAAGGCGCGTTAAATGCGAGACTGAAGACAATCGCAGACAACTCCACATAATTCGTCGCGGCCATCATGAGCTTCAAAACGACCGTTACGCAACTATACCGCTTTCCCACCGAGTTTGTGGAGAATTTGCAGGTCCTCAGCAATGGAGATCTTCTTTTGGCCACCATGGAATCATATACGGGCCATCATATACGGCCAATCTTTACACACTAGATCCCGGGGCAGCAGAACTCCAGGCCCAGTTAGTGACTGGGTTTGATAACAAGGTCACCGCACTCACTGATATCGCCCCATTACCTAATTGTGGGGAGGACATATACGCTGTTAGTGGCGGCACACACGTATTTCGCGTTACAGAAAGGTTCCATGGCCGTCTACATTGTATCCCCGAAGGAAGGGAGGGTAGTCGGCAGCATTGATGTGCCGGACATTGCAACCATGAACGGAATGGCGGCGCTTCCACGCCACCCGCACATCTTACTGAGCGCTGACTCGATCGCTGGGCGCATCCTGTCTATCGACACTCGAACTAGTAAGGTTAGCGTCATGCTTGAGGACTATACCCTGGAGCCGGGCTTTACATAACGCCGTGTCAAGAGTCCCACCCATTGGCATTAACGGCCTCCGGACACGCGAGGACTATATCTATTTCATGATTTCGAGCCAAGGCACTTTTGTAAGGGTACGCATCGACGAACATGGCAATCGGATAGGTGACTTTGAGGTATTGGCCAGGAGCCCCGACGCCTCGCAGATCTACGACGACTTTACCTTTGACGAAGATGGCAACGCGTACGTGGCCGTGCACTCATCATCGATTGTGAAGATCACTCCGGATGGCGTGCAGACGACCCTTGTCGGTGGTACTTCCGACTTGATACTTCAGGAGCCCACTTCGGTAGCCTTGGCGAAAGATGGCAAGTCCATTTATGTTTCAACTGGCGGCAACGTGAGAACCACCGCGCGTCAGGGAGGACAAACCACTGAGATTCGGCTAGATTGGTAGTAATTTGATATAAATAGGCTTTATCCGCTTAATGTAAGGACCACAGTCTAAAGACAATACATTCCCATCACTTTTTCTCTACACCCAGAATCTGCAACTGAAAAAAGCTGTCAGCTGTATATAAAGTAGGCATGTATAGTGGAGACTATTCAACCATTAAGCCAATTTGTGAGGTCTATCGTTGAGGAAATCGCCGATTCTACTTCTGTAGAACTGATGATGCGGTGAGAACCGTGAGAACTTTGAGCTACCTGAGTAGCATGCAAGCCTTTGGTCTCCAGGTCTTGATCTCCCAGTATCTCTACACTGACATCCTTAAAGCATGCATATTACAGAGCCCAAAAGCCCAGCCAACACGAGCAATCCCATGCCAGGCTTCTGCACAGCTGCTAGACTGCTGATATTCGCATAGCCTGTCACAGGGAATTTGTCACTCTCGAATTCGATGCGCACAGTCTCGTTGATGTTGTGCAGCTTGGCCACAAAGTAGAAGTCATCGTTGTCTGTGAGCACTGTCTTTCCCGAGGTCAGGGCGCTGGTTTCGTTGACCGGGTCCCAGGAATAGCTGCCAGACGACAAAGTGAGGTTTTTCTCAATGGAATATGTGAACCTCGTCCCGCCAGTCGTCTCTCCTGTCCACTCCAAATCTAGCTGGGTGTAGCGGCGACCGTCGTCTCCAGCTTCCCACGTAACTTGTACCGTTCTTGAGAGGTCGACTTTGGCGTCGTCGTCTTGGGGAAATGTGAACTCAAAGTTATCAGCCAAGGCGGCGATTGGGAGCAGGAGCAGGAGCAGGATAGCGCAGGAAGTTACGGGATGCATTTTCAAAAGTGGTGCTGTGTGACGACAAACGAATTTTTGGATACTATCGGAACGATAAACAAATAGATATATATGTTCGTGGAAAGCCGTGGCTCAGCATCGCGTTGTGACGACATATATCTTGGCGGCTGTGCCGCAGAAAAAAATCGCACGATCCACTGCTCTTGGTAAGTAAGTTAGCTGCCAAGCCGGACTAGCAAGCCAGCCCCGGATTTGCTTGGTTGCAGGCAGATGATCATTCGCTGCATGGCCTAATTTTGGCTGACACGTGGGTCCAAGTGGTGCAGATCCCAGGAATCCTTGCCCACTGCGCCATGCCCTATTATTACATCTTTGGGGAATATCACGCGCCTTCTACTAATCTACAAGCTCTTGTGTATCATGCCTGTTCCAATGTTTCCTCAAACAGTCCTGTACCTCTCCTAGGTTAAACAAACATCGCAGATGAGTCAAAATGGATAAGTAGACGATCTTAGGCAACCTTTGAAGCAGTGTCTAACTCTCTAAGACGATATCCTTCGTGACGCGAATGCTATGATCGTTCAGAATATGCTTCTGGCTTTCGGTGTCAGACAGTCTGTCCCAGTTGTTATCACCGCTAGCCTTGCATGTCGTCTGCTGCGCCCCGGCATGAGTGTAGCGCATCGAGTCCATCTTGTAGGAATCTCCAGGACGCTGGCCTGTCTTTCCAGAATGCGGTGTTCGGCCGCTCGAGTAGTCGCGCAGGAACGGTATGTACTTCAGTAACGGCCTGAGCGATGCTAGCGAGCCTGCGATGATCCCTGTACCCGACTCGATTATTGACCATATTGCCACGTTTGCTACGTTCAACAGGTATTCTTCCGAGCTGTTGAAGGCGATCAGATATCTGATGCGGACGATTGTTGCGGTAGAGGCACTGTGAGTGATTAGATCAACTTCTTGTCAGAACTCCATGACTCGACAAGTGACTTACACAAATCCAAGTGCAAGCACACCAATCAGGGACAGTTTGACACCGAGCCGTAACTTGACGTCCCATACTGTTTACTTGGTTATTGAGCTGTCCAGAATGAGGCATTGAGATATACTCACGGATCAAGGCTGGCAACACCGCACACGTCCAATCGGTTAAGATCGACACAGCAGAGATGAAGTAGGACACGTTTGTGAGGACGGATGGATCAGCACATTTCCCTGCCGACGGGTCCCAGTTCGCCGAGACAGGTTGGCACCAGGTGAGAATCGTGACGTCGGTGATTATGCAGGCCATGGTTGCGAGAGCAATAACTCCGTACAAGATCCAGCGGTAGACGGCATTCGTAGTAATTCGAATTAGGGCAAAGCAGATGGAAGCTTTGATTGGGACTGTACTGAGCACATAGCATAGCTGGGCGATTGTGAGCCACTTTTTTTTTTATGTCAGCCCACGCTTTTTCTAGTTCTGGAACATCCCGAATGAGGCTGACTGACTTTTCCACCTTGCACGGTATAGTAGGCGTCTAGGTATCGGGACGGGGTTCCCACGCCGTTATACGCAGCCACGATTGCCGTGGCGCAAAGAACTGTGAAAATCAACTATCGCGCGCTGAGGTCAATATAATTGTCGCTGGTGTAGCTAAACGGGGTGCGTGGAGGGGACTCACTAGACCTGCAACCATGAGCCAATCATCCAGGCCAATGCCTTTAATCTTCCGCCTCACAGAGAGGCGAGCAAGCGTGGTAATCCATGAGAGTACCAGGAAAATGATAGACACTAGTACAAGTGAAAGGGCAAGACCCGTGGGAGTCAGAGCCATGGCTTCGACAATAAAGAACGCCGAAGGCGTAATTCATGCGTCACTTGACTCCGAGTAACCTGAGACAAAGAGGGCACAGCGCAGCATGTTGCAGCCGCAACCACTTATATCATAACTTGCACATACTCGTGCCGTGCTCCGACTCGATGGTAAAGCGCAAAAACAGGCACAAGAGTCCGGGGAACGCTAGTCAGGGCCCCTGGACTCTATAAGGTTTCCGCTAAAGACGGGCTAGTGTCCGGCGGCAGCGTCCCCGAACAAGTCAAATCACGCAGCGAGACCCATCTTGAGTCTCGACAGATCTTCAAGTCTGTCGGCCAAGCCCAAGCAGGCTCGGAGCAATTTATCCCCCTCTTCTTCGCTCTGTCGATCATGGCTCTAGCCGTGATTTTCCTCACGCTTTATTTCTGATATATTTGATCGCCGGCTAGCTCACTGCTTTCGTAACAGCTTGGTGCCACGCGAGACGCCACCATGTCTCTTGTAAGTTATAATAGTGCAGAATATTGCGACCCAAGGCCTAGGAATCCTTTCATATCTCGGGTGGTGGGGGAAGAGCTCGTTGACATCCCGAATCGTGGTGCCGGACTCCTGGTGCTTAGTTCCGGTCCCTGCATAAGTTAAAGGGGTTGTCATCTTTTAGCCTCGGATAAGTATCAAAACATTTTCGAAGCCTGCAGATGTAGTGCGCTCGGCACCTGGGATTCTTCACACCACTGTGTATAATACGCCAGACATTGCGGAGGAGGGAGGGGTCGGACAAAAAATCTAAAGGCCCGACAGGTAGGAACAGTCCTCTTACATGCTCTACTGATAAGAAAGTGTAGACCAGACTGCTCGGTGAACGAGTTGCTTGAGTTGTGGTTTACTGTCACGGCTTGCGATGGTGTTATTTCTGGATGTCGATTTCTCATCTGCCTTTCCCATCTCCCTTTCCCATCCATGTCTGGCTTGCAAACACTAACCCTCATGTAACGCCTCGGCACTCTGATCTGCATAACAAGATCTTGGAAAGCCGATCTCCGATGACTTGCGTGAACCAAGACGCCGCCATTTTAAAATTGTGCGAACGGCTTAATGTGACCCTCGCAACGTCGTCCCAAGTTAGGATGTAGTACAGTGAGATGTCGAGACAGACAGATAAGGCCCACCACCGGAAGATGCCCCACACAGCAGCGGCTGATGCACAGCATGGAACGGGGACCTTTACGAGTTACAGAATCGGCCAATAACTAGTGGCTTAATAAGTATGCATCTAGTCCGCCGCTACATATCGTTCTAGTAAGATGTGGCGTGGCAACAGCTTTTCTGCGTAGTAATCAATAAATATCATCGTATGCGTCACGATTGAATACGCTGCAACCCCTAATTCCACACTGGTGAGCCTCCTTTTTGCGAATACGACAGTAAGAGTCGGCTTCGCTGGGCTAGAACGTATATTGAGGGTTCTCGACTACCACAACTTACAAGCCGACGGAAACTAGCCCGCGCCTTGTCCTGAGGTTGGCTCTCTTAGACTCATCAGGGACGCACCGGCGTGTATTGTGAATTTTCCACGCTGCGCAGTAGACATATCCACTATTCGAAGGCAGTGCGGACCTGTCATTTATCCCGCATATATGGTAGATTGGATGGCGGTCATAAGCACGAAATAATTCGGGATCGTCGCAAGGATGTCCGCGATACAATGCGAGTGCTCTTGCAAATTATGGTTGTAGTAGATCATTCAATCCTTCTATTGTACATTCAAGTCGCTGATTTCTTGAATGTGAGCGGAACCAACTAAGCGGCTCGGGTTTGGCCATGGTAAAGTACGCACGTTCAGAAACTATTTTCTGCCCAGAGAAAATTTGCAATGGCTGTCCACGGAACAAGGATTTCCTCACATCTATATACAGTCGTCATTACTCACTAGATGTTTTACTGCAGCGTCACCGCCATCATCATCCATTGCGACTTGGCAGCCTTGTGGTCCATGAGGCCTCGGACATAGCACCAGCTCACAATGATGGACTGCTCAAAAGTTCCAGATACCCCAGACTCTCCTGGGGCAGATCTGATAATCATGGGTAGCCGACACCCGGGTACCGTGCACACCATGTCCCCGACCTCAGAACACGCAGGGCCGATGCAAAAATCACCCCGCAGCGTGGTAAAGGCCTTCCACCCGTCAACCCGCATCGAGATAGTTCGGTGATACTTGTTATGGCTGATCTTGGCGAGATCGTCCTGCGAAGAGCTGGCTCTTAGCCACTGCAGCCACTCGGTAAAATATTCATGATACACGGGTCCCGCTGGAAGGTCATCAATGTCAAGACCAAAGAGGAGGTCCATGGCCAACTGCCCGAGGCAGTCTTGCTGCGTTGACCCTGGCAGGGTCGACTTCATCCTAAAGATACGTTCCATGGCTTCTTTCTGGTCAGCAACGGAATATGCATCGAAAACAGGACATGCCTCGTCGATTGTACCAATTGGGCAGACTTGGATCTTGAGGCGGCCGGGCGAAATGAGTTCCGGGCTGATGCCGAGTGGGCCGCCTGCATTCCACTCCGCAATATCACACGGAACAAATGGCTCTATGAAAGCAAGATATCGAAGATCTGGTGCCCAGGTTGGTAGGCCGGGAGACCGTGGCCGCTCGATGCCACCCAGAGCGAGCAAGTCTAGCGATGGGCCGTGACAGAGCAACGCCACGGCCGTCTTGCGATATACTTCCTGCACCGCGTCGCTATAATGGGGTTCCTGTCCTATCGGGACTGTATAGTCTGGTGGCGGGACGGGCCGGTCCTGTTCTCCTATGCCGCGGAAGGCGAATACCGCATCTCGCTGATCTGTGGCCTCGCAGTAGAAGGCTGCCTGTAGGAGGATTTCATATCTCACAAAGCCTTGGCGGAGAAACTCGCGCCGCAGATTGATCAGTCTCGTGGCACTCCATAGGCCTTGGATTCTAGGGTCGTCGTCGTCGTAGTCGTGCCAGTCATCCAGAAACTTCCATATACTAAAAACATAGTCCTGGAATGTCGCAAATCCCACAAGGTCGTCGCCACAAACCATTGAAACCCCGGAATTCAGCGTGACCTCTTGGATGACCCATACACGGCGGAACCAGGGGCGAGCGAGAATGGACAAGACGAGCTTGAGACCGGCAGCAAGACTCTCATCGGGCTCGGCCGCATCTTCGGCGGTAGATGACCGACTAGATCCCATGAAGTGGAAAGCACGCCGAGTCTCAGGCGTGCTGGCACCGAGCCACACCAGGACCTCTTGGGCAGACGAGTAGATCTGCCCCATCATGCTCACCTGGGACGCCTTCTCCTTGGCGTCGTGTTGGTTTATACATAACGAGTCAATCCAGACGGCGAAGTGCGAACGACGCCGCCGCAGGGCGTCGAATAGATCAGTCAAGGTCTGGCTCAGCGGCAGCACGCGGCCGTCGGACAATCTGATGCTAGAGGCCGGGGGTGCAGGCTGGCCCCAAGTATACGAGATGGCCGTGAACGGGTCCGGCTTGGCATCATCCAGGCGGACAATCTTGAAGTCACAAACCAGGTCACCGCTAGATTGGTCGACTTGGACTTGAAGGAGGCGAATGTGAGACGTCTCCGGAAGAGGCTCATAGACGGAACCCATGCCCTGCTACGACTGTGCTATCATCATGCACGAAAAACCCAACTTCACGGCAGGCTTGCTTCCCTGGTTCGGCTGTCCAGGGCCGCGAGACCAAAATAGCAACGGCAACGAGACCCGATGGCTATAGCGGAGCCGACCTTCGGGCGCCAGGATATTTCGCTGCCCTCGTGATCAAGAGTCCCCGGTTAGATACCAGCTTGATGGCCTGTGCCGGGCCGGAGCAGGCAGTTTGGGTCGAGTCGGCGGGCTTGGTAGTGACGGAGTGGTTGCGCGGTGCGTGGCTGAGCACTCAAGTTGCGGGTGGCTGCCACGCAAGACACTCGCCACAGCCCTTGGTTCGGCTGACTGCTTAAGGCCAAGGCCAAGGCTAACCCTGGTGGCCTCTAGCAGCGTTAAGCTACGAGTTCCAGTGAATTGGACCCCGAAGCTTGGCGCTGTATGCAGGGCGCCATTGGCCGGTGGCACAACCACGGCGGGATCCAGGAACATCCCGAGGTTGACAGACTTCAGGCGGCCCAGCGGCTGGCGGGCTGAACCCCAAGGTTAGGTGCATGCGCCCACGAGTTTTGCCTCGATGACATAAACCTTGTCTATTTATATCTAGAACCGCCTGGGCAGGCAGCCAAGTCGCGGTTGGTGGCCGGTGGGAAGAGACACGAGAGGCTGGCCGGCCTGCCTCGAGAGACAGCGGAGGAAATCTGCACCCACGTCGTCGTGTAGTCGATTGACGGTCTATGTATTTGGGGCAATGGCGAATTAGGCAAGTCAAATTGCATGGACCAGGCGACTCCTCCCTGCGACTCCTCCCCGGCGGGTCAGCCGTTCAAAATCGCATGTGGATGTGGACGGCGTGTCGCATTAACCCTTTGCGCGGCTGTGCCTGCAGATCGCCGGGACGAACGGCGCTGTCCGACCTGACGCTGCTGCGTCGGGCAGTTTCTTCTGGCACCATCGTGCAACTCAACAACTTTAGTCGCCGTTGATTGGTCTGGGTGATTGCGCCTTTGAAACTCGATGTTGTACCGTAGTAAGGGGCAGGAGAGGCACAGTCAGCACCATCACATCACCCTGAGCAGCCAGGCAGCTCGGCACCAACAGTATAAGTCGAGTATGGCTAGAGTGTACATACAAACGGGCGGACTACCTAGCCTGGGCAGGGCCATGGATCATGGACCTTGAAGATGCATGGCCATGGCAGGCCATGGCAGGCCTCTGGAGGCTTGATGGATGATGATGCAGATAGATGGCGATGATGCAGACATTTCAATTGCCGCTGTCGCATCTGTCTGTTGACGGATGGCGGGAATCTTGAAATCTGCTCGGCGCAGAGGCTGACGACGTCACTGGGTGTGGACAGCTAACTACGCTAAGCATTCAAATTGGGGAGAGGCTAAGGGGGTGGATGGCTGGGTTGGGGGGGTTGATGGGCTGACTGGCGAGACTGGGTTCGGTATTGGTCGGCCTGCGCAGGTTGCTAGGGGGCAGCTTGGTGGGTGGCCAGGGGTGGGATGGGCTCCATGGACGGGCTGGATGGCGGGGGGCAGATCAGCGAATGGGCCGCCCGTTTGGCCCGGTCCCGGCTGGCTGCGCCCACTCTGTTGATCTGAAACACGAACCTCTTGTCCTGTGATTTTGCATAGCCATTCGGATGCCCATCTGCCAGCCTGTGCCCCCTGCTTTGACCCTCTACTGCCCTTTGCCTGCATCCGCTTCATCACGCTGAAACCCTCGACCGTCCAGCTCTGGGCTTGCTGGGGGCGCCATCTGCCGATTTCACGAGACCTCCGTCGCTGTCGTCCAAACCTTCGTTGTGGCCCTCTTGCTGCTCTGCCCGGACACACACATCCACCATCCACCCCCCCCCTATTGACCCCATCTCTGCGCGCCACGCCAGAGAAGAGAGACGGACGAGACGACGGTATCCATACGTACGTTGCGGCACACGGCAGAGTTACAGCCAGCATCTGGTGCCGGCACAGAGCACAAGCTGGTCGCCGCAGAGCATAGACTTGGCACACGTCCGCTGCCCGCTGCCGATACACATCCCCCGGATTCAGGCGCGCGCTCGGGCTAGAGTTACATCGGTTACGTCGACTAGCCATCGCGACGACGAATCCGTCTGCTGCTGTCTTGCCTCGTCGCCCATCCCGTCGAGCCACGCGCCCGCTCAGAGACACCCAGAGCTCACTCTGCCGCCCTCTCCTCTCGCCCACTGACGATCTTGTCTCCCCGAGTCTCCTTCTCCTCTTCCGGGGCAGCTAGAGCGAAACCCAGGCCCTGCGCTCGCCAGTCACTTGGATTCATTCCACCGAGCCACACCCACTACGTAACGGCATTCCAACCGCTCCGCCCGGCAGCAAATCACCGTCTGCTCCCGGCCGACCTGCTTTAGCTGGTCCTCTGCCTTCACTACCTCGGACTAGACGTCTCAGGTCGAGAGTCCCTCTCTCCCCTTCTCTCTCTCTCTCTCTCTCTACCAGTCTCCATCCACCTCCAGACTGCTCGTCCCGCCCCTCCCACCCCTGTGTGGGAATACTAAGGAACCATGTCGTATAATCGATTAGGCAAGTTTCACTGCGCTCATTGCTGTCCCCTTCTTGCTTTTTGTCTCCCTGTCCTTGCCCTTCCCCATCAGGTTTGGATATCACTGCCACACCAGCACTCCTGGACGGCCATGGACCTGTGACTTCATACCCTGCGTCACCCTATCAAGCACACACACACTCTCTCCTCTTCAACCGGTGCTCCCCCACCGCCACTGCGCTCCGTTCACTTATACACTCTTTGCCTCCTTGGCGATTCTGTGGTTCGCGGGTACTTTGTCTACATCCCGGTGAAAGACACGAATCACCAGACCCTCAGTGGCGCGGGCAGCCCTTGAAGTCTACTTCTATTCAAAACAGCTCGCCTGCTAGCCACACGAAGCTCCAGTTGTATCTAGTCTAACCTTGATCCCCCAGACGACGACTACTACGATCCCACCATGGACAACCATAGGATGGGAGCGCCGCGCCGGTCGCCTTCGCCGGGCCACCCTCTCCAGCACGGCTACCAGCTGGACGACGTCCCGTACGGCCAACACCCGGCCACGACACAGTCCAACCTCAGCATACCGAACCGTGCCGGCACCTACACGCCCAGCGACGTCCTCCCGCTGAACGCCGCCCAGTCGTACGACAACCTGTCCCAGAGCCCTTACGGCGCCCACGGCCACAACCAGGGCTACGGCTCCGACTACGGAGTTAACCCGGAGCAACATCACGATGCCTACTACAACCAGCCCTACGAGCCGCACCCGTCCGGCACGACTCCCTACGACGAACCCCAGGGCTACGGGCTCGACGACCAGCGCCCTATGCTGCAGCAGAACGACTCGTACGCACAGGCCCAACCCCAGGACCCCTACCGCGACGACCCTCACCAGCAGGCCGCTGGCGGCGGCGGCGGTGGTGCCATCAAACGGTGGAAGACGGTCAAGCAGGTTCTTCTGTACCGTGGCAACCTTGTCCTGGACTGCCCGATCCCGCCGAGGTTGCTGAACCAGCTGCCCCATGGAGAGCGCGACGAGTTTACCCACATGCGGTACACGGCGGCCACCTGCGATCCCAAGGATTTCTACGACGAGAACTTCACATTGCGTCAGAAGCTCTTCAGCAAGCCCCGCCACACCGAGTTGTTTATCGTCGTGACAATGTACAACGAGGACGACATCTTGTTTGCGCGCACCATGGTTGGTGTGCTGAAGAACATCGAATTCATGTGCAGTCGCAAGGAGAGCAAGACGTGGGGGCCGGACGCCTGGAAGAAGATCGTCGTCTGTGTCGTCAGTGACGGCCGTGCCAAGATCAACCCGAGGACACGCGCCCTTCTGGCTGGTATGGGTGTTTACCAGGACGGTATCGCCAAGCAGCAGGTCAACGGCAAGGATGTCACGGCGCATATCTACGAGTACACCACCCAGGTTGGCATGACCATCAAGAACGACGTCGTGCAGCTGGTTCCCAAGAAGCAGCCGGTGCAGATGCTCTTCTGCCTGAAGGAGAAGAACCAGAAGAAGATCAACTCGCACAGATGGTTCTTCCAAGCCTTTGGCCGCGTCCTGAACCCCAACATCTGCGTGCTCATTGACGCCGGTACCAGACCCGGAGGAAACTCCATCTACCACCTCTGGAAGGCCTTCGACCTGGAGCCCATGTGCGGCGGCGCCTGTGGTGAGATCAAGGCCATGTTGGGTACCGGTGGCAAGCATCTGCTCAACCCCCTGGTTGCGACGCAGAACTTTGAGTACAAGATGAGCAACATTCTGGACAAGCCGCTCGAGTCCGCTTTTGGCTTCATCTCCGTCTTGCCCGGTGCCTTTTCCGCATACCGCTATGTCGCGCTCCAAAACGACAAGAACGGCCAAGGGCCTCTGGAGAAGTACTTCAAGGGCGAAACGCTGCACGGTGCCGGTGCCGGTGTCTTCACGGCCAACATGTACCTCGCCGAAGATCGTATCCTCTGTTTCGAGCTGGTCACCAAGCGCAACTGCCACTGGATCTTGCAATACGTCAAGTCAGCGACAGGTGAGACCGATGTGCCTGACACTGTTACCGAGTTGATTCTGCAACGACGGCGTTGGCTGAACGGTTCCTTCTTCGCTGCCATCTACGCCATTGCCCACTTCCACGAATTCTTCCGCTCTGATCACTCGTTCATCCGCAAGATCATGTTCTTTGTCGAATTCGTTTTCCAGACCGTGAACATGATCTTTGCCTGGTTCGCCATCGGTAACTTCTTTCTGGTCTTCAAGATCCTGACAACCAGTTTGGGCGATGATAATCTGCTCAGCGAAACGGGTGCAATTCTTGGTGTGGTCTTCACATGGTTCTACGGTATCTCACTTATGGCTTGTTTTGTCCTCTCGCTGGGTAACCGCCCTGCTGGTTCCGGCAAGCTCTACACAGCCATGGTGATATTCTGGTGTATTATTATGATGTAAGTTGTTCCCTCTGGTCCTTATGATGACACTCCTTGCTGACATGACGTGCAGATACTTGACGTTCGCTGCCGTGTTCATCGCAGTCAAGGCTGTCCAGGAGCAGGTTAAGAACGGCTTCAGCGTCAATGCCTTGTTCACGAACAAGGTGTTCTCGTCCCTCATTGTTTCCACACTCTCCACGTATGGTCTTTGGCTCATTGCATCACTGATGATGTTCGATCCCTGGCACATGATCACGTCGTTCCTGCAGTACCTCCTGCTCACACCCACCTACACCAATGTCCTCAACGTTTACGCCTTCTGTAACACCCACGATATCTCTTGGGGTACCAAGGGAGACGATAAGCCGGAGTCGCTTCCCACAGTCGACACCAAAGACGGCAAGGGTAAGACCGACTTGCCGGATGAGGGAGATCTCAATGCGGCGTATGACCGCGAGTTGGCTGTCTTCTCCAGGAAGCACGTTGTGGAGAAGAAACCCCCGACCGAGACCCAAATTGCCGAGGCTCAGATGGACTACTACCGCTGGATCCGATCCCTCGTGGTGTTGATATGGATGATATCCAACTTTGGTCTATGCGCTGTCGTCCTTAGTACCGCCGGCCTGGAGAACCTAAGCACTACGACGGATGACAACGATACCCGTGCATCCATCTACATGACGGTCGTTCTGTGGAGTGTGGCCGTCCTCAGCGCCTTCAAGTTTGCAGGCGCCCTCTGGTTCCTGATCGTCCGCATGTTCCGTGGTGTATGATGGGGAATTCGGCTGTGCTACAGTATGAGTTCCCAGTACTTGTTTATTTTTCTTTCTGCCGTTTCCTGTTTGCATAAATTCCATATACCCGATTACGTCATGTCACGAATATCAAGGAGCGGCGAGTGGGGGACTTGTATGAGGAATTTGGATGCATGATGAGGGGTTGTAGATAATTCAATTCGCCGTGCAGGGCTGTTCTTGATGAATGGCAAGTTTCTAGAAGAGTAATTGAAAGATACTGAACTCCGACGTACCGTGTCTAATTCGTGATTTATTGGAGCTGGTCGCGACCATTCATTCAATCCTGAAATCGA